>NW_020925565.1:3550-4129 GCF_003984885.1 Neopelma chrysocephalum
CAAAAAATCCCCTCTCACCCCAATAAATTGTTCCTGACCCCAATAACCTCCCTGACCCCAATAAACCCCCTGACTCCAATAAATCCTCCCTGACCCCAGTAACCCTCCCCACCCCAATAAACCCCTCATGACCCCAATACCCCCTCTGACCCCAATAACCCCCTCTGACCCCAATAATGTCCCTCAGGGGGGGTCCCCAAGGCCGTGGGGTCCCCCCACCGTCGTGCCCTGTCTGGGGGGGACGTGGTGAGCTGCTGCCTGGATTTGGGGGTCCCTCCGTCCCCCTGACCCCAATAACCCCAATAACCCCCCCATGACCCCAATAACCCCAATAACTCCCCCCCCCGACCCCACTAACCCTCTGTGTGCCCCTCAGGGGGGGTCCCCAAGGCCGTGGGGTCCCCCCACCGCCGTGCCCTGTCTGGGGGGGACGTGGTGAGCTGCTGCCTGGATTTAGGGGTCCCTCCATCCCCCTGATCCCAATAACTCCTCCATGACCCCAATAACCCCTCTGACCCCTCTCTGTGCCCCCCAGGGGGGGTCCCCAAGGCCGTGGGGTCCCCCCACCGCCGTGCCCTG
>NW_020925566.1:0-6483 GCF_003984885.1 Neopelma chrysocephalum
GAAAGATCCAGCTTTTCCCCATTATCTCCCCCTCAAAATTTCCTCTTGGGGGGTTTATCCCACCCCCCGCCCCGAGCCCCCTGCCTGTCACCCCCTCAGCAGAGGTGATGTGTCCCCGGTGGGTCCCGGGAGGGGAGCGGGGACCCCCCCAAGCCTGTCTGACCCCCCTTTCCCCGGCACAGCCCTCGGCTCGTGGGGGGTTTCCTACCCCCATTCCGTGCGTGGCATCGCGGGGTCCTGCGTGGTGCTGCCCTGCACCCTGAGCTACCCCGCGGGCGTGGCGACCGCCCAGGGCATCGTGGCCATCTGGTACAAGGACTACGACGGCCCCAGGACCCCCGTGTTCCACTCCGCCGCCCCCCAGGAGGTGGACGCCCGCTTCAGGGGCCGCGCCCGGCTCCTGGGGGACCCCGCGGCCCGGAACTGCACCCTGCTGCTGCCGGGGGTCACCCCGGGGGACGGGGGGCCCTACAGGTTCCGCTTCGAGATCGTGGGCGGCGACCGGTGGTCGGCGGCGCGGGACGTGGTGCTGAGCGTGTCGGGTGGGTGCGGCGCCCCCGGACCCCCCTCCCCGTTCCCTTTCCGCCGGCCCCACGGGCGCATCCCACCCTCCGCTCTCCGTCCCCCAGAGGAGCTGGAGCCCCCGAGCGCCGCCGCCCCCCGGGATCTGACGGAGGGGCAGAGCTCCAGCCTGGAGTGCTCCACGCCCTACGCCTGCCCCTGGGGAGACGCCGTCCTGCGCTGGGAGGGGCACGACCCCCGAGCGACCACCCTGTCCGGGCGGCTGCAGCTGGACACCGGCGGGGTGGGCCAGCGCCTGACCCTCAGCACCTCCTTCTCCTGGAGGGACCACGGCAAGAAGCTGCTCTGCGAGGTGTCCTACGGCTCCAGGAAGGCGAGCACGGAGGTCGTGCTGCGGGTGAGACGTACGTGGGGCGGCTCGCTGAGGGGGCGGGGGGCACCTCGGTGAGGGGACAGGGGGCACCTCGGTGTGGGGACGGGGGACACCTCGGTGAGGGGACAGGAGGCACCTCTGCCACGCCCACGCCCACCCAGGCCCCCCTCCTGCCACCCACCCCCTTCCCTGCGCTCCCTGCAGGAACCAGAGCAGATTCTTCTTGCTCCTCCCTCCTCTGCTCCTCCCCCCTCTCCTGCTCCCCACGTCCCTCTCCGTGGCCGTGCCATCCCAGCTCCGTGGCACCTCCTGGCACCCACAGCCGTGCCCTCTCCCCTTTGCAGCATTGCTTCCCTCCCAGCTCCCCCTTTTCCCCGCACCAGGCCCCAAAAAGGGTCGTGGCAGCGCCCTGTGGGTCCTGCCCACCCTCACCCCCCCCCCCCCGCCGTGTCCGTGTGTCCCCCCCGCAGACGCCCCCAAGGACGTGGAGGTGCGGGTCAGTCCCTCCTCGGGGAACATCCCCGCGGGTGCCACGGTGTCCCTGAGCTGCGAGGTGGGCAGCAGCCACCCCCCGGTCTCAGGGTACGTCTGGTACAAGGACGGGGCCGCCGTGGGCAGCGAGAGGGTGCTGACCCTGCCGGGGGTGCGGCGGGAGGACCACGGGCGGTACCACTGCGAGGCCCTGAACGCCCTCGGGGCTGGCACGGCGCCCATCACCACCCTCCACGTGTTCTGTGAGTGCCAAGGCATCCCCGAGGGGGGAGAGGGGCTGAGTGTGCCCGGCCAGTCCAGACCGGGGTGGGCACGGGCTGGCAGCGAGGTGCCAGTGCTGCTGGGGGAGCTGGGGAGTCCCTGGGGCAGGAGTGTGAGGGCTCCATCCTGCCAGCCCTGCATCCCTCACCTCGGGGATCCCAAAGACACGGCCCTGGAGGGATTTCCAGCCCAGCACTGGGAAGGGAGTTGTCAGAGCTTGTGGGGATCCAGAGCCAGGGGGGGTCTGGTTTGGGTGGGAAGAGACCTTAAAGATCACCCAGTGCCACCCCCTGCCATGGGCAGGGACACCTTCCACCAGCCCAGGTTGCTCCAAGCCCCGTCCAACCTGGCCTTGGACACTTCCAGGGATCCAGGGACAGCCACAGCTTCTCTGGGCAACCTGTGCCAGGGCCTCCCCACCCTCCCAGGGGAAGAGGATCCTCCACCAGATCCTGCAGCAAAGACAAGTCCCACAGGGAGCATCTCCCCCCCGATGGGAGCAGGGGGGTCAATCTGCTCCCCCCAACCCCCCGTGCACCCCCTGAGGGCTGCAGGACCCCACTGTCCCCCCCAGGACTTTTGTCCCCGGCGCTTTGCACTAAAAGCAGAAGGTGCCTCCCCTGCCCAGCTGGGAAGGTGCTGGTGACAGGGGACAAACCCAAACACCTCCCACCTCCGTCGTCATCCCCTGGGGGGGGCAGAGGGGCTCTGGGATGTGGGGATTGGGGGTGGGGGTGCCGCTCTGACCGTGCTGACCGTGCCTCCCACCTCCCCCAGCCGCAGAGGTCTCGGCGAGCCCCGCGGCCGACGTGCGGGAGGGGACGGCCACCACCCTGTCCTGCGACGTGCCGGGCCAGGAGGGGCAGGACCTCAACTACACGTGGTACAGGAACGGAGCGTGGCTGAAGGAGGGCCCGGCCCACACCCTCCTCTTCCCCGCGGTGGCCGCGGGCGACGCCGGCTACTACTCCTGCCAGGTGACAAACGGGCAGGGCAGCGACACGGCCCCGCCGCTCAGCCTCAGCGTCACATGTGAGTGCCACCCCGCCCCTGCCAGCGCCACCCGTGCCAGGGGCTCAGCAAACCCCCAAACCCACGGCAAAGCCTCCTTCCAAGTGCCCCGGGTGCAGCCGGGAGGGGCGTTCAGCCCTCCCGGTGGAATCTGCCGTAAATCCCGCAATTCCCGGCCGTGAGCCACGTGGGAAGGGGTTGGGAGGGGGAGTTCAGCCCCCCCCCGACTGAGTCTGGGGTAAATCCCGCAATTCCCGGCCGTGAGCTGCTTGAGAAGATGTTGGGACGGGGGGTTCAGCCCCCTCCCGACTGAGTTTGGTGTAAATCTCACAATTCCTGGCCGTGATCCACGTGGGAAGGGGTTGGGACGGGGGTTCAGCCCCCCCCCCGACTGAGTTTGGTGTAAATCCCGCAATTCCCGGCCGTGATTGGTGTAAATCCCGCAATTCCCGGCCGTGAGCCACGTGGGAAGGGGTTGGGAGGGGGGTTCAGCCCCCCCCCCGCCTGAGTTTGGTGTAAATCCCGCAATTCCTGGCCATGATCCATGTGGGAAGGGGCCGTTTGGAGCAGTATCTCCCGTGGCAGCATCTCTCGCTTAATCTGCTCCAGCCGTAAACTGGGGGGAGTTACTGATGGAGGAGGGCGGGAGGGATAAGAACAGCTCAGGAGGTTTTGCAAGTCAGGGGGGAAATAAAACAGCCCCGGGCTTGGCTTTGCCAGGTCTGGGGGAAAAGTAACCCGGTGACGCAGGGGGGGAGCAGCTGGGGGTGGTGAGGGGACGTGTCCCACCCCTGGAGGTGTCCAAGGCCACGTTGGACGGGGCTTGAGGGGACATGTCCCACCCCTGGAGGTGTCCAAGGCCACGCTGGACGGGGCTTGGGGCAGCCTGGGCTGGGGGAAGGTGTCCCTGCCCGTGGCAGGGGGTGGCACCGGCCGGGGTTTAAGGTCCCTCCCGACCCGAAGCAGTCCGAGATTCCACGTGTGGAATCCCACCCGAGCTCAGCACCCTCTCCCGTCCCGCAGATCCCCCCCGGACCCCCACCCTGACGCTCTTCCAGGAGACCCAGGGGGGCCGGCTGGCCATCGTCCGCTGCGCCGTGGACAGTCACCCCCCGGCCGCCCTGGCCATCGACCGCGACGGCACCGTGCTGGCCACCAGCGGGGGGGCGCAGCTGGCCCCGCCCCAGAGGTTCGGGGTCGCCGCCTCCCGCAACGCCCTGCGGTTGGAAATCCGGGATGCGGGGCCCCGGGACAGCGGGAAGTACCGCTGCACCGCCAGCAACGCCCACGGCAGCGCCAGCGCCGCCAAAATCCTGCTCGCCCGGGGTGAGTGACGGCGCTGCCGAACTCTGGGCGGGGATGAACCTCCCCTCGGGGCTGGGGGGACCCCCGAGGCACGGGGGGACATCGGTGTCTTGGGGTCTGTGTGGTGGCAGTGCCCTCCCTGCAGCCCTTCCCCTCCTCGGAGGGTTGGAGCAGCTTGTGGAGCTGGAGACGCTCCCG
Source organism: Neopelma chrysocephalum (assembly GCF_003984885.1). Lineage (NCBI taxonomy): Eukaryota > Metazoa > Chordata > Aves > Passeriformes > Pipridae > Neopelma > Neopelma chrysocephalum. Next base: position 4,163 of record NW_020925566.1, read on the forward strand.
GGGTTTATTTTCCGAAGTACCACAAAATCAGGAGCGACTTTGTCCAAACTTTTCTGCCCCGGAGGTGCTGGGGGGAGGTCTGGGCACACAGGGGGGCCCTGCTCTGTCCCCTGAACCCCCAGTCTGGATGGTTTGGCATGACAGAGGCAGCAGAGGGAGAGAAAAGCCCCCCCAAAACCATGTCCAAGAGGAACATCCCTCGGGATGCCAGAAAAACCCAAAATAGGCCTCAAGGTCCAACCCCAGAGAAACCAAACCCGGGGTTGGGTGTCCCAGAGGGGAGTTGGGCTCCATGAGAAGTGGCCAAGATGCCACCAACCCAACCTGTCACCTGCCAGAGGGCTGAGGGCACCGGGTCTGTCCCAGGGGCAGCTCAGGATGAACCGGGATGCCCTGGATGAACCAGGATGCCCTGGATGAACCTGGCACTCGGAGAGAGTTGGGCAGGGTCGGGAAAGGCCCCGCTTGCCTGGCAGAGCTCTGGGCTGGAGGTGTCCAGTGTCCCCAGGGAATTCCACCCAGTGAAGAGCCACAGATCCCACCCGGAGCAAGAGGGGGCTCAGGGAAGCTGAGGGCGGTGGGTTTTAGCTGGATGGAGCCATGGGAAAGGTGAAAGGTCTGCGGCAGGGATTTCCCTCCCTCCCTCCCTCTCTCCCATCCCTCTCCCTCCCCTCCCGCAGCCGCGGAGCTCCTGATCCAGCCCTCGGCGGAGGTGCCGGAGGGGACGGCGGTCACCCTGACCTGCGTGGGGACGGGGGAGGCGGCGGGGGAGCCCCTCTACGCGTGGTACAGGAACGGGCAGAGGCTGCGGGAGGGCCCGGCCCCGACCCTGCGCTTCCCCTCGGTGCGCGGGGAGGACGCGGGCGCCTTCCAGTGCCGGGTGCGGGGCAGCGACGGCAGCGACAGCGACGCGTCGGGGGCCGTCCCGCTCCGGGTGCTCTGTGAGTGCTGCCGGCGGCTCCCGGGGCTGCCGGGGGGGGTCCTGGGGATGGGCTGGGGGGTCCTCCGCTGCTCCCACCCCACCACCGAACGCAGCCAAGGAGCTCTCGGGCAGGAATGTGGAGAGGGTGGAAAATTCCCTCCGGTGGGTAAATCTGTGAACCTGGGGGAGGAGAAGTTTGGGGACATCCCAAATTCCTGAGACTCAAAGAGTTTTAGTAGCAATTAATGTTTTAAGAACAGTAAATGATCATGAAACCATGAATGGTTTGGGTGGGGAGGGATCTTAAATCCCACCCCATGCCCTGGGCAGGGAACACCTTCAACCATCCCAGGCTGCTCCAAGCAATAAACGATCGTGGAACCACGAATGGTTTGGGTGGGATCTTAAATCCCACCCAGTCCCACCCCGTGCCCTGGGCAGGGACACCTTCCTCTATCCCAGGTTTCTCCAAGCCTCGTCCAACCTGGATGCCCAAGAGCAGCTCACGTAGCACCAGGGAAGCAGCAGCCCCTTGGGTTCTGGGGGTTCTCCCGACCCCGTGGATCCGGAATATTCTCCTCCCGTGGTGTTTTCCCCCTGCAGACCCCCCGAGGCCGCCGGTGCTGAGCTCCTTCCTGCAGAGCCGGGGCGGGCGCCTGGGGATCATCCAGTGCTCCGTGCAGAGCGACCCCGAGTCCAACCTCACCCTGCGCAGGGGGAACGCGCTGGTGGCCTGCACCGGGGGCTGCCCCCTGACCCCCAGGGTCCGTGTGACTCCCTCCTACAACAGCCTGAGGGTGGAGATCCAGGACGTGGTGCTGGAGGACGAGGGCACCTACGTGTGCCAGGCTGGGAACACCCAGGGGAGCGCCAGCGCCGCCGTGGAGTTCAGGGCTGACAGTGAGTGGGGAGGAGGGACCGGGGACAGGAGGGAGGGGTGAGGGAGGCCACACGTCCCCACGGCATCTGGGAACGCCCTGGGAGAGGGGAGCCCGGGAAGGGAATGCCAGGGAAGGGGACGAGCCCGGGGGATGGCGGCAGAAGGAGGGGAGGAGCAGAAATGAGCGACGTGCCCGTGAAATTCGGGTGTCCAACAGCTTCTGCCTCCAAAAACTGTCATGAACGGGACCTTTGGGGCAGGGGTGGAGCGTGAGTGGGTTTAAAGTGGGGGCCAGCAGCCCCTTCTGGTGGGTTTGGAGGTTCCCGTGGTCACAGCAATGGTTCCAGCTTCTGGTGGGGATAGTTCCATCTCCTGGTGGGGATTGTTCCAGCTCTGGGTGGGGATTGTTCCAGCCCCTGGTGGGGATTGTTCCAGTCTCTGGTGGGGATTGTTCCAGCCCCTGGTGGAGATGGTTCCAGCCCCTGGTGGGGATTGTTCCATCTCCTGGTGGGGATTGTT
>NW_020925567.1:0-2276 GCF_003984885.1 Neopelma chrysocephalum
AAATTATAAGCCAGTTGTGTGTGTGCACTCCCCCCCTCCAAGCCAGCCAGACATCCCAGTACGGCCCGATCCCTTCCCAGTCCCTCCCAGTCCCCCCTCCCCCTCACCTGACGTTACTCGCGCCCATCCCCGCCCCCTCTCTGACGTCACTTCCATCCCGGTCCCACCGGCGGCACCGGCGCCTCTCGCGTGGGGGGGGAACCGGCGGCGGCGGCCTCGCGCCGGAAAATGACGACACAAGCCCGCGCCGCTTTCCCCCATTGGCCGCCGCTTCCCGCCAAACCCTGCCCCTCCCTCCCCGCTAAGCCCCGCCCACTCCCCTACTACACCGTTGGCTTCAACGGGTAGACCTGATGTCTGCTTTGTCTCCATTTCCTTAAACGGGTAGACCTGATGCCTCATTTTCCCCCCATTGACTTTAATAGGTAGACCTGATGTCCTCTTTGTCCCCATTTGCTTTAATGGGTAGACCTGATGCCTCATTTTCCCCATTGACTTTAGCGGGTAGACCTGATGTCTCATTTGTCCCATTGACTTTAATGGGTAGACCTGATGCCTCATTTTCCCTATTGACTTTAATGGGTAGACCTGATGTCCTCTTTGTCCTATTGACTTTAATGGGTAGACCTGATGTCCCATTTGCCCTATTGACTTTAACGGGTAGACCTGATGTCTCATTTGTCCCATTGACCTCAGTGGGTAGACCTGATGTCATTTTTTACCCCATTGAGTTTAATGGGTAGACTTGATGTCTCCTTTGTCTCCATTTACTTTAACGGGTAGACCTGATGTCCCTTTTGTCCCATTGACTTTAACGGGTAGTGCTCTCCCAGTGCCGCCCAGCGACTTCCCAGCGCCTCCCAGCACGGCCCGGTGCTCTCCCAGTCACCCCCCCCCCGGGGCTTCCCAGTCCCTCCCAGTCCCCTCCCAGTTGCCTCCCAGTCCCTCTCAGTTGCCTCACAAACCTCAAACCGACGCCCGGTTGCGCCACCGCGGGTGGGGAGAGGGGCGGGGGGGAAGATGCGTCACCTGCCAAATAATGAGCCACACCGGCCCAGCCCTGGGGAGAGGCCTTGCCAAATAGTGAGCCACCGGCCCCGCCTCATAGTTCACCTGCGGGTGACCCCCCCGCCAAATAGTGAGCCACGGGACCCCCAAAATCCCCCTGCCAAATAGTGAGCCATCATTCACCCTATAGTGACCCCCTGCCAAATAATGAGCCACTGATTCACCTCATAAAGACCCCCCTGCCAAATAGTGAGCCATCATTCACCCTATAGGGGCCCCTGCCAAATAGTGAGCCATTCATCCACCCCCCCCCAAAATCACTCCTGCCAAATAGTGAGCCACTGATTCACCCTATAGAGACCCCCCTGCCAAATAAGGAGCCACACTGACCCCCCTGCCAAAATCCCCCTGCCAAATAGTGAGCCATTCATTCACCCTATAGGGACCCCCCTGCCAAATACTGAGCCATTGACCATCCCCGTAGTCACCCAGTGCTTTACTGGTTTATACTGGGAGGGCGTTCGGGACTCGCCGGGGGTGCCCGTTTATACTGGTTTGTGCTGGTTTATACTGGGAAGGGGGCTCGGGACCCGCTGGGGGTTGCTGGAATACTGGTTTATACTGGGAAGGGGGCTCGGGACCCACCGGGCTTACTGGTTTGTACTGGTTTATACTGGAAAGGGGGGCTCAGGACCCGCCGGGTTTACTGGTTTGTACTGGTTTATACTGGGAGAGGGTTCGGGTGCCCCCCCCGCCAAATAGTGATCCAAGGCGTGGCCCAGGTGTGGTGCAAAAGGGGGCGTGGTCGCGGCGAGGCCACGCCCCTTCCTCTCCCAAAGCCACGCCCCTTTCCCCCCTTTCTGCCGGCGCCCCGGGGGGGAACTGGGAGCTACTGGGAGTTACTGGGAGCCGCCGGGGAGGTAACTGGGGGGCGCTGGGAGGGGAGGGAGGGGTTACTGGGAGCTCTGGGAGGGGGGAACTGGGCGAACTGGGAGTGCTGGGAGGGGCTGGCGGGGTGACTGGGAATGACTGGGAGGGGTGGGGGGGCTTACTGGGAGTGACTGGGAGTGACTGGGAGCGCTGGGAGGGGGTTACTGGGAGCACTGGGAGGGGGTTACTGGGCATACTGGGAGCACTGGGAGGGGTTACTGGGAGCACTGGGAGCACTGGGAGGGGTTACTGGTCCAAACTGGGAATGAATGGGGGGCAACTGGTCCATATTGGGAGCACTGGGAAGGTTTACTGGGTTGTACTGGGAAGGACTGGTC
>NW_020925567.1:2286-7389 GCF_003984885.1 Neopelma chrysocephalum
AGGTTTACTGGGTTGTACTGGGAAGGACTGGTCCATACTGGGAGCACTGGGAGGGGTTACTGGTCTGTACTGGGAGCACTGGGAGGGGTTACTGGGCTGTACTGGGCTGTACTGGGAGCACTGGGAAGAGTTAGTGGTTCAAACTGGGAATGAATGGGGGGCAACTGGTCCATACTGGGAGCCTGGGAGGGGTTACTGGTTCAAACTGGGAGGCTGGGAGGGGTTACTGGGTTGTACTGGGAGCACTGGGAGGGGTTACTGGGAGCACTGGGAGGGGTTACTGGTCCATACTGGGAGCACTGGGAGGGGTTACTGGTTCAAACTGGGAATGAATGGGGGGCAACTGGTCCATACTGGGAGCCTGGGAGGGGTTACTGGTTCAAACTGGGAGGCTGGGAGGGGTTACTGGGTTGTACTGGGAGCACTGGGAGGGGTTATTGGGCTGTACTGGGAGCACTGAGAGGGGTTACTGGTCCAAACTGGGAGGCTGGGAGGGGTTACTGGGTTGTAGTGGGAGCCTGGGAGGGGTGACTGGTTCATACTGGGAGCACTGGGAGGGGTTACTGGTTCAAACTGGGAGCACTGGGAGGGGTTACTGGTTCAAACTGGGAGAACTAGGAGGGGTTACTGGTGCAAACTGGGAGCCTCGGAGGGGTTACTGGGCTGTACTGGGTGCACTAGGAGGGGTTACTGGGCTGTACTGGTCCATACTGGGAGTCTGGGAGGGGTTACTGGTTCAAACTGGGAATGAATGGGGGGCGACTGGTCCAAACTGGGAGCCTGGGAGGGGTTACTGGGCTGTCCTGGGAGGGACTGGAGTCTGGTCTGGAGGGTGTCACTGGTCCAAATTGGTCCATACTGGTCCATACTGGTCCGTAACCCCCCTCTCTCTTCCCACAGCCTCCACACCAGTCCATACAGGTCCGTACTGGTCCGTACTGGTGTCTAAGACCGCATCCCTCCCCACAGCCCCTGTACCGCTCCATACTGGTCCATACTGGTCCATACTGGTCCCTAACACCTCCTCCCTCTCCCCAGCCCCCATACTGGTCCATACTGGACTGTACTGGTCCGTACTGGTCCATACTGGTCTCTAACCCCCCTCTCTCTCCACAGCCCCCATACTGGTCCCTACTGGTCCGTACTGGTCCGTACTGGTCCATACTGCTCTGTACTGCTCCATACTGGTCCCTAACCCCCCTCTCTCTCCCCACAGCCCCCACACCAGTCCATACTGGTCCGTACTGGTCCGTACTGGTGTCTAATGCCCCATCCCTCCCCATGTTATGACCCGCCCCATGAAAAGGGGAGGGGAGGTAACTCAGGTTTTTATCAATAATTCCCTTGGGGTGGATTGAAGTGAAGCGACACTAAATAATCGGTGTCTGAAAACATATATTGACAAAATTTATTTTAACAATTTAGTAGCATTTTTTGGGTGTTGTCATCGAACCTTTTGGGGAGGGAGAAAAATGCATAGGGGAGAGAAAGACAGGGTGAGAGTAAGGGAGAGCAAAGGAAAAGTAAAGATGAGAGTGGTAAAAATTTATATAGTCACCGCCCACTGGATCCAGTGATGTGATCTGGCAATCCTGAAAGCTTGATTCGCAGGCGGCGGGGGGAGAAGGAGAAAAAAGCACTCCCCAAACCCCCAAAGTCACTAGTCAATATCTACATCCTCAGCATGCTTTTGCCCCTGCCCCAAGGCGGGGAGCTGTTCTCATTGGGTGGTGTCCCTGGCCGTGCCATGAACCGCCAACATTTTCCCGCCTTGTGGCAGAGTTGAGGGGCAACTCTGCAACAAACCCCCCAATGTTTTGGCGCGGAGTTCACGTGAAGGGCGCGGTAAACTCAGCTCTTCCCGCCTTTTCGGGGCTTGACACCTTCAGCACTGGAGGGGGGATGGGCCCAGTTGCCCATCAGAGGCACACTGTGAAAGTCAAAAGCCTGCAGAAGTCTCCTTAGAATGCATAAATCATTAACTGTTTCAGTCTCTGACACCCCACAGCCCCTGTACCAGTCCATACTGGTCTATACTGGTCCATACTGGTCTATACTGGTCTATACCGGTCCGTACTGGTCCGTACTGGTCCCTAATGCTTCCTCCCTCTCCACAGCCCCCATACTGGTCCATACTGGTCTATACTGGTCCATACTGGTCTGTACTGGTCCATACTGGTCTGTACTGGTCCATACTGGCCCGTACTGGTCCATACTGTTCCATACTGGTCCCTAATACCCCCTCTCTCTCCACAGCCCCCATACTGGTCCATACTGGTCCATACTGGTCCATACTGGTCTCTAACCCCCCTCTCTCTCCCCACAGCCCCCACACCAGTCCATACTGGTTCATACTGGTCTATACCGGTCCCTACTGATTCCTACTGGTCCATACTGGTCCATACTGGTCCATACTGGTCTCTAACGCCCCCTCTCTCTCCACAGCCCCCATACTGGTCCATACTGGTCTATACTGGTCTGTACTGGTCCGTACTGGTCCATACTGGTTTCTAACCACTCCTCCCTCCCCACAGCCCCCACACCAGTCCATACTGGTCCATACTGGTCTGTACCGGTCTGTACTGGTCCATACTAGTCCGTACTAGTCCGTACTGGTCGATACTGGTCCATACTGGTCTATACTGGTCCATACTGATCCCTACTGGTCCATACTGGTCCGTCCTGGTCCATTCTGGTCCATACTGCTCCCTAACGCCCCCTCTCTCTCCACAGCCCCCATACTGGTTCATACTGGTCCGTACTGGTCCATACTGGTCCATACTGATCCCTACTGGTCCATACTGATCCCTACTGGTCCATACTGGTCCATACTGGTTCATACTGGTCCCTAACACCCCCTCTCTCTCCACAGCCCCCACACCAGTCCATACTGGTCCATACTGGTCCGTACTGGTCCCTAACGCCCCCTCTCTCTCCACAGCCCCCATACTGGTCCATACTGGTCTATACTGGTCTGTACTGGTCCATACTGGTCCATACTGGTTTCTAACCACTCCTTCCTCCCCACAGCCCCCACACCAGTCCATACTGGTCCATACTGGTCCATACTGGTCCATACTGGTCTATGCTGGTCCGCACTGGTCCCTAACACTCCATCTCTCTCCACAGCCCCCATACTGGTCCATACTGGTCCATACTGGTCCATACTGGGCGATGACGGCAAAGCTGTACGCCACCATCGACATTGCCAACACGTTCTTCTCCATTCCCTTAGCAGCAGAGTGCAGCCACAGTTTGCTTTCACCTGGAGGGGTGTTCAATACACCTGGAATCGACTGCCCCAGGGGGGGAAGCACAGTCCAACCATCTGCCATGGACTGATTCAGGCCACACTAGAGAAGGGTAAGTCTCCAGAACACATCCAGTACATCGGTGACATCATTGTATGGGGGGACACAGCAGAAGAAGTTTTTGAGAAAGGACAGAAGATTATCCAGGTTCTCCTCAAGGCTGGTTTCACCATCAAGAAGAGTAAGTTCAAGGAACCTGCCAGAGAGATCCAGTTCCTAAGGGTGAAATGGCAAATGGACGACACCAGGTACCAACAGATGGAATCAACAAGATTGTAGGAATGACTCCACCAACAAACAAGAAAGAGACCCCAGCTTTTCTGGGAGCCATAGGCTTCTGGAGGATGCACATCCCAGAGTACAGCCAGATTGTGAGCCCTCTTTACTTTGGGACCGGTAAAAAGAACAACTTCCAGTGGGGTCCTGAACAACAACAAGCTTTCAGGCAGATCAAGCAAGAGATTGCACATGCCGTGGCTCTTGGACCAGTCAGGATGGAACCAGATGTAAAGAATGTGCTCTACACTGCAGCTGGAGACAAAGGTCCTCCTGGAGCCTCTGGCAAAAGGTGCCTGGCGAGACACGAGGGCAACCACTGGGTTTCTGGAGCCGAAGCTACAGAGTTCTGAGGCCAATTACACCCCTGTGGAGAAGGAAATCTTAGCAGCGTATGAAGGCATAAGAGCAGCTTCAGAGGTAATTGGTACCGAAGCACAGCTCTTCCTGGCACCCCGATTACCAGTGTTGAGCTGGATGTTCAAAGAGAAGGTGCCCTCTACGCATCACGCCACCGATGCCACATGGAGCAAGTGGATTGCTTTGATTACGCAACATGTCTGAATTGGGAACTCGAATCGCCCTGAAATTTTGGAGATTATAACTAATTGGCCTGAAGGTGGGAACTTCAGTCTGGCAGAAGAAGAAGAAGAGCCAGTGAGTCGAGCTGAAGAAGCTCTGCCATATGATAAGCTGCCAGATGAAGAAAGACTCTATGCCCTTTTCACTGATGGTTCCTGCCGTATTGTAGGGAGGAGCCGGAAGTGGAAAGCAGCTGTTTGGAGTCCCACCCGACGAGTGTCGGAAGCCACTGAAGGTAAAGGCGAATCGAGTCAGTTTGCGGAACTCAAAGCTGTCCAATTGGCCCTAGATTTCGCAGAGAGAGAAGGATGGCCAAGGCTCTACCTGTACACTGATTCGTGGATGATAGCCAATGCCCTATGGGGATGGCTAGACCGGTGGAAAAAGATGAATTGGAGGCGTAGAGGGAAACCCATCTGGGCTGCTGATCTGTGGCAAGACATCGCTGCCAGAGTGAAGACACTAGATGTAAGAGTCCGCCATGTGGATGCCCATGTGTCCAAGAAGCGAGCTAATGAGGAACATGCTAATAACAGACAGGCAGACCGAGCTGCACAGGTCAAGGTCTCGCAAGCAGACCTAGACTGGCAGCAGAAGGGAGAGTTGTTCCTAGCTCGATGGGCCCATGATGCTTCGGGTCATCAGGGCCGAGATGGCACTCATAGATGGGCACGAGACCGAGGGGTGGATTTAGCGAAAGATATCATCTCTCAAGTTATCCGTGACTGTGAAACCTGTGCTGCTATTAAGCAGGTGTGGTGGTTTGGGCTAGGCCTTCCTTGGTGACCAGTTTGTAACCAAGGAAGGGTCCAGATTTACCCAGTATTCCCTACGATTTTTACGTAAGCCAGACTATAAGAAGAGAGGAGGAGAGGCCTTCGCTCTCTTTTCCTTCCGGCGGCTTGGAGGTGCAGGTTCCCTGCTGTTGAGTCTG
>NW_020925568.1:0-963 GCF_003984885.1 Neopelma chrysocephalum
AGGGATTAGGGATTGAAATGGGCTGCCCAGGGAGGTGGTGGAGTCAGCGTCCCTGGAGGTGTTGAAGCACAGACTGGCCATGGCACTGAGTGCCGTGCTCTGCTTGACGTGCTGGGGATGGGCCGTGGGCTGGACGCCGCTTGATCTCACAAGTCTCTGCCAACCTCGTGGACTCTGGGCTTCTGTGCCATCCCAGCCTTTGGGGACAGCGTGCTGGTGGCTCAGAGGCTCCGTCCTTGCCTTGCCCATCTCCTGGCTGCCAGGCAAGGGCCTTGTGACATCCCAGCCTCTGGAACAGTGTGGGGGCTGAAAACTGTCAGCGCTCCGTCCCCGTGCCCAGAGCCTGGGCACAACTGGGCTGGGAGGGACGGCCAGAGACTGTGCAGAGGTGTCAGCTCGTCCCGCAGCAGCGCCATGCCCAGCCAGGGCATCTCCTGGCTCCTCAGGCTCTCTGTGCTCCTGCTCTTGCCTGGCACACTCCACCCTTGCCGCCGGGCCACAGGTGCCATTGCTGAGCCCCGGGGTTTTCCTTGGATGGCACCTTGCCAGAAAAGGCAGGAGAGGCTGGAGAGAGGGGAAGGAGGGGGGTCAGGCCGCTGGGATGGTGCCGGCGGGCCATGAGCCTGGAGCCAGCAAGGCCTTGGGCCCACACGGTGTCAGGGGAGGACCGAGAGCCCCCAGGGAGGAGGAAAGCTGGGCAGGCCCCAAGGCTCCTGGGCCTCTTCCTTGCCAGCCCTTTGCCCAAGGCCCCCAGGCAGAGCTGGGGCTCAGCCCCTGCACAGCAGTGGGGCCCAGGCTGAGCCCCAGGGACTCCAGAGCCAGGCGGCCTGAGCTGTTCTCCCTGCAGCGTCTGCCTGGGGCAGCCCAGCCAGGCCTGAGTCTCTCCAGGAGAGGCCAAGCCCAGCCAGAGAGGGCTCAGCCCTCTGAGGCTGCACTCACTCCAAAGGGAACAAAACATTGGCC
>NW_020925569.1:0-147714 GCF_003984885.1 Neopelma chrysocephalum
TATGCGCGCATTTTTAGTGGCAAAATTTCTGAGTCAATATTTTTAAGAATTTCAACTGAAAAATTGATATGAAAATGACATCTAACATAATCTATCTACCTAAAAAGAATGGTGCAGGTTTTTAAGGATGACTGTTAACAAAACACTTGGAAATTTTTAGATAAGATTTGGCTAAGTAAAGCAAGGTGCTTGGGAAGTAGTCTAATTTATGCAGTTAAAAATAAGCAGTAGAAAAAAATACAATAAAAAATACTTAAATCAAAGTACTTTGTAAAATAGTCATGACTCAGGGAAAGGTTAAATGCAGTGTTCACCCAGAAACCTGAAGCTTTAGGGCTCAAGAAGTCCTATTGCAAAAGACATTTGAAAGAAAAAAATACATTAAATATGTTTTACTAATATTTTCTTCAACACATGAAACTGTGCATGATTTCACTTTGCATTTGCACTTACTTTAGTTCACTTTGAAAAGCACCCTGTGGACACTGGAAGGGAGATTTTTTTTTTTATTTTATTTTTTTAGAGTTGGAGAATCAAAGCTTCAGAGCCATAAAGAAACTGGCAATGCTTACTTCCATTGTGTGAAAACATACTGAGATTCATTATCTTCATATTAATATTTGAAGACCTACCATATCTTTCCCATGTTCACTTTTTAAGAGGGTGCAATGCACTAGTATGAGAAAATGTGGAGATTTAAATTCTTAGGAGACTGGGGACTGGGAAATCTCAGGGGGTGTGTTGGCTTCATGAGCAGCCATAAGAATACGACAAATTGCAGACCTATTTTTTATTTAAAATACATGACATTCCTACAATCAACATCGCATAAAAAAACTGAGGCATAATTCCAGATCAGCTCTCATGTTTTAAGTGTTTTGTTTGTCCCTTTCCTGTGCAGATAGAGGTGACACTTTGGCAAATGCAACACATATCAGAACACACTGCAATAAAAAGACAGAAAAGCCTGCTCTGAACATATAGTGATGAACATTTCTTTTAAAACAACTTTCTGGATATCATTCTGGCCAAATCTAAAATGTGTAATGGAATAGGTGTAGTTAATTTCAGAGACAGAGAGGGGATAAAATTCAAGTGGATTAAAATGATCTGAAATTTCCAGCCAAAAATATAGTGTGCAGCAAAATCTTGAAGAAACCATACAGATTCCATGTCAATACCTAACTATATGTGTTGGCCTATACGTAACCTTGTATCATTACTTACTAGTGAAGTGGTTGAGAAAAATCATACTTTTGAAAATCTTCCTGTCTCTACTGTGCACTTCTATCTTTTCTTTTTTTTCTTCCTCCTATGTATTTATTCTTGTGTCATGATTCTAACATTGAATGGTTTTCTAGCTCTGACTGCTGTGGAACAGAACTGATGGCTGCCTTGCTGACACTCCTCCTATGGCAGGGAGTCATTTTTAAGAAAGAGAGCCAGTAGCCTCATGAACATGGGATATCAAACATCAGGGACAGGAATAACAGAGACTCAATCATTCCTTAAATCCTCAAAACCAGAGTCTGGCTTTGAATCCTTAGTTACTGATCTTATAGGTGTGATTCTAAGTAAATTGCAATTTAGGGCAGTCTACAAAAGCATCTGACAACTATATAGGAGGCCACAACACTTGCAGTCTTCTCTGCATTTTTTTTCCACAAAATGATGCGGTAAGAAAAGGTTGTGTTTTTTTTGTCTTTCATGTTCATGACAAAATGTATAAATATACATTCACGACTAAATCAGTACAGTAGTTTAAGAGTTCCACTTTAGTTCTGGAGCAGAACATTATTAGGCAGACAAAGTTTCAGGTGACTGTGGAGTAAGGAGAAAGGGGAAATAACATGACCTGGAATTCTATTTGTCAAAACACACATTGCTTAGAAAGACTGGGCTCAAGACTTCAGAAGCAAAATGCAATCTTTGATTTAGCGTACTTTCCATCTAAATAATTAAAATTCTAAAATGCATCTATGCCTGGGGTAAAAACCCACTTGAAAATTAACAGTCAACACAGAGTGTTTTTTTAAAGTGTATCATCTTGTCTTGTTTCCGTTCCATTAGACAAAAGGCTGAAAGAAAACTGGTAGCATGTTTTGGTTCAAAAGAAACAGCCAAGTGGGTGGCATAGTCGCCATTACCTCAATCAGTTTTCAGGTAAATAAACATGGTAAGCAGTGTATCAGCAAACTAGTGGAACCAAAATACATCACAAATAGTCCTAAGTGTGTTTACTTAATGAAAAATTCTGAGATAATTTCTATTTCTACCTTCTGTAGAGACCTAAAGAACCTTTAATTCATTAAAAAACTGTTTCCTTCAATCCACAGAATATACCATGTATTTCTGTATTGCTGAACAGATTTCATAAAAATGTAAGTGGGATACTCTCAGCAGACTCTGTGTCTCTACCAAAGGTGGAGTCACAGTTATGCTCAACTACCCAGGTAGCAAATACAGAAAGGCTTGTGAATGGCACAGCTGAAAAATATCATATAATATCTGGACAAGGAAACAGATTACAGAGTAAATACTTAAAAACACTGGGAGGTTTCCCTTACACTTTACCCCTAGGAATATACTATCAGATTTCTCATCTACTGACCAGAGATGACCACCAAGTCATGTTCTACCACATATGTCCTGACAATTTGCCCATGAGCATGATCAAGTTATAGGGGCTATGATGAAATGGTTAAAAGCTTTCCTCTTTTTCCCCTGTCTTCTCTGCTTTCAAAGAGCTTGTGTTTCTCATTGGACTTATGACCCTCATAGCCATTTCAGCTTTTTCTCAATCTTCCTTTTTCCCTACTACAATGCATCAAGGAGCAACCTATCATCTTCCCCATGATGTTCTGCTCACATCTCAGGCTTTCCTTCTAATTTATTCTGTCAGGTCTTGTAATCTTTCTTCATTTTTCTTCCCTTATTCCTTTTAATATTTTTGGTTTACATTTCATATGAAGTGTCTTACAGCTGCTCCAACCCATCTTTCCATCTCTCAGTGTCATAAGCATTTTTAAAGTAGAGAGGCAGACTTCAAGCAAAAAGGTCTTTGTCCTCTCCTCCACGGTTTGAATCAAGCACATTCAGCTCAAATTTTTCATGACAGTTCTCTCACAGTGACAGCTTATAAAGAGGCACCAGAGTATGAATAATTTGTACTTCTACGTAGCTAAGTGTTCAGACAAATCACAGGTCTAGGTGGACACACTGATAATAGGTTTGAAGGGACTGGCACAGAAAAGACAGAGGCATAATAATAGGAGTTGCTATGCATCATGAGCACAGTGGAGGAGTCTGAAGAAAAAGAGGATTTATGGGAAAGACACACCTGAAATGTAAAAATGTCAGCACACAAATCAAATCCCATGCATTGTTTTTTTTTTATTCAGTATTTGTGCTTAAATGCTCTTATCCATGATTCCACAGGTAAAGCTAAGAACACCGAAAACATTTGACCACTGCACTCAGAAGGTGATGCTGTACTTCTTTTACAACTTGCCACACATCATGACATCTGCCAATGCAAAACTGCATTCAAAGAGGCGTTATTGATCAGATGAGTGTATTTCTCAGCCAGATGTGTTGTCTGACTATTTCAACCACTGTTGAACCACTAGTAATTTTATCTTGCTATTGAATGGCACCCCCATGCAGGTGAGACAGCCATCTGTGTGCAGCAGCAGGGAAAGCTGGGCTGCACCATACCCTGCTCTCACTGGACTCTTAGGTAGTACATGCCTCAGATGAAACAGTTTAGATACATCCACTGCTGCTGGGCTGCAGACAGGCTCCTTGAGGAGGCCTCAAATTCCAAAGCTTACCTAAAATTAAAGGGACATTTAAAATTTAAAACCCGAATTTGTTTTCAAAGAAGATTTGAATATCAGGTTGTTATCATTCCTACTGGACAAATTTAGTTGAACAGAAATTTACGAGAACTTCTGAGGATGATTCTATCCAGATTTGTAGCAAATCCACTTAAAAAATAGAAAGAGAGTAGTTTCAAAACTTTTCTGTTTATGAAAAGATCTGGTTATCATTACTTTACACAAATTATCATAAAGTAATGCAGTGATCTTGTAGCTGGTAATTTTTGTTTGTGACTCTTCTGGCTAGAGGAAGAAAAAGAACTTCCCAAAAGAAGTATCATCGAAAAAGATTATTCAGCTTGAGACAAGCAATCAGCTTAGAGACTGTGGAAATAACATGTTTGTGAACAAAGAAGTGTTGAAACAATATGTCATTTTAATACTTTCTATATCTTAAAACTGCTATTTTATAGGTCATTCATGAACTGCAGGATTTATGAACCTGGTTTACATCATCATTCCACACTTTTACTTCAAAACATCAGTTTCAAATTATGCTAAATTTATGCTGTTTTTTCACTGTGAATAAGTTTTTCGTTTCAAATCTAAAAAAAACCTCTACAGCTTTTTTTTTAAGAGTTATTAATTGGTATTGTATTATTGGGTGAGTCAAAAATCAGATCAAATCATTGGTCTTTGTAAAGGTGAGTGATTAATGTTAAAACTAAAACCTTATATTGCTTCTTTTCTGTGGCTACTCCTTTGTCTCAAATGTAACATGCCAATGAATTCCACTGAAACAAGAAGCAACTCCCTATGGGAGTACATAGAACAGTGTTCCAACAGTGTGAAAACATTCCCAAGAGACCCATAGACAACTTGTATCAACAGGCTTCTCTGAGGCTGGGGAGCATGTGTGTGTGTTTAAAGAGATTCATACTCTGATGTGTAGGTGTCCTATACTCATGTGACATGTTTTCAGAGGCATGTTTTCTAATTTCTTCTATGAACATAATCACATTGTATTAAGACAGCATACCTGGGCGAAGCTAAAATATATCCATACCATGGGGAAGAAAATAAGAACAAGCAAATACATGGAATATCTAGACTACATGTTACAAACCCAACAGGATATAGAGAGCACACATTTTTCCTCAGAATAAATAGTAATCAGTTGAATCTACTCTTTCATGCTTTCAGATCATTTGAGCTTATAGTTAGGAAACTATTGGAATATGAAGAAACATAGACTAAGCTGCTACCATGTAATAATGAAATATTTTCACAAGTAATATTTTCACATGTATATCTCTCATGATTGGAAAAAAAATCCAAAACAAAACAAATCAAAAAAACCAAACAGAAAACACTTCTCTGTAGTACATACATTTCCTTCTGACTGTAACCCTCCCACAAAAACTCTTCTGTGATTCAGACTACCTGTTAGAAATTATTTTTCTGCCATGTGCATGAGGATCTGAGCATTGCACCCATCTCAGTGTGTTGCTTCACATCAATTTAGCTTTTATATATATATACATGTATGTATATATGTCTGTATATATATAAATATGTATGTATGTATTCCCTTCTAGAGGGGAAAAAAAGCTTCTTAAAAAAAGCAGCAGCAAAACATATGCAACAACATAAACACAGCACATTAGCAGTAAAGTATGAATGCCTGACACTGACAGAAAAGCTGCAATGATGCTCGCCCACATCCTGTTACTTAACCCTTTTCACTAGTTCCATTCTGCATGTGAACTCAGAAATAAATATGTATTATGGCTTTCAAACTAATTTACAATAACTGATCCAAGTTAAAGGTCAAACTGTACTAAAAATAACAAACAGTTAGCACACAGCTCACAATTAGATGACTCTGCAAGGGTGTTCTAATGCTTTCCAAGCACAACTGACACAAGTTAATAAAACACCAAAATGTCAAACCTTTTTCCAGGACTTCCTCTCATCAAAAAGAAAAATCAGAAATGCATGCGTATTAGAGCTATCATAAACATATCTGCTAAACATACACAAAGCAAAAATGTGGCACAATCAGTCTTCATAAGTCACTGCTATGGTCTTCGTCACTTAGATCCCTCCTGAGAACTGTATCCTGCCATTAGAGCCCTAGTAGACGATAAATTTTTGCTAGCAGTCAGAGCAAGATTTTCCTGTGACTTCTGGTTATTTTGCTAAGTGGGATGCTTCCATCCTTACCTTATTCTGCCCAACCCCTCTGCTTCTTCGCCTATGCTTATATGTTTTGTTCTCAAGCTCTTTGCAGGAAGGGCTGTCTTTTTAATTATGTGTGCTGACAATACTTGGCTCAATGGAGCAATAAGTAATATTGCAGTACAAAATGATAATAAAATACCTTTTTCTTATGGAAGAATTAAATAAACAGTTCTATTCTTTCTGCAACTCCATTAGAGCACAAATAAACAGAGAATCCTGTAGCAAGCTTTAGATATAATGCTCAATCTCTTCAACAGAAACAACAAAACCCACAGAGATGACAGACAATATGAATTTCAAATTCTAATAGGCACAAATGGACTTTATTATGTTTCTCCAAAGATCTTCTGACTAGTAAAATCACAGGGGAGAAGATTAGAGAGCTAATAACAAGTCACAGTCATGCATGTATCTGATATGCTTTTAAACTGAACAACAAATCTAAAACAAACAAACAACACACGTTCAGAATGTTAAGAACTACTCTTTTTTCCCTACATTCGTTGACCGCTTAGAAATTCCTATCTGTACTGTTTTTCTTTCCCCTTTGAGGATAGCTTTTTTAGTATCATCTAAACAATCAGAATTTATAACAAGGACTTAGGACATGCAACAGATCAGGACTTGACCTGGTACTGCCAATTGTCATTAGGAAAAATTACCTAGAGACACGTAGTGAAAAAAAACCATAATATGGCCTATAGTATCAAAATACTGCACAAAACTTTGGCAGTCAACAACTACACATGGAAGATATCTAGTTGGAATGTACTGTTCAGTGGGACTCTTGATACAAAGCCTAATATTTTTTGTGGTCTACTTGCTTAAGCAAATCTGAGCAAGCACAACATGAGTGCAGAAGTGGAGAGGAAGAGAGCTGCAGACATCCCTGACCAACAGAAAGAATCTGGAGGCAAGGCAGATATTGCAGAAGGTTTCTGGGTGTAAAGGAACACTTAGATGATGATTTCTGTGAGTATTAGGACAGAGGTTCTCATTCTGATCAACGCTGTCATCCCAGAAGTGACATCCTTACAACTCTATCGCTAAACTAGTCTCAGATCATATCCCTACTTTATCCTCTTTTATATTCTACTTACATCACTTTTCATCAGTTTTGACAGAAAACTTCAGTCTCACTTTCCTAAGATGCTGGTGGCAATCATTACAACATACAGATATTGGGATACCAGGAGAGAATCCGGTTAATAAGGTTTCATCCTATCTGATGGACATCTGAAAACAGAGTATGAAAATTTTTAACATTTCTCTGAAATTTGAAGTGTTCAACCCTCAAAGGCAGTTCTGTTAATTCTGAATGATCAGCCCTCCCAGTCACAAAAAGTAAAGTAACCTCTAAGTGATTCTACAAAACCCACTAGTTGCATAAGTAGTAAGGCCTTTGTTAATACCACTTACTGTAGATAATTGTTGCAGTGTCCAGTGATTTCAATTGTTTAGGAAATGAAAGACTCTCAGACTATAACATGTTTTCCTTTGATGGTGAATGACAAAAAATGCACAAAAACAAGATTAATTTTCCAATTTTTCCTTGTGTTCTGAGTCATTTAGAACCCTTCATGATGAAGCTACTCTTTAATACATTTATTCTGGATGACTTGCTATGAATTCAAAAGAAGAAAGCTGAATTAACCAAATTCTTTATGCAGCAATCAACAACAAAAGAAATAAAATAAACAATCTCTACTGCTCAAGTAGAAACTGCATAAAGTAGTGACATTAGACTAAACAAATCACTCCACCTTCCTTGTAAAATAATTACAAACTCAATAGCTAAGTTTTTTCTGGTCATCAATATTTTACATATATTGCACTTGCTTCTCTGTTGGTCTGCCATATAAGCTGCATATAAAAGGGACTAACCAAGTTTTTTAAACCAGTACCTGTTCCATTAAGACAAATCTAATTCTAAGCATTTACATTTCCTGTGTCTTTGTTTAGACTATTCACCTGAAGAAAAGATCTGAACAAGAAGGCAAATTAAAAAAAAAAAAAAAAGAAAAATCTGCTTTCTACTCCTGGTATCCTAGAGTTACTTTTCTGCCTTTCTTGTGGGAACAATGAAACACTATAAAACAATTTGTTTTGCTAACAGCAACAGGAGTGGTTTTAAGAACGAGTCTCCACAGAGCAGAGATGCAAACGATTACACAAGATGTAAGGCAATGGAAAGTCGGATCCTATTCTGTTTAGGTTTTTCTCCTGGAAGTTACAGAAATGTTAACAGAAGCACAGGGTAAGAGGATAAAGATTCAGATTTCAGAATGGAGTAACTCTGTTTTGCTCTCTACCCTAAAAAGAGTTAGCAAAAAAAAATTTAGATTTTTTTTTTTTAATATATACATTAAAATACTTGCATGATAGTATTAGTAACTTCCAGGAATATTTGTGGAGTTTATATTTCACTAGACGCAATCCAAACCAGCTTCCTTTGCTTCTTTCTCCATTTTAATGTCTTGCAAAAGCCCTCTTTCCCCTCTGACATTTAAAAAGGTTGAAACTCATACCTTCCAGAAGGAGAAATTTGGTGCAGTAAAAATGGACAGCACATATATGTATTTGAATGCATAAGCACGTGCATAAATATATTTCTCTCTCCTCCCTGCTAAGAGTTGTGGATAGAGAAAACTAGAAAAATCTTTTACCCTCTTTTACCCTCAGTCTGGCATACTTCTCTGTATGAACAACTTGAACTGAATCACAACTTGAACTGAATCTCACCACCTCTGTGAAGGATAACAAAAAGTCCTTCTACAGATACATCAATAGCAAAAGGAGGGGCAAGGAAAACCTTCATTCTTTACTGGACATGGGCAGGAATATAGTTATCAAAGATGAGGAAAAGGCTGAGGTATTTAACACCTTCTTTGTCTGTTTCCAACAATAAGACAGGTTGTCCTGAGGACAGCTGGCTTCTGGAGCTTGTAGACAGAGACAAGAATCTGAACAGCCCCCCTGTAATCCAGAAGGAAACAGTTAGTGACCTACTGCGCTGCTTGGATCCCCACAAGTCTATGGGACCAGATGGGATCCACCCAAGGGTGATGAGGGAGCTGGCGGAAGAGCTCGCCAAGCCTCTCTCCATCATCTACCAACAGTCCTGGCTCACTGGGGAGATCCCAGATGATTGGAAGTTGGTGAATGTCACACCCATCCACAAAAAGGGCCAGAAGGAGGACCCAGGAAACTACAGGCTCGTCAGCCGGACCTCAGTGCCTGGCAAGGTTATGAAGCAGATCATCCCAAGTGCAATCACACAGCACCTACAGGATGGACAAGGGATCAGACCCAGCCAGCATGGGTTTAGGAAGGGCAGGTCCTGTCTGACCAACCTGATCTCCTTTTATGATCAGGTGACCTGCCTGGTGGATGAGGGGAAGGCTGTGGATGTGGTCTATCTGGACTTCAGCAAGGCCTTTGACACTGTCTCCCATGGCATACTCCTGAAAAAGCTGCAGCCCATGGCTTGGACAGGGGCACTCTGTCCTGGGTTAGGAACAGGGTGGATGGCCGGGCCCAGAGAGTGGTGGTGAACGGTGCTGTATCCAGTTGGCAGCCGGTCACCAGTGGTGTCCCCCAGGGATCAGTGTTGGGCCCAGTTCTGTTTAATATCTTTATTGATGATCTGGATGAGAGGATTGAGTTCATCATCAGCAAATTTGCAGATGACACTAAGCTGGGGGGGGATTGTTGATCAGCCAGAAGGCAGGAGGGCTCTGCAGAGGGACCTGGATAGGTTGGAGAGTTGGGCTGATTCCAACGGGATGACGTTCAACAAGGCCAAGTGCCGGATCCTGCACTTTGGCCACAACAACCCCCTGCAGCACTACAGGCTGGGGACAGAGTGGCTGGAGAGCAACCAGACAGAGAGGGACCTGGGAGTTTGGATTGATAAGAAGTTGAACATGAGCCAGCAGTGTGCCCAGCTGGCCAAGAAGGCCAATGGCATCCTGACCTGGATCAGGAACAGCATGGCCAGTAGGTCCAAGGATGTGATTCTTCCCCTGTACTCAGCGCTGGTGAGGCCACACCTTGAGTACTGTGTCCAGTTCTGGGCCTCTCAGTTCAGGAAGGACATTGAGGTGCTGGAGCAGGTCCAGAGGAGGGCGACTAGGCTGGTGAAGGGACTCAAGCACAAGTCCTATGAGGAGAGGCTGAGGGATCTGGAGCTGTTCAGCCTCAAGAAGAGGAGGCTCAGGGGAGACCTCATCACTCTGTACAACTCCCTGAAAGGAGGTTGTAGCCAGATGGGGGTTGGTCTCTTTTCCCAGGCACCTGTCAGCAAGACAAGAGGGCATGGTCTCAAGTTGTGCCAAGGGAGGTTTAGGTTAGATATTAGAAAGAATTTCTTTACAGAGAGGGTGGTCAGATGTTGGAATGGGCTGCCCAGGGAAGTAGTGGATTCTCCATCCCTGGAGATTTTTAAAAAGAGACTGGATGTGGCACTTAGTGCCATGGTCTAGTAACCGCAGCGGTAGTGGATCAAGGGTTGGACTTGATGATCTCGGAGGTCCCTTCCAACCCAGCTGATTCTATGATTCTATAACCATGGTCCACATAAATGTACATAATAAAAACATGTAATGTGAATTTATGTATACTGGAAGTACAGACAGAAAACAATAAGTTGAGAAATATAATGTAGTGTTCATAAACAGTGTTTTTGTTTATCATATGCACCCAGCAAATGAGATTAAGAAACAGGAAAAGCAATAAAGGGCAGCTCTCCAGCTGAAAGACATAATTCCTAGACTACTTGAAGTATCCTCTCACCTAGCCCCTGTAATGTTAAACTTAATGCATTCTGCTTCCTTTCAGCCTCTTAGCAGCATATGAAGGCATACGAGCAGCTTCAGAGGTAATTGGCGCAGAAGCACAGCTCTTCCTGGCACCTCGATTACCAGTGCTGAGCTGGATGTTCAAGGGAAAGGTGCCCTCCACACATCATACCACCAATGCTACATGGAGCAAGTGGATTGCTTTGATTACACAGCATGTCCGAATTGGCAACATAAACCACCTGGAATTTTGAAAATTATAACTAATTGGCCTGAAGGTGGGAACTTCAGTCTGCCAGATAAAGAAGAAGAAGAACCAGAGAGTCAAGCTGAAGAAGTTCCGCCACATGATCAGCTGCCAGATGAAGAGACATGCTATGCCCTTTTCACTGATGGTTTCTGCCGTATTGTAGGGAGGAGCCAAAAGTGGAAAGCAGCTGTTTGGAGTCCCACTCTATGAGTGGTGGAAGCCACTGAAGGTAAAGGCGAATCAAGTCAGTTTGCAGGACTCAAAGCAGTCCAACTGGCCCTAGACATCACAGAAAGAGAAGGATGGCCAAGGCTCTACCTATACACCGAGTCGTGGATGATAGTCAATGCCCTATGGGGATGGCTAGACCAGTGGAAAAAGATGAATTGGAGGCGTAGAGGAAAACCCATCTGGGCTGCTGATCTGTGGCAAGACATTGCTGCCATAGTGAAGAAACTGAATGTGAGAGTCCACCATGTAGATGCCCACATGCCCAAGAGTCGAGCTAATGAAGAACATGATAGCAACGGACAAGCAGACCAAGCTGCACAGATTGAGGTGTCACAGGCAGACCTAGACTGGCAGCAGAAGGGAGAATTGTTCCTAGCTGGATGGGCCCATGATGCTTCAGGCCATCAGGGCTGAGATGCCACCTATAGATGGGCAAGAGACCAAGGGGTGGATTTAACTATGGATACTATTTCTCAAGTTATCCGTGACTGTGAAACCTGTGTCGCTATTAAGCAGGCAAAAAGGTTGAAGCCCCTGTGGTATGGTGAGCGCTGGGACAAATATAAATATGGGGAGACCTGGCAGGTTGATTACATCGCATTGCCACAGACCTGCCAAGGTAAATGCTATGTGCTTACCATGGTAGAAGCAACCACGGGATGGTTAGAGACATATTCAGTACCACATGCAACAGCCCGAAATACCATTCTGGGTCTCGAGAAGCAAGTCCTGTGGAGACATGGCACTACAGAACGTATTGAGTCAGACAATGGGACTCATTTCAGGAATAGTCTAGTGGTCACTTGGTCATGGGAGCATGGTATTGAATGGGTATATCACATTCCATATCATGCACCCGCTGCTAGGAAAGTTGAAAGATGTAATGGACTGTTAAAGACGACTCTGAAGGCACTAGGTGGGTAAACCTTTAAAAACTGGGATAAGCACTTAGCCAAGGCCACCTGGCTAGTTAACACTAGAGGCTCTGTCAATTGAGCTAGTCCTGTCCAAGCAGAATCCCCCCACACTGTAGATGGAGATAAAATTCCAGCGAT
Source organism: Neopelma chrysocephalum (assembly GCF_003984885.1). Classification (NCBI taxonomy): domain Eukaryota; kingdom Metazoa; phylum Chordata; class Aves; order Passeriformes; family Pipridae; genus Neopelma; species Neopelma chrysocephalum. Next base: position 12,401 of record NW_020925569.1, read on the forward strand.
CCATCTCGGAGGTATGTTAGGTAAGGCTGTTTGGATCACTCCTCCCTCAGGCCAAGACAAACCCATTCATGGGATTGTTTTTGCACAAGGGCCTGGAAATACCTGGTGAGTAATGAGGAAGAATGGAGAGATCCAGTGTGTGCCTCAAGGAAACTTAACCTTGGAGGAAACCTAATTATGTGCTTTGAGTTGCATTTTGCAGGAAACCAGATACCAGATGAAAAAGACTTGAAAAAAGCTGATACCAGTATCCAATGATGTCCAATGATGAGACAGCCCAGACCAGTGAACCGGTCCTAAACCCAGAACTGTGACTGTAACCAAGGAGGCAAAGGATCTGAACTGAACTGATGTTAATTCTGATCTTCAATGGCAGACGACAGCCTCGAAAAATAAACAAGGACTATATATATATATGTAATACGCTCGAGATATAAGTGTTACGTAAAGAAATTATATAGAATAAGGGGTGGAGAATGTCGTGGGTTTGCTTTTGGATTTCTTAGGCCTTCCTTAGCAACGGGGTCAGAAATCTAAGGAAGTATTCCACATCATCCTTTAGCGTAACACAACATATAAAAAAGCATAGATAGAGCTTGCTCTCTTCACTCTTCCGATGGCTGAAGGCAACAGGTCTCTTCGCAGACGGTCTTTGCTTGTATAGGCCAAGGCCTGCCTGCTTAGACCTGCCATTATCTCTGGTCCCTTCGGGAGGAGTGGGGAGTTGGTTGGTGCTTCACACGGTTCTGCTGTCTCGTTCAGGGAAGTATTTAATTAGTTTTTTATTTGTTTGTTCGCTAGCTCTCTGTTAGTGGTGTATATTTGGAGGGTATTTGGGTTTTTTTGGTTTTTTTAATTCCTGTTTCCCCCTCCTTTTTCCCTTTTTTTTCCCCTCGGGAGCTCTCTATTTTGTGTATAATATATTTAAATTGTTGTAAATTATTGTATATAATTATATATAATATAATTGTAAATATATGTAAATATATGTTTTTGATATAATCCCGTTTTTGTTCGGACTTCCTTTGGTTTTTCTGTGGTTCTTTTTTTTCCCTCACTTGAGAGAGCGGGAGGGGGGAGGAGACAGCTTGGACTTGGCCAGGCCAAATTGACACATGCAGTCTATTGGGAAGAACTTTATTTCATTTTTATACAATGATTAGACTTGCCCTTGTTAGTATTTATAGCATACACAGTAATCTCAGGTCATTGTGAATGACTCAAAGTTTCTCTTTTTTTCTGTTACCTTGAAAGAAATGAGAGCTGCATCATCCAGCAAAGACCAGATATGAAAGGAATTTCACAATCTGGCTAAATGTCTGCTGGATAATATCTTGCCATCACTCCAAACATCTCTCTCCTATTTCTTCTTTCACCAGCTTTTTGTTGCTGAGTATGATGCCATGTGGTCTGGAGTATTCCTTTGGTCAGTTGGGATGAGCTGTGCCGGATGTATTCCCTCACAACTTCTTGTGCAACCTCAGTCCAGTTGTTTTCAAAGCATTTTGAAAAACATAAAAGTCCTTAATGCTGTGTAATAATTGCTCAGCAATAGTTAAAACACCCCTGAGTCATCAATACTGTTTCCAGCACAAATCCAAAACACAGCCCAATACTAGCTACCGTGAAGAAAAATTAACCACCTATCCCAGTCAAAACCAGTACCTGGCAAGAATTGCAGGAAACCACAGTATTTTGCATTCATTTATATAGTTGTAAAGAACAAAAAAAAGCAAAGACTTGGTATTGGTGCACAAAGAAATCTTCAGGTATGCATAGACAGAAGTGACCTCTAACAGGACATCTCCCATTGTTGCATATTGAGGATTTAACACAAGGAAGGAGATTCTTAAGGAAAGAGAGAAAGGTGTTGTTTTATATGACTATACAATATGTTAGCATGGTACTCGCATTAATAAACTGTGGTGAAACTGGATATCAGATGTGCCTGTTGTACTGAGAAATTTTTTTTGGAAAAAAAAAGGAAAAATAGTAATGATATTAAATGCAATGCAGAATAATAATACATGCTTGTATGATCAAATGCAAAATATCTTAACCTGATATTCCTGTCTGATGAAGAATTAGTTGATTAGAGGGAGTTGACTAGAGGATTTATTTGCTCTGGAACCAAAATTAACTTCAATAATGTCAGTATGAGAGAATACTTCTAACAACTCTTGCTGATGAAATAGTACTGAAATATTTAATCAGTATGGGAGATAACTGGATGTCTGCTTGCCCAATACATTAACTTTCAGAACACACTAAATACATGAGTTAACAGAAACCATACTTCGTAATATGCTCATACAAAATTATACACACTGGAATGAATTAGAAAAGTTTCTGCTAACTGTATCAACTTACAGAACACAGACTTGAGAAAAGCAAATGAAATTTTTATTCATCTCAAATGAAGTGTTAGAATAATACTAGAAAATATTTGCACAATGGTAGAAAGCATTAATAAGATACATCTGAAATTTAAAATTCTGGCCATCAATGAATGTTATTTCCACTATAGTCTGAAGACGATAGGAAGACCCTGCTCAGGGAAGCAGAAAACTCTCAGAGAAGTAGAAGCTAGGTGACTAAGACAGCTTCTGGTGGAATTGTCCCTTATGAGACACCTAGCCAACACTGCAACCGTCAGATTAGATGGTGGAAATAATATGACAAGGCATCAGTCATGCTCTCCTCAAGTGTTTCATTCGTCCATCCATTCTTCTGGGCTGTAATCTCTGACTGGACCAAATCCTGCAGGATCATCAGCCATAGTCTATTCAGCCACAGACCTACGGAAGCTATGGGCAAAACATGTAAGAGTGAACAAGAGTGACTCAAAATAACATTTCTCTGTTGCACCATAATAACACATAAAATTGAGTTTGCTTGTTTTCATCTTCTAGGCAGAGACAACAAAAGTGAAGAATAAGGATCCTGTTGAGATTTACACATTTGTGTTCCTCCTGTCTGTCAGTGCTATCAAAAGAATATCTTTCTTATCGGTTCCCATAGCCATATTTGACACTCCAGGAACACTTACCATCTTCCTTATGATGCATCATATACTTTTAAAGCTGAGTAACAGGGCCTTCTTTGATTCCTCACAAGTTCTGACACTCATGTAGGAGGGTGGATTTCACAAGCAAACTAGAGAAAGCTGACACAAAAATTGTTAAAGGAAAAGACCTAGATCTTGCGTATCATTGAAAATCACAGTGCAAGCCTTCCTAATACATTTTATATTTCAAGGATTACATGGATTGTTCCCCTTTTCTGAAGCCTGAGCTGAATAGCAAACACTCAAATGTTTTTCTGCTCTGAAAAATACATTTTCCCAGTTCCTTCTGATCTACATTTTTTCCTGCATATACAAATTTAAACTAATAAAATGAAATTAACATTGGCTTCTTTAATTTCTGCTCTGAATACATTTTTGCTTCTATTATATATGATCATATGATTTGACTTCTCTTATGTATGATAGAGTTTCTGGGAGAGAGAGCACAAGTGTATTGGGTCTGGCCTGTTATCAGAACAGTTCACAGGGATTCCACAGTGGAGACAATTCTGCACCCCAATAAACGAAGAAAGAGTAAAGGCACTGCAGTCACCTATGTATCTTCAATAATATTCAAATTGGAGTGGTTTAGGAAAAAAAGATTCTGGAATTGTTATCTTTGCAAATTCATTAAAGAAGGTTTATGTTTGAGCATGAATGGAAAGAACATGGATGGAGAGAATACGGTAGTACATTTTTATTTACCCCAGCATTCTAAGCACTAACAGACAATGCACTCAGCTAACCAAAAAATTACAAAAAGAACACTAAATGTTGTCTGTATCACCTGCAGTGTGCCTTTTGAAGGGGAATGTCACACACATATTATACTGTACCTACTATGTTTAATTTTGTGGGTGATTTTTCTTTCCTTCTGTTACTTGCAGAAAGCAGCCTAGAGGAGTAAGTTTTTGGGGAAAACAAAAAAAGGTTAAGCAGGCCAGCTACTCATAGAAGTCTCAAAATGAGCTCTCAAGTAGACCTTAAATTCCCAGAGGACTGACTCTGACATCTTCACTAGCTTTGGCGCAAAACTGTTCAGAAAAGAGCAAGATGTTCAAAAAACTCACAAGCTGTACCAATCTGCTGGACCACCTCCAGGAATGCGCACTGCCCCACTTGAAGTCTGAGAGATACCTCAATCATCTAGTAGGCTTGTATTCAGACTATATCGACTTCTAAATAAAGTATCTTTTTGTCAAATGTGTGCTTTCTATCCCGTGATAGTAACATTCTATTCCCCAAATCTCACATCTGCTACCCACATCACATTCAGTATAAATAATTATACCTTGAGGCTCTCTGTTTCTGTGGTGTCAAAGGTGCTTAAAGAATTTAAGCTGGAAGGATTTCGTGGACACTAAGGTTCATGCAATCATCTCTTTTCTGTGGAAGGTCCACAGGAGTTACAATCTTGTTATAACTTTGAGGAAAGTGTAAGCTTTGAACTTCCAGTTGCTCCTGAGAGGTGGGACTGAGCACAGCCCAGGTATTGCCCAGGGATGAGGATTACGCACCCTCTGTGAGGAGCAGACACTCTGAGAAAGCATGAAAGCAAAAATGGAAGTATCCTTGCAATACATCCTCATTCAAAGGAAGCACACGTTTCTACTTAATGCAATTTTGTCTCTCGGTGCTCTCTTTCTAGGCCCAGCTAATGATGTTTGTGACCCCTGTATTGATCCAGCTGGGTTTGCTGTACCTGCTTACAGACAACACATCTTTTGTTTTCTTCCCTTCGGCTCTTCTCCCATACCCTTAGAGTTTCTCAGGCAGAACTAATATGTGCAAGGTCACTTCTTTCCTTCGTATTTTCCCTTCATGACTGGAAATAGCATAATCTATGTGCTACTTACCCTGGCCAATATTTTCAACAGGAGACTTACACACTTTAATGGCTCAGTTTGTTCGCCTTTGTCACTGTGCGTCAGCAGTTGTCTCAATTGTGATTTACAGGTTCTGCCCTCACATGTGCTCTGTTACGTATATAAAGTTTGAGGTTGTGCATATATGTCTATTGTGTATATGAACATATACAGTGGGTGTATATAAATGTAAAGATTTGAACATGTAAGAGGGTGTATGTATAATATAAAAAATCTCAGACCTACACTGAAAGTAGCATTTTCTCAAGAGAACATTATGGCAGAGTGAGGTGAGGAAAGGAACCTTCCTTCTCAGTACAGTAACAAGACAGCCAGAACTGTGACTGACTGCAATGCATGAAACAAACCATCCTTTGTTATCTCCAACTTTCTCTCTGTGTGAAGGCCGAGCGCTGGAAGAATCATTATAACTTGTTGCAGGACACAGTATTTACGAGATACCCATTTTTTTATGGAACCAGTCAGCACCAATCTGGTCAGTGAAAATCAAGAGCAGCATTACACAAGTCAATACAATTCTTATTTAATTGGCAAGTGCAAATCTACTTAATTGTCTTTCTTCTCTTTATTTCCCAGCCAAGGTTCTGTCTTGCAATGTATATGCATAAACAAGCACAATCAAGTCTGCTCAGTGTTATCCAACATAAAGGACTCAAGAAAAAAATGTGCTGTTTGAGCTGTCCAGCTCTGCCATAATATTTGTTTTCCATTTAGGGCAGGCTGGTCTTCTGAGGACTTTCAGGGTGTGCTCTTCTTTCTTATATGAAAAGAAAGGTTATGGAGATATTCAAAAGTCTTGTGAACACAGCTCTGGGTAATGTGCTCTAGGGGTACCAGCTTGAGCAGAGAGGTTGGAGCCTTACAACCTTACCCATTTTTGATTCTGTGAAATTATTTCACATTTTAAAGTAAAAAAAATTAGTTGGGATACAGAAAGCTTACTTTCAATTCTGATACACAGATAAGTTATAACTCAGGACCCAAATTTCAAAAAGTGATGGGGTTTTTTTGTTGTTTTGTTTGTTTGTTTGTTTGTTTTCTGTAGGACAGTGTATAACTAACATTCAGAACCAACAATTTCTGTGTGATGACAAAGAAGGCTAGATTTTCAGCATTCTGAATCTTCTTAGGAACAAGTAGTGCTATATAAAGATTTTTCACTAGGAATTGCTGTGGAAAAGACGGGCAGTTCTGGCTTGATAAGTCTGTCATCTTGATTCAGAATGTTGTTTAAAACATTACCAAATTAAAAGCTGTAATGGGAAGCAAGCTGGAAAAGTATTATCCATAAACTCTGTCTGAAACATTCTAGCCTTTCATTCTCAAGACATCTACCTAAATGCCATGCTTTTACATCACATAACTGGATAATTTTATTGACTAGAAAGCTGTTATGTTGGGGAAAACATACTGTTTTAATGATTTCCAACAATATTTCTTCATCATTTAAATCACAGCGTGGCTACATTTCATTCAATACAATAAGCTTTAAAAAATCCTGTTTGGCAGAATTAAATACTAAACTACTTGACTAATTTTTCTTATTACATTAGTTGAGGCTAGGTGTATTTGTTGGACAGGTTTCAGCTTCACATGTAAATAACATTAAAAAAACCCTCCAAATTAAATCCAAATGTATATCTACCTATGTATCTGTGTTTGAATCTCCATCATAGCACTAGTGTCTGAGTAGGTCAGGTCTTTTTTCTTTATGAGAAAGTAAATATCCCTCCCACTTACAGACAGCAGACACCACTGAGGAACTAGGTGATACACAAGTTACATTATTCATTAATCACAGTCAAGGTACTTGCTTTAGAAAAGAAACACCTGAATGAAATGTAGTGGCTTTTGATACAGAGGAGATCAAATTATATCTGATGTGACCTTGTATTTTATGACCCTATTCATTTTTAAGCATGATCTGCTGCACATCTCCTGTGCAGCAAAAATGTAGTGATTTTCTTCCACAAAACTCATAAGAACAAAGTTTTTCTAATTCTATAATACCTTAAAATCAGATTTTTACTCAGAAAGTCATGTATTTTTTTAATCTTATTTATCTTTAAAATTTAGCTTAATCTAATATGAAACTACAGCTGCTACTTTGTGTTAGTGTTATTACACACTCGTTGAGTAGAGGATGAATGTATGGTTTTCATCTTCCTTTAACTGTGCGTTGCTATACCTTATCTTTCTAAGTTTTTATTAAAGCTCCTGAATTCACACATTTCCTTAAGAGACAATACCATTAAAACTTTGCAGTCAAATTATCTACTCCAATTTAAGATAGTTTAAATTTAAGAGACACACATTGAAAAGAGGCAGTGTGGAAAGGAAGGGAAATTACAAAATGCCAAGAGAGATGGGGTACAGTGCAATAAATATTTGATGTAATTTATAATGGAAATAAACTATAAGAAGAGAAAAAAAATCTTCTTGAAATGGTAGACTTTTTATCCTAAAATTGCAGAAAAGACATTTCAGGTTTTGTAAAGCTGGTCTCAAAAATTTCCTGTTGTTTTTCCAAAGGGTAAAGACAATTTATAGGGTTCAAGTGTAGCTTACATTTCAATTTTAAATGTAGTCTTTTGTATGTGACTGATGTTTACTGATATGAGTAAAGATGACATTCTCTAGCTGACTAGAGTACAACAACAACACTGAAAGTTGCAAGCGCTATGAAATATTCATCTGACACTTCAAGGGTTGTTTTATTTTTTTCCACAAGAAAGTGCTTTACTTGCTGTGGCTGATTTCTGCAGCTAGCAAAGAGGTATTTGCTAAGATTAACTTCTTCTTCTCTGATGTTATTCACTGAAATGAACAAAATCATTTCCAATGTGCTAATTGTTAACCCACGATATTTATTAGCATCACAATTTTTGCAGACAGATATATTCTTGCATGATTAAGGCACAGTAGATTAGACAGCAGATGTCTGGTAGAATCATATCTTAATATTAATTAATAATAGACAGGAAAAGAGTAATTAAATAGGCCCAACCTTCCTTTTTTTTTCATTTTAATTTTTCATTTAATATTTTACATTTCTTTCCAACTCTAAAATATATGTGTCAACTCTTTGTGAAACAGCAGCTAAGTTGGCAGATATAGCTGATTACTCTTTGCTTTGCAAGACAAAAAAACCAGACAGGTTTGTTTGGTTTTTATCTTTTTCTTCAGAACATCAGCTTTTACATCCCCCCACATCTTTTATAAACACAGTCTTTCCAGAATGCTTTTGCATTTCATTACATTTCATCTTTATTTTTCCGTCTCTTTTTCTGTTGACAAATTTTGCCCAGTCAGATCTATTCTTCTTCCTGTAAAGTTCATCCTCCGAAACCATGTCTTCAACCATATCCATCTCATTTGATACCCCTCTATTGCCTTTAATGTCCACCATTAAATGATTTATCTTTTCTTTTAACATATTTCTGTTATTCCCAAACTTTACCCCTTCTATCATCTTCACTATTGAGATGTTCAGTTCAACCTGTACTTCCCATTTGGCAATGAATAATAACAAATCGCCAGGACCAGACAGAATTCACCCAAGAGCTTTAAAGGAACTCAAGGGTGAAATAGCCACTGCAACATGTAGTCGTTCATTTAAAATTCTGTGACTGTCATAGGAATAGATGGTGGCAGGCCTAATAAAAAAAATTTAGAGAAGTCATAAGCAAGATCTTGAGAATTACACACCAGAAATCCTTATATGCATATCAGAGAGAACAACAACAATTATTCCAAAGTATAATTATAAGCTACTTGACTAAATATGATGTATAGAAGAAGAAATAACATGGCTTCTGTGCAGGGAAATAATGTCTCACTAATCAATTGTAATTTCTTAAAAGAGGCACTGAGCACAGGGACAAGATAGATCAGCTGGTATTCAAAAACCATTTCAAAAAATCCTTCATTAATATCTGATAAAGAAAGTAGGATACTCTTGGAATAAAAGCAAATATTCTCCCATATATACATAACAAAATAAGAGATAGAAAAGAAAAAGTAGAAAGTAGCTTACTAGTGGAATCCCACAGGAATCTATTCAGCATAGTTACAAGTGACCTGGAAAAGACAGCAATAACACTATGCTTTCCAGGCTGGAAGGATAAGGACTATCTACTAAGAGCTGGATGAAAACCTGAGTAGTGGGGTAAAATGGAAAATGAAACTCTGTGCATATAAATGTAAAATAATGGGTAGAGGAAAAAAAGTCCAAATCTTGTGAAACAGGATGGGAATTCTATTATTAGTGCTGAGAACTAAAGTCTGAAAATTATAAAGTCTGGTTTTTGAAAATGTTTACTCAATACTTAGGGCATTAAAAGGGCAACTTTAATGCTAGGAATCAGTCACTAACAAAATGTGAGAACAAAAGAAAAACATCTTTATGCATCTCCATAAATCTCTGTTGTACTAGTAACTGAGTGCTGTCCATAGTTTACCTTCCCCATATTGAGATACGTATGGTAGAACTAGAGAAGTGGTACAGTAAAGCAACAGAGTTCACACAAAGCGGTTTTTCTACATGGACCACTCCACTGTGGAAGACAATTGCAAAATTTGGAAAGGCCTGGTAAGGAATGTCTCCTCCAGTACCAGAATGACGCACAGTAAATGATACCAGTATGTTCAAAGATAACTCAAGGAGATACGTCTTCCAGTAGCTAAGCTGTGAAAACAGTGTGAGGGTTCAAAAGTTGCACATGTTCAGAGAGTAATTAAGCAAGTTCAAGGAACAAAAGTCATTCAAGGAACAAAAGTCTTTCAAGGCATGCTCAGATAGGATCTCTCTTAGAAAATTCTTTCCCATAATCTGTGAGAATACTCAGAGGAAGACTGCATTTGCTCCTTCTTATAGGCACCCTTATGAACAGAAAAAAACAGAATAGTGGACTCAATATGATAATTCCTGCATTATTAAGTGTAATAGGATGTTTACATCATCCTATTCCTTGTCCTGGGGAGGATGTGCCCATGAACACTGAAAAGGTTATCTCAGGATCTTTCAGTGAATCTGTACTGTGTCACAAGTCCTATAAAAGTACGTGACAGACAGGCAGAGAGTTTGTGTGTTGAACTTTGCCAATTATGATGACCTGTTTCTTTGTCTTCTACAAACTTGCATGTCTAGTCTCCTGCTTAAATTGTGAGCCCTTTGAAATAGCAGCATTTTTTGGTCTGTGCTTGTGCAGCGCCAAGCAACAAGAGACGCTGGTTTCTGACTAGGGATTCTAAAAGTATGAAAATTGTGGCAATTAATGTGACAAGGAATGTCAGAAATGGATTGTTAAATGTGTAAAAGAGTTTTGTTTGGGATTTACAGCTGTGTGGATTTGCAGTTTCAAAACATGTAACATTCACTGAACTGAGGGTAAGAAGAAGATGAGCAGCTTTCTACATGATACATATGCATTAGCAAAATTGAACTTCCTTAAGGAACTTCTATTACAGAAAAGGTACTGAATCTTTCTTCAAATAAAGAGTTGAATGTACTTTAACTCTTTGACCACTTGAATACAAGGAACTAAAAATAAAATTTTCATTGAATATTATCCCAGAATCAAAGCTGATTCAATTGCTTTTATATCCCTTGCTCCATTGAGTCCAAAATGCTCTAAAAGTAAGAGCTGAGAATGTAGCTTCAAGCATACTCCAAGCCTTTCACGTAGACTTTTACTGAAACAGAAAAACTACTGTTGATGTTTCCACTACAAACCTGCTGTTCTGCACAATGCTGAGCTATCATGATTTGAACACTGTTCATACATGTATTTTGTTGTGTTTATGTGGCACCGTGAAAGGTACCTAGCGGAATAAAATATGCCAAAAAGCCTGGGTCGCTTTTAATAAAAATTAAGTTATTAGGGTGAAAGGTTGCTTTAACAATCATCAGACATTCATTCAGCTTCCAGTTACTCACTTCAGAACTTACTATAGTCAAAAGAATAGCAGGCAAAAATGCTGCTCTAGATGTTACTTCTTTCAGATTCTATTAAAACTGTAATAACCTGCTTCCATTATACATTTTTCCGTATATTTCAATCAACATGTCACTTAGCTCTTGCTCCTGAAGTGCACTTAATATTTTCATTAAAATCAATAGAGCCAAGAAATGACAAGGGTACAGGTTGATGCAAGCAATTAAACTTCTTCTATATGTGTTGTTAACTAGCAGTTGGAGAAAGAAGCTTCATTCAACACCTGTCCCTTTCACTTTAAATGACAGCTAACAGAAACCCACTTAGCCAGCTTTTGTCTACTTACTTTGCTGACAGATGATGTGAAGAAGTAGGCAGTTATAGGGCCAGTAATTCAGAATTAATTTTCCCTTCAAAAGAGTGATGTGGACAACTGAGTGTAGTAATGGTACCTGCTCAGAATTCAGGGGATAAACAAGATAATTTGAGATGATGGGACAGAAATAAAAGCTCTTTAAAGGTTTTCTCCTCACATGGCTCTCAAAGACACACTCACCAGCACTTTTTATTTGCCTCAAATCAAAATCAGAAGAGTTAATCATTGAAGCATTAGCCTGATATACTTCTGTGTGTGGTCGGATTGTAAAGGAAGCAAATTAAATAAAAGATGGAGGGTTGCAGTCCACCTCAATATTAAAAATATGTGATGGTAAAAGACAGAACCTAAGCCACGTAGCAATTTATTGATATGATTTATCAATCATATTTTCAGACCATGCTACAGATTAAAGGGAGCTGCTGGTTGCATGCAAGCTGCATATTTGCAGTAAATGGAAGTCATCATATCTTTAATCATCTGGCAAAATTTTTTTTATCCTGTCACCTGTGCGGCACTGACTGGAGTGGACCTCATTCACAGGAGAAAAACCCAATGTAAGAAGCACCTCTGCTTACAGAGGAACCACAAGCAGTGATTCATTCTTTAAGTGTGTACAGGTTTTTGTGGAAACTAAAAGCTGCAGGTCTACATCCACTGCTCCAGATGTGCTGTTAAGGTTACCTACACACATCTCCACAAAGACTCAAGGCACGATCTAGAAGCTTTCAAGCAAATTGAGTATAAGGATAGGTTTGCCTGGATATTTCCTGTCTGTGTACTAGGAGTACCTATGTAGACATGAACATTTCAAGACAACTGTCAAAAAGAAAGGGAACCTTCTCAGCACTTTTTGTTTTTGCAGAGGGAGTTAATTTGAGGTCTTTCTTTTAAAAGACCTTCAAAGCGGTGTAGACACCTCTCTATTACTACAGACACACAAACTTGGAACTGGATATACCTATTGATCTGTGGCTCTCTAAGTCCCGGATGTAGTGCTAGAGGGAGTTAATGGGACTATGGATGGGACAGTTGACAGACTAGGCTGCATTTGGAGTCTGATACTTCATAACCTTTCTTTCATTTCTCTCTGACATCAAATCCTACTGTGTAATCCACACAGTAGTTGACTGTTTCTTTCCTCTCGCATTTTACCCTGCACTCTAAAAGCTGAAGCCTACAAAATATATGGAGGTATTTCAGACCTAAGTAATATTTGCTGTGACTGCACTCAGAAAGAGCCCAAGAGAAGGAATGGACTAATCTTCAATACACTCCATGATTCAGTCACATTCATCTTTTACCTGAGACTTATATACTTCTGGGACTCAGACTCTTATATCAGAATATTAAAGGGGAGCCGAGGCTCAGGCTTCTCACAAAACACAGCTGCTTTTCCAGGGAAAACTCCCTGCTCTTCAGGTTTGCAGCAAAGTGTAGTGCTGATGAGTTGCCAGAGAGGGAAAGTTTGCACATGTGGAAGCCGGGTAGAGCTCACAGCCAAGCTTCTGTCTTTCATGCCTCGCTAACCTGTATGCCCAGAAGCTTGGGCGTGCCTAGAACAGGCGGTCAATGGGCTCCAACCACTTGATCCCTTCAGCTATGTCATTAATGAAGATATTAAGTAACACTGGTCCCACTATGGACCCCTGAGAGCCACAACTTGTCACTATGTTCATTTGTACTCTGAACCATTGACCACTACCCTCTGCATGTGACCATCCAACCACTCTCTTGTCCATCTAACAGTTCACCCATCAAATCCATCTCTCTTCAATTTAGAGAGCAGGATGTTTTGGGGGACCACGTCAAAGGCTTTACAGAAGTCCAGATAAATGACATCTGTAGCCCTTCCCTTGTTCACTGTTGTAGTCACTCCATCATAGAAGGCCACTAAGTTGGTCAGGCAGAACTTGTCCTTGGTGAAGCTGTGCTGTCTTGAGTCACCTCCCTGTCCTCCATGTGCCTCAACATAGCTTCTAGGAGGATCTGTACCATGATCTCCCTGGGCAGAGAGGTTGGTAATTCTCAGGGTCCTCCTTTCTATCCTTTTTAAAGATTGGTGCATTTTTCCAGTCAACCAAGACTTCACCTGACTGCCATGACTTTTCAAATTTTATGGAGTGTGACTTGGCGACCGCATCGTCCAGTCTCCTCAGGACTCCAGTATGCATTTCATCGGGTCCCTTAGACTTACATACGTTAAAGCTCCTCAGGTGATCATGAACCTGATCTTTACTTGAAGTGGGAGGGACTTTGCTCCCCCCGTTCCCATCCTGCTGTCCATCAAGAGCTGTGGCATGAGAAGTTGTCATTTAAGACTGAGACAAAAAGTTTCTTGAGTTCCTCAACCTTCTCGTCATCCACCCTTACCAGTTTTCCATCATTGTTTATTGGGAGGGTACACCTTCTTTGACCTTTCTTTTCTGGTTAACACACCTGTAGAAGCCCTTCTTGTGATTTTTTGCATCCCTTGCCAGGTTGGGTTCCAGCTGTGATTTGGCCTTTCTCACTCCATCCCTACACAAGCAAACTTCATCTCTATATGCTTCCCAGGTCACCTGTCCCTGTTTCCACTATCTGCGCATCTGCTTCTTTCCCTGTCGTTTGACCAGCAGTGCCCTACTCAGCCATGCCAGTCTCTTGACTTCCTTCCCCTATTTCTTCTTGGAGATTGACAGCACTTGCACTCTGTTGAAGACTTCCCTAAAGATCTGTCAGTTCTGTTCCACTCCCTTGTCCCTGAGTCCTGTCGACTATCTCCTTGAAAAGCTGGAATTTTGTTTTCCTAAAGTTCAGGATCTTAACTTCACACTTCTGACCCATTTCCCTCAGGACCGTGAACTCCACAATGCATGATCACTACAGACTTGGTGACCACCAGATCCAGTATTGCTGCCCCTTTGGTAGAGCTGCCCATTACTAGATCAGGAAGTTATGCTCCATGCATTCCAGCAGTCTTCTGGATTTCCTACAGCTCTCTGTACTACTTTCCAGCAAATGTCAGGATGGCTGAAGTCCCCCAGAAGGACAAGAGCATGTGAGTGTGATGTCTCCTGTAGCTGGAGCAAGAAGGCTTCATCAATAGACTCTGCTTCATCAGGGGCCTGTAGTAGACACCAATCACAAGGTTCGGTTTCTGATTCTTACCCAGAGGCTTTCAATCTGTTCATTGCTATTCCTCAGAGACAACTCTTCACACACAATCCAACTCTTCATGTGTAGGCCAACCCTTTCTTGTCTCCTTCCTTGCCTCCACCTCTTGAACAGTCTGTAGCCATCAATAGTCACACACCAGTCATGGGATTCGTCCCATAAAGTTTCAGTAATGGCAACAACTTTCTAGCAGCACAGTGACTTCCAACTCCTGCGTATTGCCCGTGCTGCAGGCATTGGTGTCAAAGCTCCTCAGCTGGGCTGTAGGCCATGTCGTCTTCCTAGAGGACCACACCTTAATTCCTTTGAGAAATTTCCATTGTGTTTCCCTGTTGGCTTCTCTGACCTCAGAAGACCCTGTCTTGTCACCATAAAACTGCAACTGTACTCCAGTGTGGCTGGCAAAGTTCAGTCACCAGCAGAGAGCCCTCGCCAGCATCCTGTCTCTCTAACCTTTGCATATCAATCCCACAGCTTCCCAGGGACAAGCCTGATATTGTACCCCCTCCCTCATCACATCCAGTTTAAAGCTCTTACTATTGTATCTGGTAATGTTCATCTTGTCCTATGTACAGTTTTGCTGTTCTGTGATTCTCAAGAGAAGTTTATGTACAGAGTGCTAGCATGGCCTCAAAGTAAATTTGTATCTCCTCAGCATCAGAACTTTATCATCTATTTGTTTTTAAGGTACTGCTAACACGTAGGTTCAATAATTGTTTGTTTAGCATTATAGTCGTGAAACTGTCTTCCTAAAAGTGCTTAAGTGGAGAGAATTGCTAAGCACAGAGCTGGAATATAACTTTGGACCTTAATTATACCTTTAGAGACAGAAAGAATGAAAAGCAAAAAGTAATAGAATTGAACATCTGATACAGCGATAATCAAAACAAAAATGTATTTTTTACTTGTGTATGACTATGTAAGAGACTAGTTTGTAAAAGATTGACGGAGGTAGAAAAATATATACTTACAAACCTAGGTGGAAGTGATGCCTTAAGCCCCTAATGGTTTTTTATTTTTCTAATTTTTGTAAGCCTTATAAGTTTATAAGTAATAGAAGTAGACCTTAAAAGCAGCCCTTTATCCCTCTTCCCTGTAGCACCCCTTAGTTTACACATTCCTTAACCCTCTTACCCCATTCCATGCTCCCTATAGCAGCCCTACCGGCAGAAATATTTGGTCTCTTGTCAAGGCAAGGCCTGTCCTGTTTGGGGAACGCTTGTATCTTGACCTAAACCACAGGACAGAGTCAAGAACTGGGTCACTCTGTGCCCCAAAGATGATGAAGGTTGATGAAGAGAGGGTCCCAAAATGCACCCCAGACCCAATTCCAGGGGGTGGACCAGGGGGTGGACCAGAGCAAAAGTTACGGGGTGGACACACTTGGGATTGGACAGATATTCTTATAAAATGTAACATCTCAGGCACAGCCCGCGCGCACGTCGTGTACCATCAGTTGCCTTGGCACAATTAAACCCTTTCCTTATCTCACCCTCAATTAACGACTCCTGGATTTTTTCTTAGCACCAGCTGAGCAGGCATCAGAAGCAATGAAGTTCTTTTTGGATACGCAAGACATTTTCTCATACTTCATCTTCATGACTTCTAGACAAATCTGAAGTTTCTTGACATACAAATCAGTTGGTTTAAAGTATCTGGAGTTTTCAAACTTGAACTGAGGGGTGGCTTCTCCACAAAAGTGGTCTTGTAACGAAATCTAGTATGTGGCTTAAAGCAGAACAAGAGTATACTGCTTCCATTTTCTTGCTGTGAGTGGTATTTCTGTTGCTAGTTTACCCAGCTAATCTACTCACTTCCTACACTTGCCCTGCAACACTGAGCATTTTTTGGTAAATTTACTCCAGTTCACATAGTTCCCAACACAGAGGAATCCATCAGTTCTGAATGTAATCTGAGAACAGATGTCCAATTACAGATATAAAAAAGATGAGCTGGAACATATAACAGATGTTTGGTTCTAGTTCATCTGAAGCTTGTTACGAAAATAAATTTTTAATATATTTTTCTACTCCTTTGTTATTTTAATAGTGCCTGCAGATTAAGTCACAAAATTTACTCAGTTTTACCTTTAATTCTTCTTGTTTTCACTATTCTCTGCTGAAGATTCAGAAGATTGTTATTGTTTGTCTTCATGAAGATTTTTGCTAATGAAAGATACTCAGAAAGTTGGGGGTTTTTGTACTGAAATCTTTGGGAAAAAAATTATATAATGAAGAAAAGGACACAATTCTTTCAGCATTACACTTTTTTGGGGTTTTTTTTCATCTTTTAAATACTAATGTGAATGAATAGCTAAAGTAAATGCTAAAAAAACCCCACCTAGGTAAGAGAAATTGCTACTATTACCTATAATCTCCATTAATATGTAAAGGATGAAAAACATTTGCCAGCCTGTAGGACTGAGGGTGTGAGCAAGATTTAAAAAAAAAAAAAAGAAGAGGAGTAGGTAGAAAGTAGCTGAAGCTACTAGAAAACACATTTTTAAACATTATAATAAAACATAGACTAGAGTTTCTGGCTTATAGGTAAAAATACTGCTCTTTTTGGTTAAAATAGTGATCTCCAGTGAGCAATAATAATATTAACTGTTCACTTTCTCAACCCAGAAGGCAACTACTTCTTTCCCACTGTAACCCTCAGTGAGTAATATGTGCATATAAATTCCTATTTTTAAATCAGAATTAATTTGCAACAGTAAAACTAATCAGACAATTATGGAAAACATAGACATAAACAAATAATGAATATAAATAATGCAGATATATACTATTGCCAGTGATAGCTTTCCTGAAAGAAGAAAATCCCACAGTAACTGCTCTTTTCTTCATGCCCAAAAGACAAGAAAAATCCAAAAAAACACTTCAGTTGTCGGTCCAGACACCTTTCATTCCCCTTGTAAAAATGTGCCATATAGTAGCAATATTACAGCATTATTTCTTCACCCATAACATCAGGAAAAGTTGATAGAAGGTCTTCTGGAAAGTCTTCTCTAATGTTTTTAAGTGCTTTAGCAGCTGTCTTCTCCATCTTTATTTTGCAACACTCACATTCTCTCTCATCAGCCTGTTTTCTCATTTACCAAACAAAGCCAGACTGATCCTATGGGTACCACTTCAGACATGTCTGGGTCATCTAGCTCTATAAGCCCTGTACATTAGTCTGTTTTCCTTACCAGGATCAAAGTTTCTCTCTGCTTTACACTCTGAGAAGTTTTATCGTGTCACAAGTATAAGATCAATAAACATTTTTTTTCATTTTCTGGAAATCTCACAATAGGATAAATCACACATTCATGTTTGGGGTTGAGAGAGATGCTCAGAGAAAGTGGGATTCATATCAGTTTGTCCTCAAAATGCCAATGCACCAAGAAGAGGTGGGGGAAAAAAGCAAAACCAGACATGTAATAAAGAATTATTAATCTAAGTGAAATGACATTCTGTTTGTAACCAAAGAAAGCAAGGGATAGCTGAACATTCATTAGAACGCTTTATGAATACGCGGGCTGTCCAAGTGGGTGCGGAAGAAGCTAGGCCTGCAAAACAACCCAAACACTCCAAAAAGTCTGGCAAAGCAGCAGAGACAATAGCTCTTCCAATCAAATCCCACTTGCATTTCAGCCATGACACAACTGTATCTATTGGAGATGGCTTTTTTTAAACGTGTCTAGGGACATTAAGGTCAGGGAGAAAAGCTTCTATAGGTACATTGGAGACAAAAAGAAGACCAGGGAGAATGTGGGCCCTCTCCAGAAGGAAACAGGAGACCTGGTAACCTGGGATATAGGGAAAGCTGAGGTATCCACAGCTTTTGTGCCTCAGTCTTCACCATCAAGTGTTCCAGCCACACTGCCCAAGTTGCAGAAGGTGAAGTCAGTGACTGGGAGAATGAAGAACATGTTTAAGAACATTGTAAACCTGAAGGTGCACAAGTTCAGACTGACATTGTTTGCCTGGACCTATGCAAAATATTTGACACTGTCCTGCACAATATCCTGGTCTCTAAACTGAAGAGAAACAGATTTGATGGGTGGATTACTCAGTGGATAACGAGCTGGCTGGATGGTTGCACTCAAGTGGTTGCAGTCAATGGCTCAGTGTCCAAGTGGAGATCAGTGGCAACTGGTGTCCTCAGGGGTCAGCATTGGGACTATCTCTGTTTAATGTCTTTGTCTGTGACATGGACAGTGAGATTGAGTGAGTGCGCCCTCAGCAAATTTGCTGACAGCAATGTTGCACTACAAGCTGTGTGGTGCAGTTGACATGGTGGAGAGAAGGGATGCCATTCAGAGGGACATTGACAGTCTTGAGAAGCGGGCATGTGTGAACCTGATGAAGTTCAACAAGTCCAAGTGCAAGGTCCTGCACCTGAGTCAGGAAATCGTAAGTGCAAATACAGTCTGAGCAGACAATGATTTGAGAGCAACCCTGAGGAGGACTTGGGGATACTGGTGGACAAGAAGCTTGACATGACTTGTCCATGTGTGCTCACAGCCCAGGAAGCCAATCGTATCCTGAGCTCTGTCCAAAGGAGCATGACCAGCAGGTTGAGGGAGGTGACTCTGGCCCTCTACTCTGCTCTTGTGAGACCCCACCTGGCGTGCTGTGTCCAGTTCTAGGGCCCTCAAAAAAAAAAGACAATTGGGGTTGCTCAATCAGAACAAGAGGAGGCTCCGTGGAGACCTTATAGCAGCCTTCCAGTATCTAAAGGAGGCTTACAAGAGAGATGGAGAGAGACTTTTGGCAAGAGCATGTAGTGATAGGACGAAGGGCAATGGCCTTAACGAAAAAAAGGTATGTTTAGATTGGATATTAGGAAGAAATTCTTTACTTAAAGAGTGGGGAAGCACTGACACATGTTGCTCAGAGAAGCAGTGGGTGCCCTATCCCTGGAATTGTTCAAGGCCAGGTTGGATGGGGCTCTGAGCAAGCTGGTGTCCCTGTCCATAGCAGGAGGGTTGGAAACAGGTGATCTATAAGGTCCCTTCCAACCAAAACCATTCTATGGTTCTATGTTATTATTATTCTTTTCATTCTCTCACACTTTACATTCATACATTTATACTTCCAGTTTTTCAGAGTAACAGCCAAGCCATCAAAAGTCACTGTTGCACCTCTCTTAATATCTATACCATTTCTAGATTGAATGGTTCTAAATGTACTCCCCAGGTCATTTGAGAGATGCTCCTCTCCCACAGCAGTATTCACACCCTCTACGGAAATTCTCAGTTTTCCCAGAACAACTCCTTCCTAGCCCTATAAGAATTTAAAGTAAGAATTAGGTAAAGTGACCCTGCATAATCTCTGTCTAGAGCCGTATCACACTCTGACCTACTGAGTCACCACTCATCTTGACTGTTAGTGACGTGGAGGAGATGACCTCAGCTACTTTTAATCTGAAGATACTTTGATTTGCACTCAGGATATGGTCCTTGCTTGGTAACACCAATGCCTCTATCCAAACAAAAGAGTAGGTTACCAAAATAAAAACTTCTTGTCTTTTTGGTGCTCAATTAGCCAAGTTCTTATCCCCACTATGCTAAGTTACAAATAAATATAGCAAGTTTTCCACCAAAATACCTTCCAAGGTTTGCTTAATTCCATTAGACAGTGTGAAATGATGCATTCTAGCTGTACAGAACGGTAAACAGAATGGGAAGTGTTTCTGAGCATGCTCTGGATGGGGTAAGTAAATCAACAGTTTGTGAGGGAAGGCTTCCAGTGGTATAGATTGTTTGAACTACTTACCATTATGTCAAATTCACTTTAGCATGAGTAAACAGACACACCATAAGATAAATATTGAGAAAAGCACTATTTCCACTGTTTGCATTTAAAGGCCTAAAGTTATACAGATTTTTATAATCAACTAGGTCTCTATAACAATAAAAAGGCTTTTATTTAACCTTTCAGCAGTTGATGATGGACCAAAAATTCTTTTTCCCATTTGGATCAGTCAGAAGCCCGGTAAATTTTATAGGCATAAATTTTTCTTTCCTTTATTCATTTTCATGTGTTTTATTTACTACTTTTAGAATACCCCCCTCTGTGAAAATCATTTTTGCCAAGAGAGCTGAAGAAGAGTGTGATTTGAAACCAAACAAATATACCCTACCTTGAAAAGAAATTCCAACAATGTCTGGTTGATAGCTTCCTTGATGAAAATACAATTTCCTCTTAAAAATTATATTTATCATGTTCTTAAACATGCACATAGTGATGAAAAGGGGTGGAATTAAGCACCTGTTTCAGGCACTCTGTTGCAATAAAGTCTTGAAATAATTGATTTACTTTTGAAAGACATATTCTTCATATGAAGTTCACAATTTGCTGAGAACTAGAGAGTCCATTGAATATTATGTTCCATATAAGCTTGCATCAAAAAAGTGGTTATTGTAGTTCCTCAGCCTGCCAACCAAGACTCTAGTTTACTTTAATGTGGTCATCCAAGGCATTGTTTATTACCTAATTTGGGTAGGAAGACAGAAAATCTGAGATACAGAGCATAACAAAATTTAGGTTACTGAAACTTAAATGAAAAGGGGCAGACCTGCATTTAAAACCACAGATTTACCTACTAGGATATTTTCAAACTTTTCTTAGGCTCCTTTTCTAATCTTCCTAGTAAGAGCCAAAATTTGTCCGCACACTGAAAGAAAAGAAGCAAGGTGTCTTTGTTCTGTACTGTTAATATTTCAGCCAAAACATCACAACTGTCTGACAGGCAGACAGACCACTTTACCCATTTACTTGGAATTTTAGACAGCTAATGTGCTGCCTCTTCCACTCGTACACTCTTGATAATGTAAGTACCTATTCAAGCAGGATTAATATCACTTTGATTGAACTTTTCTTATATTCATGAAATCTTTAACACTTCCACATACAAGTTCACTTTGCTGGCTCCAAGTTTCATCAAGGGAGCCAACTTCTGAAGTTATAGGACATGTGGTGATATGTATTTTCATTAAGCCTTATTATTGGATAGTTACTGAATTCATTAGTGTGCAACTCAAGCCTTCACAGAGACCGTTTCAATAAATGGCAGAAGGAGGAAAGTTTTATATTAGAACAAGTGGGTTGGAGGTGGAGATATTAAGTGTAAATAATGTGCAAAGTTCTGTCAGGGTTTGTTTACAGAGCAGAACTGAGGACGTGAATGCCAACCACAAAATCAGAACAGTATCATGTCTCACAAATTATAAACACACTTTAGTGACTAAAGTGTTGACATAAGCAGTATCTTAGCAAAACAGCAAAGGAACAGTAGTTCAGATGGCAACGCATTCACTTATACTTCCTTGTATTACAAAGCACATATCTAGGGCACTCACATAGACAAGGTCAACATATCCTCACAACAGATATCTTCAGGCAATGTACAAAAGCAGGATGGGTTTTCAGTGAATGCTTTAGAACAGGCTCTGCTAGACTTGGAAATTATTATGACCCCTTTTTAAAACCTATTTTTAGGAAAGCCAAGTTTTGAATGGTCAAAGATTAAAATAGAACAGGCTTCTAAAAATACTGGATTTTTTTTTCACCTGAGCATATGACTCCTGAGAAGTTCACAAGATGCTAATGTACAGATTTTGAATAGAACTTGAAAAAAGAATATATGTCTTTTAGACGGCCAAAGCTAATAGCATGAAAGGAGTTCCCTTTGTTGTGTAACATCACTGTTAGGACGCTGACTACATAATAAAATTCTGGGCCATTTAGAAGTTTGTACTGTAGTGTCAGTAATTGAGCTGAAGCAGCATAGAGAACACAACACAATCATTATAACAGACAGTCTAGTATAGCTTTTTCCATCAATATTGACATTTATTTTAGACCAATCACCATATCCCTGACATTTGTTCTGTTAATAGTGAGTGTGCCATATGACATGCCTTGTCATTGTCCACCACCAAACCTTATCTATGAGTGTCCTAGAATTTAAGAATGTTCAGAAACCTGATATCAGATTATGTTCTCCTCTGTAGCAAGGTTGGTTTTCTTGCTTCCAGGGGTAAAAGCTGATTTCTCAGCTATGAACTCAGAAAGAAATTACTCTGCAATATGGAGCTGAACTCAGATTTCTGAAATGGCTGTGATACACTCTGTAAGATATGTATTAGTTTCATTACACATAACTGAAAGAAACAAACTTTGACAGCAGTCTCACTGCATATTTGAAGATCACTTAGTTTATATTAAATTAAGCAAAATACATTAAGAAATGCCAGTGGTGTTGCTGTGTGCTGTTTTTCTTCCCAGTGTTTAAGTATGAAACTTTATCCTGCCTACTTGGTGGGAATCTGTCCAGGTGCAGAGTCCATAGTTCCGCTGAAGCAACTACACACCAATAAAAGCAGGATCACTGGTACTCGCAAACCCAGAACAAGCAGTAGGAGTTCAAAATGTGTCTTCAAGAATTCTTTGGGTACCAGAGCAGCACCAAAAGCTCATTAACATTCACACCATTCCCAGCCTCATTATCTCATCCAGATGTTTCCATGACTGCCCCTTTAAGGAATCCCTGTCTAAATTTTATTTACATTTGTTCAACAATATTGATGCTTAATGAATAAATGCAGTACTGAAGACTAATTACGTCTATATATGAGCCTGAGAACCTGACTGAAAAATCTGCAGTAGCTAAACTGGGTTTAAATAAACACTTCAGTCTAGTGCTTTAATTACACTTTAGTTTGTAATGTAATTTTTGGCTGTTTAAACTGTGATTTAGTCAGAGCTAATTACAAATTATTTTCTACTCAGTAATTAATAATAACAAAATTGTAATTAGACAGCTGCTCTGGCTCTGGGTGGCAGTTTTTGTTCGCTGACTCATGATAGACTGGCAGACAAAGTAGAGTTGCATTTGGGGACTGGAATGTACTGCACCTTTCTGTGTTTTGTTTTCTGTCAGAGAAGCTGTTATGATTAGGAATACTTCAAAATGCACCTTGGTTTTGAGGACCAAAGTTTGATATTTGCAGTAGGAACTTCCTATGTTTCTGCCACTTGTGAAGATGGGTCATTCTTCTTATGGCTGATAGAGATATTGCAGGTTCCTTTATCTTGTTCAACAGAAAATAAAGTGAACTTCAGTTTTTCCTGCATGTAACGCGGCTGCATCACAGCAAAGTAGCCTAACTCATCGTGAGAACACCAGCAACATCAGCAGCTGGATCAGCATCCACCACCCACCTGAAAGCTACACTATAATAAAGCAAACATAAAGTAGGGATGATACTTCCATATTTCAGCATCTCAATAAATGCTCCATGCTCCAAAAGTGTTTGATGGCAAAACACCCTCTCTGATACCAGTATTATTTCAAATACTGCACACCCAGAGAATAGGATTGGTTAGGTACCACTCAGAACAGCACTGCTATACTTCTGCTGATTTGCAAGTTTCTTCATCATTATTTGCATTCAGCCAGTTATATAAGACAAAGAGTGAATCTTCTTCAGATAACTATCTCAGCTGTTCTGTAATCACCAGGAATTGATTCTGAAGCCTAACCAGATGCCTGAAAAAGACAGCACGGTCTGCTAACTCTCTCTTAATTTGGGGTTCCAGACTTGTCAGTTTCTGTCATGGACTCCATTTATTGTTTAGGTCATGTGGTGAATGTTTTGCATTTTGAAAATGCAGTAACATTTCCCCAATTTCCATTAAAAAAAAATCAAAAAGTTTTAATTGGTGGGCTCTGGGATATATTTGATATCCTTCTATTCAAAGTAGGCTGTAAAGTGTAAATTTGCCCAAAGTTGGAGAAAAATATAAAAGCAGTCATTCAGTGGGGACTCTTCAGAGAGTTGTATCTTCCAAAAGCTGAGTTTTCTTTTAAAACCCATTTGAACAGACCATCAATCATGTTTATGCCACCTAATGAAAGATAATAATTGAACACTGAATAATACACTGCAAAACACCCTTCACATGCCTTAGGATCAGGATCTGACATAAGCTGTGATGTTGTCAGCCTGTAGACTATGTATAGCTAAAGTGACACTTTGACAGAATATTTTCCATATATGTTTGAAAACACACAGAGTTGTACCACTGGAAGACCTTCATACATACTCTTACCACCTCATTATTTACCGTGTCCTGGTACGTGGGAGCTACTGGCAGAGTTGGTGTATCTCTAATTGAAAAATCCACCTAAGGAATAACAAATAACCAGGAACATTTGCATTAAAATGTAAATATAAATCAGTCATATAAATAGGATCCTTAATACTACTTCTATTCTAAAATTATGTAAGTAGTTTGAACAACGTACTGTAGCAGAAATTTTTATTAAAATACTTATTTCAAAGCATGTTGCCTTCTAACAGAGTGTAATCATCAGTTGTACAATGTCTTCCATGAACTATTTACATGGGAAGAGATGAATGATTTGTATCAGTCTAAAATCTAAACCTCCAGATTATCCTAACTTAGGATAAGGTCATAAAATTGAAAAATAGAATAAAATGACAACTCTTTGGACAGACACAGAAATGAAGAAAATAGTGCCTGTCCGAACACATTCATTTTTCATGGTCTACAGAGAGTAAGATAAATCAATCTCAAAACAGAGGTGTTTAATTAAAAATCTCTGTATCTTTTTCTGTCTATTTTGGAACACTTTTCTGTTAAAATTGCCCTTGATCTTAATCTGGTGAGAATCTTTGAAATACTTTGCAGGTTTGTATTGCAGACCTTTATGTTCCTGATATGTTTCCTGATGCAAATTTAAGCTAAGATTTCTAAAATTAAGGAACAACTCTTTCTCTATTTTCCTTTCTTTTTATGTTTTCACTGAAATATTTATGTTGGCTTCCTAAAATCTTGTTAGCAGCAAAAATGTGTTAAAAACTCAATACTGCAGTTATATACATTTAGTAAGTGATCTAAAAACAAGCCCTATTTTTGAATAAAATACCGTTTTTCATGGGAAATCAACTCTCAAATACTGCATTGAACTTAGCTGGCATCATTCCATGAAGTATTATTGAACCAATCTGTGTCTGGTCCTCTAGGCAAATGTAACACACATCGTAAAGGTTTTCAGAGAGCACTAAATTGCAAACCCACTCACCTTAGCAACAATATTTTGTGACTAATTTTGATGTGCTTGGTTTGATTACCTTTCAAGCTTTACATTAAAGCTTGAATTCTCACATGTTTGTATGACAGAAGGGAATGTCATGAGCCAGTAGTAAGACTAAAAATTGTGAATATTAAATTATTTCAAAAACTGATTTAAACTTTTTCTGTAGTAGAAAAGGACCCAGGGGTCCTGATGGACATCAAGGTGACGGTGATCCAGCAATGTGCCCTTTTGGCAAACAAGCCTAATGGTGTCTTGAATTAGGAAGCATGGCCTACAGGCTGAGAGAGCTGAGCTGATCCCTTCCCTCTATGCAGTACTGCTGAGGTCAGCACTGCTGTGTTGTGCCCACTTCTGTACTGTGTACAAGCACTACCATGGGAGCAGGGTCAGAGAGGAGGTCTAGCATGGATACCCACAGCAGCATGAGAAACCACAGAGCTTGGCCACTGACAATGCCCCCCCAGCCTGTGGCAAAACCATGAGTACACAGCACAGCTCTGGGGCTCTCAGACATCTCTTCCCAGCAGAGGTGCTCCTGTGCTACTCAGGAGCCAACTCTGCTGAGTGCAGGAGAATGCCTGGCTGGCTGTGAAGCTGCAATCTACAAGTGCATTAGCAGAGTACTGCAACAAGCTTGGCATTTTGCCTGCTGTTCCAGCCAATAAACACCCAGATGCTTTCCAGGGGCTGTTTTTTCCCCAAAACCAAAGAGCTACCCACTGTAAGGAATACTTATCCAAGGATCTCTCAGCATGGCAGGAAAGGCAGGAGGAGGATTTTTTAGGGTGCACAATGAGTTTGTTTAGCATCAGCCTCATGTCCCTGCTTTTCTGCAAGCAGAACCACAATATTTGGTGCCTTGCTGCAAGAGGACATCTTCCCCTCATGCTCTCCCAGCCTCCAACTTCCATGTGGCAGCTCAGAACTGTCCAAGCCTTTTGAACAACTGTGGGTGACCCAAAGAGCTCTGTGTGACCCAGGGATATGAGCCATGACAACAGCCACAACCCTAATGGGTCCTCCCACTGGTACCTCTGCACCCAGGCATCCCTGATCCTTCTCCAGTCACATGACACAGTCTTTCCCTCTCACTCCTTTACAAGAGTAGCCCAACTTCACCAGTTCAAGTTCCCACAGCTGTGCCAGGCAGGCAGTCAGGTCTTACTGTGCTCTTCTGGAACCCATTTGCCCATGTGCACACCTTGGCTGGATCTCTGTCAGGAGAGAAAAGCTACAGATCCCAAGCACCTCATGTTCCCAGAGGTATCCCAGAAGCAGGCTGCTAGGCAAGCACAGCATTCTTTGGGCACAGGAGGAAACACTGGAGGAATGGGAACAGTGCCTGAGAGCCTGTGTTGACAGGGAACCCTAGACAATCTCTTTCTTTCCAAAGAAAGATGTGCCACTGGCACATCCCCAGTAGTAAATCACTTTGCCAAGCACACATAAGGGGTCATACACAGGTGCAGAAGCACCAAGTAGACCTGAGCAAAAATGTTTCCGTTGGTTTAAAAGCTCCATCCAAACCACAGACTCTCAGTAGAGTCTCTTTTCTAAACCACTGGCAGGAGATGGAATCTCCCAGGCACTGACATGGAACAAAGCTTGATGCAAGACGTGCTTCCTCCCAGAGTGTGTCCACAAGGCTGCCCAAGACACAGACAATTGTTCCACACTGGCCCTGGCCTTGTCATTGCTAGAGACCCAGTTTGCAGCGAACTATCCCCATACTTTGGCCCTTTATGTCTGCACATAAATGTGGTTTCTTTTTCTGTTCACACCGAGACATTCGAAAGTTAGATGTTGTCAAAAGTCAATGAGAAACAGCTGTGTTAGTGCCTAATATTTTAAAACTTAGAGGAAAACCCCTAAATTTCTTATATAAATTTTAAATATTTTGCTAGAATGTTAAAAAATTATTACCTTTAGATAGTCAACATTTGCCAAAACCTGCAAAAAGTTCTGAGAAAGATATCACACTAGTTCCCTGTACTGGCTAGGGAAATTATTGTCCCATGCTGAGTTGTTGCATGGAACATTTAGAAATATCTTTTGAAGGAAAAGTATTTCATATATCTTTGTGTCAGGACACCTGCTTATGAAATTAAAATCAAAAGACACAAGGAAAAATGCAAGTGAAACAGCAGACCACTTAAAAAGGAACACTAATTGATCAGCTACTCCTCACTAACTTCTGATTTTGTCATATATTCTTGGTTAAATGAAAGAATATATCTATTATTTTCCTTATACTAATTTTCTCAAAACTTGTTTGTATTCCTAAGTTACAATGAAAACTTTGTCTAAGTGATATTAAGTTCCAAGTCTAGCAACACATCTAGTCTTAGAAACAGTATTTCTGTATGCTTTCCAATTAAAAAAATTAACAACATTTAGCAATTGTTAAGAATTTGATTCCTTCTTCCACTTCTATGAGTCTAAACTAGTAATAAATCAACTGAGCTGAAGAGCCATTACAACTAGAGTAAATTTAATCAAAACCATGTCCTAAATATACCATGGTATTTTAATCCAACACCTATTACAGGTAATTCTGTTTCCTTTCTTGTAGTTCTAAGTACCTTCCAAAACTGCTGAAGCTGGTATTATGTTTGCACTATTCAATGCTTCCTAAAGGTTTTGAATACATACCATGTTTTTTCTAGTCAATGGAACAAATTAAAGGAGAAAAAATATCTCTGAAGTCAGATGCCAGAGTACTAAATTTCCTGGATCCTTTAAACAGAACATTACACACTGAGTTATCCAGAACAAGATGGATAGCCCGGGCAATTTGTCACCAGCCACAGAACAGATTTTATACACTCTATGTGATTGGAACAAATATCTTAAGCAATCATTGTCACTGAAAATTCTTATTCAAAAAGACTAGAAATGGCATCTTTAATTTATGAGTCCTCATTTAGGATCCAGTTCATCATGGGTCTTCAGTACCTGCATATTTCAAGTGTATATACATCCCACTGAAGTTATAGATACATTCAAAAGCACAAGGTCAGAGTAATTTTTACCCCTCTGAAAAATAGCCTTTGGGCCAGCTCCTCAGAAGCAGTCCCTAGTGTTGAATCTTGTCTGTTGCTTCTATGTTTACCAGTGTCTAGAGAAACACAGCCTATTTTTGTGACTGAAACATCTAAACTTCATCATAAAATGCCCAAATTGTCAAGTAACTCAGGAGCAGGCTCAGAAAAGGGAATCAAACCAAAGTCTTACTATAGCTGTTTTAGATTCAGAGAAAAACATATCGGTTTCTAATCAACCTCATAATGACCCAAAACCACTAAGTGTATTAAGAGATCATTGTCTTTAGAAGCTACCAGTTATGAGCCATCAGAATTACCAGTACTTGATTTCATATGTCAGTGTTGCAACTGTCTAGCACTCATTATTTACAGTGAAAAAGATTTCCTGGAAAGTTTCAATTTGACATTGAAAAGAAATAAATCTAAAGTACTGCCTGCTTTATAGAAAAATAACAGTGGGTGTATGTGTCTCTGGAGATGTCTGTCAATACAATACAATGTTTCCAAAGGTGGTACACAACGAAGGAGAAAAAAAATTGGCCTTCAAGAGGAGGAAGGAGAATTTTGCAAAGCAAATCCTGTTTGTGAGAAATCACAGCAGGCAGAATAATATTTTGTGTTGTTCTAATTAACATGCAGAAACAATCTGATGTGGGTTGGCTGGGGAAATACACCTTGTCAGACATGGCACAAGAACCCACTCCTTATATTCTGACATCATTCTCTTTTCTCACTGAATACAGGCCACATGCTACATGCAAGTGTATTTGGTTTGCACAGCAAGATTTTAATAGAGGGGAGGGCTGCAGGAGTGGCTTCTGTGAGTAGCTGTCAGAAGCTTCCCACATGTCCAAGTGCCAGCTGGCCCCAAGACAGACCCACCACTGGTCAAGGCTAAGCCTATCAGCGATGGTGGTAGTACCTCTGAGATAATGTGTTTAAGAAGGGGGGAAAGAAACCCTATGCAATTGCAGTTGGACAGTAGAGTGAGAATATGTGAGAGAAACAGCCCTGAAAACACCAAGGTCAGTGGAGAAGGTGAGGGAGGAGGTGTTCCAGGTGCCAGAGCAGAAATAACCCTGCAGCTCATGGGGAAGACCATGGTCAGGCAAGCTGGTTCACTGGAGGATGCAGGGCCATAGCAGGTAGATGCCCAAAGGATGCTATGATGCCATGGAGAAAGGAGCCTGCACTGGAGCAGGCTCCTGACAGGACTTGTGGCCCCATGGAGACATGAGACCACACTGGAGCAGGTTTGCTGGCAGGACTTGTGACTCCTTCGGGAACCCACAGTGGACCAGGCTGTTCCTGAAGGACTGCATCACATGGAAGAGACCCCCGCTGGAGCAGTTCATGAAGAACTGGGAGAATTGATGGGAGAATTGATGTTAGGGAAGTTCATGGAAAACTGTCTCCCATGGGAGGGACCCTATGCTGGCGCAGAGGAACAGTGTGAGGAGGAAGGAGTAACTGAAACAACATGTGATGAACTGACCACAAGCCCTATTCTCCATCCACATATCCTGCTGGCAGGGAGGACATGGAGAATTTGGGAGTTGAAGTTGAGCTGGGGAAGGATGGAGAGATGGGATGAAGATATTTTAAAATTTGGTTTTATTTCTTATTACCCTACTCTGAGTTCATTAGCAATAAGTTAATATCCCTGAGTCTGTCTTGCCCATGACAGCCACTGCTGAGTGATTTCTCCTCGCTCTTTACCCACAAGTCTTTCATTATATTTTCTTTCCCTTGTCCAGTGGAGGAGAGAAGGGTTAGAGCTACTTTAGAATTTGTATTGGTTCTCCGCATAGACTGACATATATTTGTAAGTATTCAGGCTCATGAGCAAAAATGCAGGACTGTTAAGTCTTGACTACATTTTGTAGATTTTCAAAACTTGCTTTCTCACTGCATTTGATTTAGAACCAGCAGGTAGTGGGTATGGCTGTAATTTCTCTGGCACCCTAGCCTTCTTTCCACTTCACTCCAGCTGTTTCTTGTATTTTTTTTCCTTTTCCTTATGGTAATGAATAGTTTTAGAGTAGACATGGCACTTACTTGTGTCTCTGGATCTGCCACAGAAATTATCAGGTGAGGTTCGATTGTTTATGTGAGACAGGAGGCCAGATTAAATGACTGCAATGTCCTCACCCAGAGTTAGAAACTATGTCTTGTACTAAAAAACTTGAATGGGAACACAAGCAAAAGAGTCAAATTTCAAAGAACGGATGCAGAATTATCTTGCTGCAAGACTTCTCTCCTACAAAATACTGTCAAATCTCTGCTACTGCATAAAACTCTTTACCAAGGGGCAGTTCAAACAACCATATCTGCCTTTCTTCCTCTAGATTTCAAAGCAAGATTACTTTGAAAAATTCCCTGTTTGTAGGAAAGAACTTCCCAACTTTCTTTTTCTAGCATAAGGAAGACTTTGTCTCCTTTATACTTCATCATGTCTCAGATATTTCAGGAGTACATGAGAGGGATGGTGATTATCACTTCATTTCTAAATGTTCAGAATTATTTAAGTGATACTAGAGTAACAAAAATTTTCCTGTCAGTCAGTCCTCAGGGGCTGAGGAAGAACGACAAGAAAATTAGAGTTCCAAATGGAAGAACAAGTAAATGCCGGGATAAAATAAAGTTCCATGAGATAATTGTGAGTTTCTTCCCTCTCTTCTTGATAACAAATAATAACAAAACCACCCCAATAAATTCACAGCTAAAATTAAATTTAGCCAATGTATAGTTTTCCAGTCAAATCATGTTATTGCATCAAACCCAGAGTTTAGTAAACTACTTGTCCTTTTGAAGAGTCTACTTCCAATTACATAGTACTCCATAGGCTGAGAGGAAGACTTTCACAAGATCAATCCTGACTAGAGTGAGGAAGACAGCCCAAGACCACTGGGGAAATAAGGTGCCTAATTTTCAAATTTAGTTTGATATATATGGTTTGTGTCTATTTAGTACCTTGTTTCAGAGGAAAAATATTATTCTGAAGTAAATCTCTTTATGCAATTGCACATTGTTTCATTTTTAATATGTGTGAAAATTATTCCTTTTGGAGGACACTAACACTGAACCTATGATCTGGGCATTCACTGAATGCACACAGCCTCCTATAGGGGTTCAGGGTTGTAACTGAACATTACATAGCCTCAAACCATATGTCTGGTAGCAAAATTTGGTTCAGTAGACAGGACTAAATATGATCTGAAGTAAACCCTCCAACCAGCACACAGCACAGAAGTCAGGGTCTCGGTACAAGCTGCTCCAGTCTCCTAATCAGATAATCACTCAAATGGGAAGGGAGGTCTTTAAATTCAGCCCCCTGATTAGATTTAGCAATGCATTAAAACCAGGCTTTTCAGAGCTTTGCCCTGTCCAAGTCAAGGCTTGAAAATCTCCAAAGGCAGAGACTCCATAGCTTCTTGTGCAAGTTTCAAGCTGGCTTCCTGCCAAGTCTCCAAAACTTGACAACAGGGTCGGCTTCCCAGAGAGGGAAGAAAAAAAAAAACCAAGCAGCCAAAGTTCTAGCAAAAATATATATTTTACAAATAAAATAGATATATACAGTGAGAGTATTATATATATCTATAACCCCAGAAACCCTAAATAGCTTCCCAAAGGGAAGAGGGGAAGGGAGAAGGGAAAAAGGACAAAATAGGACGAAAAGGGACAAAAACAAAACAGGTCTACACAATCTAAAAACCTGGTAACCAGCAAACTGAAGAACTGGCAAAATCTCACCACTTCCCTTGAGAGAAGCAGGACGGCTGGATGCGGCCCAGCACTCTCCCCTCACACGTGGCCGATAACAGCAGTCACCGTAGGCCTCAGCTCCAGATAAGCCAGACCAAGACAGGGACCCACCGTTCTCGAACCTCGCCGGAAAGGAAGAGAGCGAGCTCTCTTATCTATGCCTTATTTATACCCCAAGTTACGTAAAGGAATAGCATGGAATACTTCCTTTGTCACTTTCCTAGTTCCTTCCTGGTTACAAGCTGGTCTCCAGGAAGGCCTAGACTGAAACCATCACACTTCTCTGAGCAACCTATTCCAATTTTGAACCTTTCCTATTGTATTAAAATGCTTCTTCATGTAAACATAGTGGTGGGAACAGTCAGGTATTAGGACTGTTCATGACATGAAAAAACCTTGTATTTCAGGTCTCTTTTTCCATTACCTTTACTGTCCCCATAAAATAGCAATGGATAATTCTTTTTGCAAGTGAACAGATACATAGGTGTAATTGAATTTCTGTTTCACCTTCTTTAAGTAAGGTAAATCACTGCAGAGGATTTATGTAGTCCACTCCTAGGTCTACTTGTGACAGTTGATTTTCTCTGCACACTTTTGAATAATTCCACCAATAATGCTACTGTGAAAATGGTAATTTCTATCAGTGGAGACGAGGTTAGGCAAACATTTGTCAAGAATGCTGGAAGTTTAAGGTCCCTGCCTCAGGCAAAGGACTGGTCAAATTCTTTATCAGTTTTCTCCAGTCTTTATTCTGAGTCTGGGACATACCACTTAAGCTCAGAATTGTCCTGATCTACAAACAGGTTTTCAACTGAAACTGTAGCATAAAGAATAAAGATGCACTCTATGTTTTGCAGCATGCAATAGTATTTGATGATGTTGAATATCATTTATTTAAAGAACAAGGTTAAAATAGCTAAGAGTTTTTTTAACAATCAGTTTCATTCAGCATGTAGAGCAGTCATGCACACCAGCACAAGACATAAGGCACATCTGTAGTTTTCAGATCCTCTTTCAGCTAGTATTTTAGAAGAAAAATAATGAAATAGTCTATCTTGTTAAACACTCATTCACATTTCTTTTTGTGTGTGATGGGCTTCCCACAACTGCTACACAAAGTACCAGTTGAAACTCACCCTGTCATATATACTTCTACAAAATATGAACAGTGCTAAATAGTTTAAAGTGAATCAATTTCCAGTGAAAGTGTTTTAACCTCCTTTTAGGTCAAGAAATAATAATTTTCCAAGCTCACTGTAACATGAGAATTAATCCTGAGAGACAGGTGTGTGCTGAATAATTCATTTAGTCTGTGAAATTTATCGAAAATACTCCTTCTCAGAACTATATTTGAAGCTTTGATTATAAATTTTAGGTGCGGTTTCTTTACCTTGTATTCTAAGTTGCATTCAGAGTTGATTTCTCTCAGATCACCTAAAGGATTTGCAATTCCCAATCTCTTCCTTTGTTAAGAATATAGCAACAGAATGAGCAGCAAAACGTGACAGGGTATGCTCATACATACAAAACTTCGGTACACTGCTGAAGAAATTTGCAAGTAAAAATATGCACTCTTTGTGCATTCACAAGAGCAGAATACTTATGAAAATGACATTCTGCTATAGTCAATCAAGGGGTTTTTGCGTTGAAATTCTATTCTTAGATGCATTGCATCCGAGATACGGTACATTGAAGAGTAACAGCACAAAAACCATGGTGCACACTGTTGACCCCATAAACAGCTGGTGGTACAAGAAGAGAAATAATTCTTACAGTACTTTGTCTAGTAACTGGAACCATGTTAGGATCAGAAGACTTCATTCCCCAGATAAATAAAATATTGTTACTATTCCTCTTACATGTCTATCATCATTATTAATCTTTGAAAAAGTTTTATTTCCTTCATAAATTAGGCATTTTTTCTTCATCCTTAAAATATTTATTCCTAGCAATGAATATCAACATCAGTAATTGAGACCAGGTGTTTGGTTTAATACATAACTCTGTACTAGTGGAGAATTTTTAAATTGGTTAGGTGGTGCCATTTCTTTCTTTCTACTAATGAAATAAATCATCAACTGCAATTTCTTGTTCATGGACATTCTTTCTACAGACAGCTTGTTTATGACATAATACACTTCACATATTTTTAGCTCTAGACTTTCACAAATTGAAAATTTATGGGAGAATACTCAAAAGACATAAATGACCTTGTG
Organism: Neopelma chrysocephalum; assembly: GCF_003984885.1. Taxonomy (NCBI): domain Eukaryota; kingdom Metazoa; phylum Chordata; class Aves; order Passeriformes; family Pipridae; genus Neopelma; species Neopelma chrysocephalum. Next base: position 46,965 of record NW_020925569.1, read on the forward strand.
AAGATGTGTAAAACTTGACCAGCTGACTTCCAGTGGCAATTTTAAACCCCCCTCCTGAAAATATTTGGGGTTTGGGGTTTTTTTGCTTAAAATCTGTTCTACCCATTTGGGTTATGACCACAATGCCTTGTTGCTTCAGACCAACTGGCAACCAAGCACCACACAGCTGCTCGCTCACTCTCTGCTCCTCCACTCCCTGGAAGAAAAGGTAGGAGAATCCAAAGTAAAACTCTTAGGTTAGGTTTAATAATTGAAGCAAACTAAAATATAATATTAATAATAGAAAATTTAAGAAAAAAGAAAAGAAAAAACTCAAGAAAAACACAATACAATTGCCCAACACCCACTGATCAGTGCCAAACCCCATTCCTGAACCACAATCAGCCCCCTTCCGGATAACTCCCCACAGTTCATTTTCTGCACACGAAATTCTATGGTGTGGAATATCCCACTGGCCAGGTCAGGTCACCTGTCTTGGTTATGCTCCCTCCCAGTTTTTTATGCACTTGCTCACTTGCAGAACATAAGACACTTAGTGTAAGCACTACTTAGCCACAACAAAAACATCAGCATGTTATCAACATTATTCTCATACTGAATCCAAAACCCAACACTGTACCAACTACTGAGATGAAATGGACTCTATCCCAGCTGAAACCAGGATATATCTCCAGAAAGAAAATGAAATCTACATAGTATTTTAAGCATGGGCCAAAGTACTTGCTCTACTGGATCAGGAAAATGAGAAAAAAATATCAAATTATAGGGAAAGCACTGATGTGGTAGACCTATGAACTATCTTGTTGTAGAGACAAAATTCCCAGTACGGAAATATTTTAGATCTCTTTTTTTCACATATATTAAAGCACCAACTGAAACATCACCAACAGGTCAACAAAAATGTAAACACCAGTTTTAAGTACTTGGAGTGCAACTCTATCTTAGTCATTTAGCCCTATAATTACTTTATGCTGCAGGGAAAATCTGTGCCGATTCCTTGCAGTCAATCACAGCAGGAGGACCAAAATTGGAACCAATATTTTCCTTTAAGTTTCTGAACTTGTTCATAAGTTCCATGTTGAATGGAATTCAAAATCCGTTGAATTTGTTAGTCCATTTGCTTTCCCTCTTCAAGGTATCTCATGTGTTCTTCCTTCACCCCAAAAACCCCACAAAACCTTTCTGTCTCAGACAGAATTGCTAATCTACAGTTTCAATCTTTGTATTTTTCTAATACATAACATACATTCCCCATTCCTGATGAGGATCTTTGGTCTGTGGCATTTTTATTTATTTGACTGGAGATATCCAGTCAGCTTCAGACTTGTGTGTGTTCATGTATTTATCTAAAAAAAATAGATCTAATTCTTTATTTCTAAATAAAAAAGTAGAAGAGGGACCTGTGCTAGGAAATTAGACTGTTGTCCTTGCAAACTACATGAAAAGCTCCCACAAGTAAGAAAGAAGAAGAATGAGTTTTCATATATCTTCTCTCACTTGAATTTCCTTCATGAAACATGTGTGCTCTGAATTGAGGTTACTTTGCTATCAGTGAAATACCAGTAATGGGCAAAGATGTCCATTACTGAAAGAAAATGAGAATACAGCCTGTTACTTCACAAAAAATGTCCCTACTTCTAATCTGTATCTATTTCCTTTTGTTTCCAAGATCCTCTGCTGTACACCCACACATACCCATAAAATAGTCAAAACACATGTAAATATATTTTCAAGCCACAAGCTGAAGTTTATATTAGTCTCTGAGAGTTACTGGTGTCTGTAGATCAAATCTGGCCATTCTTAGTCAAAACTTTCTGTAGTCATTTCAGATTTGATTCTTGCATAAGAACTCAATATGGACTACATTTAATGCATCTTTTATTTTATTTTTCTGGTGATAGCCACTTTATTATGACTCTACTAAAATGGCTAAATTTTAGCTCACTGATTAATTTCAAAAGCTCTAGTATTAAAAGGAGTTGTCAATACAGCCTAATGTACTTCAAATTCCTCCTCAGCATTTACAATGTTTCCTTATCTACCTCCTTTGAAAAGAACAGTGGATTAAAACACTGTTATGCACACCTCCAGGTACCATAGACTTGTCTGAAAAAAAATTTGTTCACTTTTTTCCCTGTCTAACCTATAACACTCAATTTTCACCAAATTTCAAGACCCACAATGTAATTAATATGCATAAAAATATAGCAAGGGAAGGAAGAAATGTAAATCAAATGCAAATCCAATTGTACAAATGTACTACATGTCAACTGATTCCTGTATGTGCCACATTGCAAAGTGGATGTGAAACACCATTTGGAACTTGGAAATCAGGTCCATGGTTTTCTTTTATATAAAATGTGCTTGAATCTCAACTTCTCTTAATAGTGGAGAAACAGGACTGTAGGAGAGCCAGCAGCAAAGCAATGATCCTGCCTTGGTCCTTAGGCTGTTGCTAAAGAAGCAAATTTATCCATACTGTTTGGTGGTTGGCACCTCCCTGTAGCCTTACCAACCTTCACTTCCCAAATAACTTTCACGTGTGGTTGTGTGGCAGAATGAGGCAAGGATGGCTTTGAACAGCAGTGCAGGTGACACCAACTTGTCCTCAGAGGAAATGGAAGGATGTATCTATACTGGTGAAAGCCATGCACTGCCATGCACTTGTACTTGGGGCCAAAAAACAGTGCATGCCCTAGTTTATTTGGTGGGGTGAGAGAGAGATTGACAGACAGAAAGGCAAATAAACTGATGTTAATTTTGGAGCTAATGGAAAGCAGCAGGATAGCATATTGTCTAAGGCTACCTTAGAACATGTTTAAATGAAAATATTCCAGAATCACTTTTATGAAGCTGGCATATTTCTCCATTTACTGAGATATATTTTGAGACTGATTTTGAATTGATGTACTATACAGTAACCTCAATGCTAAAACCTAATTGGCTGACACAAGTGGGAAGTGACTCCTAGTGAAATTTTAATGCATAAGCACTCGAGTATAATGAGTTAAAGAATAATCAGAGTAGTAAAGAAAAATATAAAATTCCAGGGAGGATTTTAGCTTAGGCCAACAGATAATCTGCCACTGATTAACAAGACAAAAATTTGAATTATATTTTTATAGGTACCTTAGCTTTTAAAACAACATAAGGAAATAAATTTTCCTCCTACTGTAACTGATAGGCCTACTAGAATAATAATGTGCTTTTTCCATTTTATCTAATCAGATCAACCTTTTGTTGTTTACAAATTACATTAAATACAGTTTTCTTACACACATGTACTGCTGGCAAGAGAAACAAAAAACCAAAACCAAACACTCAATGCCAGTTAAATACATATGTACATACTTTAAAATATATGTTAAATCTCATCTCCCAGAGATTGGTTGACTTTTGTTTTTTTTACTGGCGCATATGGTTTCCAAGTGATGGCTAAGATAATTCTTCACTTGTGAAGAATTATCTTCACTTGTGGGAGATGAGCAACTGACATTCATTGGGACTCAGGAAGAAAAAAATATTTTACATGGATTGAGAGAATCCTTTTTTATGTTCACATTTTTTACAACAATTGAAAAAATATAAAATATGTAATACAATGAAGAAGTTGCAAGAAAAAGGAAAAGAAACACATATGTTTCTTTATCATCAAATGTCCCATCTAAAAAATCTAGCAAATAACATGAGCTGAAGTGAGCCTTATTACATCATACCACTGAGGTAAGGCATGGAAAAGTGAGGCTTTCCTCTTTGCTAGTTACACATTGCAGCAAAATTATTATAATTTCTCACACAAAAACTGTTATGGCCAGACATCTCGCTTCTTTTAAGTAGCTTTTTAATCATTTATTTTCTAGCAATGATTCTGATATTTTAAAAGTGGGTAGTGTTTATCACAAAGTAGGCTTTCAGAGAAGGCAATATTTAATGTATAAATAAATTTTTATTCTTTCTCATAGCAGTGATTATGGATTCTGTCTCTATATGTCCCTGCATAAAAATAAAATAATTCCACTGAGTTCCCTGACTGCACATAGCTGGAATTATCTCTCTTAAATAAATAAATAAATAAGTAAATAAATTATGACTCTGTATTTTCTTCTAATTGAATAAAATGGCATTTTTTTATCTGAATAGCTGAAGTAATTGAAGTCTGTGTGCAGAAGTATTGCACTGCAAAAGAGACTTACAGTTTTTAGCCATAAAAGTCACTAAATTTAGCTTGACAAAACATTAACATTCGTCAATGTGCAATTGTCAAGCTAGAAGAAATGCTTGACAATGCTAGAAGCATTAGAAATGCTAGAAGAGCACAGCTCGTTGTCCATTGAAATCCCAAAATCTTTTCTGTGTAACAATTAAGCCCTCTCCAGTGCCTCTGGTATGAAGCCTGTTTGCACCTTAATATCTCTGGGAATGTTATGAGCAAGAGAAAGTGGAAATAAATGCTTGAGGATAGTTTAGAGGCTAGGATGGCCTTGACCACCTTAAGCTTTGGTGAGACTACTGAGGGCTCAGATGGAGAATCCTTGTTATTACCTTTATACAAAGTTTGCTCATGGCTCCAATTCATTGGTGAAGAAAATCCGGAAAATTAAAAAAGAGATAATTACCAGCGAGGACATATTTTTTTGACGTAAGTAATCGTTGTTGCTGCGTGTATCAAAGATGGAACCGATATCTCTGATATCTTAGCAGATAGTCATAAGGTTGTGTTCTTCTTACCATGGGAAACCTGAAACCCTGATATCATAGGTTTGAAAAGAGATGTTGGAATTTTTTTCCAATGTCTTCTCCTGCTGGGGGTGTCTTTTGTTCGGAGACTTCTGGTTTGGCCTGGGACTGGACAGAGCAGGAGCCCAGTTTTTGGCCTCCTCTTTTTTTCCTGAGAGGAAGTTTTTTTTCCCATGAGACACCTCACAGAGAATGACCGAGAGAGAGACCAACACATCTCAGAGAAAGGTGTTCTGCTTTCAAGACTACCTGTGGGGAAAAAGGACTCCTTCATTGCTGGCTGCAAGAACACGTGGCTGCAAACAGTTTCTGAACTGCCGGGACAGTCTTGCCTTTCCCCCACCCCCTCCCTGGGTCGCCACAGTTTTATTCCCCCCCACCTGGGGATTTGGGACTTTGTTTTGTTTCTTCTGAAAATTTTTGATTGCACCATTTTGTTGTTTATGTAGATTTTGTTAATAAAAAGCTCTTTCTTTTTTCCTTTTCCACACTTCCACCTGAAGTCTCTTAATTTCTAACTTGTAATCTTGTTAAACTAAAACACCTGATATTCTAGTAACAAAGGATTTCTGCTACCCAGCATGTTAAAGGTTCATCCCCATCTTCTTACCTCCCTGTTCCTCACTGCTATAACATCATCCAGGGAGAGTGGTTGAATAATACCCATTGTAGTCTTCTTTTAGGATATGGGAACTACTTTTCTCCTTTTGTTTCTATCAGTAAAGATGAAATACCATTCTGTCTCCAACATCTGCATGGGCTCTAGTTGCAACTTCAGGAAAAGAAAATAAAAGGTACAAACATTTATTAAATAATAAATAAAATTAATTAAATTATTAATTAATTAAATGATAAATAAATTCATAGCAGTGCGTCCTGTTACATACCCAGAGCATGAGTAACACAAACCTACAAATGCCTACATGCACTGGATGCATCATGGATCAGAGTTGGACTGCAACAAAGAATGCAGCACACGTATGGCAGCATGCTTTCCCTAGCACTAACTCTTTTAGTAGACCAATTGTTGTCGCAGCCTGTTGTTATGTGTACTTGATAAAATGCCTGGTACACATAAGACTTTTCAGAGACCCTGAAAAGGAATTGAAAAGTGGATTCAAGCTTTCCTTTCCTGGAAAGAAAGGAAAGATACAAAACTTTGCATCTGCTGGATGTTTAAACAAGTTAAACACTTGTTTAACTTTTGCTCCTCTATGGTAGGACAACAACTGTGATCTTCCCATAGAGCTCCCAGATGGCCGAGGCAGAGGACAACCCTTGGTAACTCACTATTTCATCTTTAGTAATTCCACTAAGTAATTAATTAATTCTGCTAATTAATTAATTTGCATACATTTCAGAGACAGAAATAATGCCTCCTGACAGTAGTGAATATATGCCAGCAGAAGACTGGAGTAAGAGCTGTGTCATCCTTATACGGAGTCCTCAGTGATTCCTCAGCCTGGGCTAATGTTTCAGAGTAGCACTGAAACTGTTCTCTTATCCCAGGCTACCTTTTCCTCTCATGTTCAAGCTCCCTAAACCGTTGTGAAGTGGGAAAGGAAAACCACTTGTCATACTCATAGTGGAATACAGGAACTGTGGCACAAAATTTAATTTCTGAGGTAGTTTCTGAAATAGAGCTACAGACATTGCTTCTTAGCAACACAGAAATTCTAAAAATGGGAAAACTCTCCTTTTTTTTCTTCACATTTTCACATTTATTTTACGCCATTATTAGAAAAGTTGTGGTCTGCTTATTAGAAAAATTTGTCATTTACTTCTTCTGGATCAAAACTCAACTTGGTCTATGCACAAAAAAAAAGACTTTCCAATCTGGTGCAAATTATGCCTCAGTTTCTCCTCATACCTAGCATAGAAGGCTGTCACAGCAAAGCAGGTGTCTTTACACAGACTGCAGCATGTCAAGAGTTACCCAAATTGTCTCTCACACCATCGTCCGGTCACACAGGTAGTAAGGAAAATGTACTTTGGTGAAGGACTTGTTGATTTTCAGTGTTCTCAACTCAGGTCCCAGTTCACAAGTAACAGCAGGACAAATATGGATGGTATCTGGCTACCTGCCAAAAGTTACAGTGTATATGAAGCCAAAGGGCTCTTGAGAAGTTCCTCTGGCAATATTCCTCAGCCCAATAGCAGGCTTTGAAAGAGGAGCTACTGCCGTGTGCCCACAGGACAGCTTGCTACCTTACAACTCTTGCCTTTTGAAGCCCCACTGCAATGACACAAAGCAATTAGTTTACAGCTGGGAAGGTCAGCTCCTTTGAATAGCTCTGGATGGTCTCATCTGTGTGCCCCAGCGATGTCTCTTTTTCTTAGCTTGAGTTGGTGACTTCTTTTCTCTGGGGATCTGCTAAACCTGTGTGTGTTACACAGTTACTCCTCAGCTTTTATACTTTTGTTTCAAAACGCTCATCTCCACAGGGAGACAGTGTTACCAAAAGCCACCTGAATGCTGGGGTCCAATTAAGCCACCTCCATTTTCCCTGTAATTATATGTAACGCAAGTTATTTCTTTGGCTTCTGGTGCCTTCTCTGAGAAAAAAAAAAAATTCCTTCTATAAGGCCCTCTGCTCATCTTATGCCTGTATGAAGCTCCAGTATCCAAAATGGTGGCTGAATTGAAGTAAGCGTTTCACATGGCCCATCACTAACGATGTTCCTCAGCTTCCCACATGTAAAAGCATGTTCTGTGCAGGGAAGACTGTTCTTCCATGAAGGACTCCCACACAGACAGGAATATGCTCATTGAAATGCATGGTAAAAATGCAAAAGGAGAAGCTCAAAATAGTGCAGGCCAAAAAGATCAAAAATATGCCCCTATAGCAAGATTTCATGCAAATCAGTGGTATATAAGGGTAACACATGGAGGAATTTTGCCAGGTTGAGCCTGCTGCCCCAGTTAAGTGGATAATCATACTGCCACGTAGTAGCTCTCAATATGCCAGTAACTGTTACTGCTCACAGATGTACACTAAGCCACTTCAGAACCTGGCCCCTTTATTTATTTCCTGATGGATATAGACTCCTACTGCTATCTACAATTCTTTGTAGTAGATGGAGAATCAGACAGAAAATAAAGCCGTAAAGTAGCAACAACCAGGAACACAAAACCATTTTTCTTAAATCATAGCTTCTTAATTTCTTTATTTCTTTCTTGCATTTAAATGTAGAGATACAGGACTGCTCTGTAGAAATTAAATAGTTGGACCTTTTCAGAGAATTAATTGTGCCCACATGCAAGAACGTTCATGATGTAGAGGCTAGAGAGCTATCACACCAAAGCAAATATCAAAGTCATGTCAAAAGGAGACCCACTGAATGTTTAAACTAATATAATTTTCTAATCTATTATAATTCAGTGGAATAAGACATTTTTACTCCACAATTATTCTTACAGGCTTACATTTGGTACAAATTTTCACTCACTGTTCTCCTTAACACACTCTTCAACAAATCACACTGGACATAACCCACATGGCTGACACTTAGGAAGCTATATGTGGAGTTTTCCAGATTGGGTTTTGGTTTGTTTTTCACAAAGCTGGCAGACTGATAGATGGCCTTATTTTAACACCAAAGAAAAAAAAATCCTATATACGTTTGGCAGCTACACTAATCTTTAATAATAACACAGTGAAAACTTCAACTCACAATGAACAAATTGTCTCAAAACTAGTGGGTTGTGATGGCCATTTTCAGTATTCATGAGCTGGAAGGAGACAAAGCTCCATGGAACAATTGCTGGAAGTTCCACTCCAGCAGTTCAGGTGCTTTCCATACAGAGGGTCATAAATAGTAAAAGAAAATAAAAAAATCCTAGAGTGTACCTGGAGTATTATGGATTAGTTACCTGAACCTAAATGGTTATCCTTAGAGTTGAGTTTTTTCTTGCCTGAAACCTTACAGAAAGGTTTTCTGTGGAAATCTATGGGATTTCTTCTCTGGGTAAGCAGATAGCAACACTGAGGGAAATCAGAGTATGAAGGGTTAGTAGAAAACCCAACATATGAAAAGTACAAAAAGCATTTTTTGATTTAAATTAACATCTGTTGCAAGCATAGAAAGATATATTGAAACAAGCAAGAGAGCAGACAAATAGGAGACAAAGGACAGGAAAAGCACAGTCTGGACACACTCCTGTGTAACCTGTTCTAGATGACCCTGCCTTGGCAGGGAGATTGGACTAGATGATCTCCAGAGATCCCTTCCAACCCTAACTATTCTGTGATTCTATGATTCTGGTAGAAAGACTGCATAAAAAGAAGTGGACAAAACACATAAGCACAGAATATATATAGTCAGTGGCCTGAAATGTAATGTAATATGGCCTTAATGTAATGGCGTATAGCTTTAGGTAAAAACACCCAGAAAACCAAACATGTTCACAGAAGCAGAGTTTGGTGGGCTGATCCCAGGACCCCACAAAAGTGGCTCTATCCTTCCCCTCCTCCACAGGGGAAAGAAAACACAACAGAAGATTCATGAGTCAAGGAAATGACAAGGGGAGATCAGTCACCAGTTGCTGTCACTGGCAAAACAGACTCAACTCAGGGAAATTATTTGACTTTATTACAAAAAAAGTAGTAGCGTAATGAGAAATATAACCAAATCTTAAAACATCTGCCCATTCCCCCCATCTTCCTGTGCTCAACTTCACCCTCAATTTTCTCTATCTCCTACCCTCCAGTTGCACAAGGGGATAGGGAATGGAGGTTGTGGTCAGCTATCACACATTGTTTCTGCTGCTCCTTCCTCTTCACACTCTTCCCCTGCTCCAGCATGCAGTCCCTCCCACAGGAGACAGTCTTCCATTAACTTCACCAGTGTGGGTCTTCCTCCTTTTCATGGGCTGCAGGTCTTTATGAATTGCCCCAGCAGGGGTCCATTCCACAGAATGCAATCCTTCAGGAACAGATTGCTCCAGTGGTCCCTCAAGGGGTCACAAGTCCTGCAGCAAACCTGTGCTCCTCTTTGCATGGGGCCACAAATCCTGTGAGGAACCTGCTCCAGCAGAGGCTCCTTCCTCCATGGAGCCAAAGCATCCTTCAGGTAGTCACCTGCTTTGACTCGGGGTCCTCCAAGTCAGGGGACAGCCTGCCTCACCACGACCTTCAAACCAGGCTCCAGGGGTATTTTTGCTTCAGCACGTTAAGCACCTCCTCCCCCTCCTTCTCCATTGACCTTGGCGTCTGCAGGACTGTTTCTCTCCCATATTCTCATTTCTGTCTTTGGCTGCTGCTCCAGAGCAGATTTTGTCCCTGCTTCTTACACGCATTATCATAGAGGCTACTTCTGTCACTGATGGGCTCGACCTTGGCAGGTCCATCTTAGAGCCGGCTGGCACTGGCTCTATTGGACATGGGAGAAGCTTCTGACAGCTTCTCACAGAAGATGCCCCTGCAGCCCCTTCGCTACTTGCCATGCAAATCCAATAGACAGAGCAACAGCCATGGAGTTTTGAAAGATGAGACACTCTGAGAGCAGAGAATGAGAGATAATTATACTTAGAAGTTTATTTCCAAAAGACACCGTTCAGTTTTAACTGGAAGATCAAAGTAAGAATAAACTAGTAAGAAGGAACAGGTTTCCAACTACTACTGTGCTTTATTACACCAGCAAACTGACAAAGATACACATGAACTGGGACTTGGACCAGCACAAACTGCAACCTGTGATGGTTGTCCCTCAGCCATACAACATTTGTTTTCCAGATTTTCTGGTGATTATAATTCACCTCTGTTGGTTAGAAAGACATTATTTTAGATGGAATAACAGATGTTTCTTATCCAAACGTGTAGGTAAATTCAGGTCCAAAAGAAGACAAGGTAAACTGAACCTCACAGATAATTGATCATCATAATTGGAAACCTCCTTATGATCCATGACATACACAAGTAACCTGGCACTAGCACTGAACTCCAAGATATGTATTAGTGTTCTTCAAATGTTTGTTACATAAAAAGAATTCATAAGGAGGCAATTAAGCAAGATTATTATGGTGTGTCCTGCCTTCTCAATAGGTGTAAAAACGAAAGCTTCTCTGAGCCCGGTTACCCTCTCAAGGAAATGCCAAGGGAGTTTTAATGGCCATTAAGTCTCAGCTACAATGCAGAAGTTGGTCTAATGTATTGGCTGCAATACAGTGCCTCTTCCCATGACAGCAAAATGGGCTTTTACTGTTATACATGGATTATGTCTATTTTCCCCCTCCTTTACAAAATTTAAGTCTGTGATGTTCTCATCAAGGGAAATGATGAAGAGTAACAGAGGTCTGTGTTAAAATTGCTCAGCAGCAATCTGTAAATAACCTACAGCATACTGCTTCCATTTTTTGTTTCACTCTGTAACCTGCAGTGAGTGTTGACTTGGAAGTACTGTTCAGCAAAAAGGAAAAGAACATAGCTGACTGATTGGTTCTTATACTCTGAAATGAAGATGAGCAAAAAGTCATCACGGGAAACACCAGGAAAGAAAACAATTTCAAAGCAATGTGTCTTCCCTACCCTTTCACCTGACTACTGCAAATAGCTTTTGTGCTGTACCTTGTCCTCATCATAGGTCAATGAGGACAACTGCTTTGTGTTTCAGGGGAAGATGATTGTTGAACTCATTGATCTCTGTAGAGTGGGGAGACACACAAAAAAGACTGTCCATTCATGAGTGATTATAGTGAATAATGCTAGAGCCCTGTGTTTTCCTCCTTTTATGTTTTTTTCTTGTACATAAACTGAGCTGAATTTTTCACTGGGCTTTGGCAGATCAGAAAGAGAAGGCTTCTGCTGGACCCCCCACTTTACCAGTCAGACTTCATTGCTGACAGGTGATTCAAAAGCTGTACTTATAGGCTGCAGGATAACCTTGAAAACAGTGTGATAATCTAAGGACACCACAGATGAAAGCAACCTTGTTAAGGTCTCCATATAGGTGTTTCCAGACCACATGGCATATTTATTTTCTGAGATCTCATCATTCTTCCAAGACTGAAGAGCTGCTTCTGCTCAGTGGAGCCTGGAAGGATGAAGCATTTGGAGATCTTTCTCGCCTATCTCTGGTAGTTTTTCATTTCTCTGTTCTTTGTGCATTTGTATTCATGGAATTTGTTATTGTTGCTTAACTTCCAAAAGAATTGTTGGACTGAAGCACCTCTCTCCATTTCTCTAACTAGTGCCATTTGACCTACTAGACAATCCAATCCAGCCTCCACTTCTGAATGGATTTTCTCACAAGTGGCAATCTCTAACAGGGTCACTTTGAGAGGCAACTGCATTGCATTTTACCTTGCACCATAATGAGGGCAATTTCAAAAGGCATTCAATCAAAAGAAAAGGTGTTTTCAGCAAAAGGCTTGTGTCCTAGGTTTTCATTTGTCCTTATGGGTGGCTGAAGCTATCTCAATCTGTGTATTGTAATTGTGTCAGTTTTAATTTTTGCTGGTTAAAAGTTGCAGAACTATGAGGGTACTTTTAGCAGCCGCTTTGGAATTCTACAAGTTTAAGAGGAACTGAATTGCCCCTAAGGAAATGGGAGGATTACTGCTTTTTCAGGCAGGCCTATTCAGAAGGTTCCTATTTACCTCTGACGCATTAACAGACAGGAAGGGACTGATAAAGCAGGAAAGTCAGAAAATTCTCTGTATACTATTCATCTTAGTTTGTTTTTTGAGTTACTGGAAGGCTTTGATTTGCACAGTATGTCAGACACTAATTTTTCCCTCCACAGTTACAATATCTCTTCTGGTTATTTGGTAATTCTTTGACATGCTGCAATACCCTACTTCTGCCTCTGCCTTTCACTGCCTCTGCCCTTCTTCCCCTCTTTTTTTCATATAAAGTTCACAAAGTGGCTGGATTGATGGCTATCAAAATTCTCTGTCCATAGAAAGGTGCAAAATGAGTGGTTGCAGTGCTTCCCTGCTAACAGTGACAGGGTTGCTGAGGGAAGCTACTTGCCGCTGAGCCCCAGTCTTGCTGCAAGAGAAGCACACCTTACACAAGGACAGATAATGACCTGTCCAGAAGCTGAGTGCATGAGTTCTCTGTGATAGTTGACAAAAAGAGCACCAGCCTTTATTAAATATTTTTGTCTACCCCTCAGCTACAGTGAATCTCCTGGAGATCAGCAGCAGATAATGTTCTATTATTTCATTTCCAAATGCAAAATTAATGCAAGTAGAAGCATTTTATTCAGTTTAGATGGTTTCTATCAGAATCCTAAAAAACAGCATTTCCATTTCCATTTACTTAATTATAAGATTGTCACAGGAAAAAAGAAAATCAGCTTATATTAAACAGGCAGTTTAGATACTCTAAAATATCTGAATATCTCAGTGAGGTAAACTGTACCTTCTTTGAGTTTTACTGTTTGTTTCTACCTACATGGTATCCCATGCAGAAGAAAAATGGCAGAGGATACTTGGTGAGGAACATCTCATCTGTAGTTGCTAAGCCTCCTTCTTAAGTTTTTAGAATCAGAATTTATTTTTTAGCAATTTTTAAACTGAATGAGGGCCAATGGAGCTCCATGTTCCCATCACTATTTATTTCAGAAGACAATTAATTATGGAAAGTGAGAAATATTTCCCTGGGGAGGTCAACTAGAAACACGAAGAACTGGATCTGTACAAAATTAAGTTGCACTTTCAAGCCTTTTTGTGTGACTAAGAATGCTAGAAATTTTGGTGGATTTGTGCTTTTTAATACAAAATAAAATTATGTTTGCTTTGATGAAAAGTAAGAAATTAAACCCTGCTATTTATACTTTGCATCCAGTTAATCCTAATTCCACATGGAAAATAATAGGATTTAAAAACCCACTTGCCCTATATGCTCAGCCAATGTGGTAACACAGGTGAGAAAATAAATGGGGCTAATCATTACATAATAGTTACAAAGATGTTCAATTAAAACTGATTAGAAATTTTTTTAAGGATGTTTAAAAAAAGAAGAATGAATAAAATATAAGTGAATTGCTCAGGCACCTATCTAGACAGTTTAGCATGAAATTATCTTACTTTCAGAGGCAAAAATAATCAGTAATTTCATGTCCATATCAGATTTCACAGTTACTTCTACCTGTATTACTCTACCTTCTACTTATTTCATTTATGCAAATAAGCACACTTTTCCTATTACTCCATAAAATAGAACCACAGAATCATTTACTTTGGAAAAGACTTTTAAGATCAATTCCAATCATTAACCTAATGGTGGCAGGTCCACTGCTAAACCATGTCCCTAAGTGCCTCACCTACACAGCTTTTAAATGCCTCCAGGGATGATGACTCATCCACTTCCCTGGGCATCCAGTTCCAATGCTTGACAACCCTTTCAGTGAAGAAATTTTTCCTTATATTCAATCTACACCTCCACTGGTGCAACTTGAGGCCATTTCCTCTCATCCTATTGCTGTTACCTGGGAGAAGAGACTGACTCCCACCTCGCTACAATCTCCTTTCCCAAGGTCTTCCCCAAGGTTCTCCCTTTTTCCAGGCTAAACAATCCCTGCTTCCCACAAGACTTGTGCTCTAGTCCTTTTACCAGTTTCATTCTCCTTCTCTGGACACACACAGTACCTTGACCTTTTGTAGCGAGGAGCCCAAAACTAAACACAGTAAATAGGTAGGCAGAATGACATTTGCAGATAAAGATGCCTACACATACACAAAGACCGCAAAAGACTTACATTTGTCTAGAGAGACAGGGCTTGCATGGTTCCATCTAGCACTAAAGACACTGCCACAGTAATAAAGATTCAGTCTGACAGTTTCAGATGTCAGCAGCATCACTGCGCAAGTTACGATGAGGCAAGGAAGAGGAGTCAGCACTGAATTCACGTCTCTTACAAACTTTGGTGCAGACCAGAAGGAATGTAATTATCTGTTATGTTCTTTCAGCCTCATCATCATCATCATGGCTAGGCTTCGCGAATGAAGATTTGGGAAAGGCTCTATCCACATTTGTTACAAGCACGCTGGTGGCTAATAAAGCCAATACGAGATAGACATGTCCAATTGCAAAAGGCACAGCAGAAAGACTCCCTAGGTGGTATATTCTGCAAGACAGTTCTTTCTGCGTTGTCTTTTCTCCTCGAGAGTGATCCTGCGTGCATTCTCAAAGGAAGTAGCAGCATTATAGATGGTGTGTCTCCAGGCCTTCTGATTGGAGGCCAGAGTAGACCAGTTATGTTGATTGATATGGCCAAGGCTGAGATGTTGTTTCAGGAAGTCCTTGTATCTTTTCTTCGGGGCTCCTCTCTTGCGGCAGCCGGTGGCAAGTTCACCATAAAGCAGGATCTTAGGGAGGCGATGGTCCTTCATCCTTGAGATGTGCCCTGCCCAATGCAGCTGTGTTCTCAGTAGCATGGCCTCAATACTTGTGATTGCTGCCTGTTCAAGAACAGATGTATTGGTCACATAATCTGACCAGTGGATGTTTAGGATTGTACGGAGGCAGCGTTGATGGAAGCGTTCTAGGAGTTGCAGGTGGTGTCGGTAGATGACCCATGATTCGGAACCATATAAAAGAGTAGACAGCACCATGGCTCTGTAAACACTGATCTTGGTACTTTTCTTCAAGTGTTTATTACGCCATACTCTTTTATGGAGTTTACCGAAAGCTCTCTATGCCTTTGCTAACCTGTTGTCTATCTCTCTGTCAATCTTACCACCCGAGGAGATGAGGCTGCCTAGGTAATTAAACTGCTGGACTGATTTGAGCTCTGATTGGCCAATAGTGATGTGGGGATGATGGAAGACTTCCTGAGGTGCAGGTTGATAGAGAACTTCTGTCTTCTTTAAGCTGACTTCCAGCCCAAAGAGCTCAGCAGCATCTGCAAAGCAGGATGTTAAACGCTTCAGAGCTGCTTCTGTGTGGGCAACAAGGGCGGCGTCATCAGCATAAAGCAGCTCCCAGACAAGATGGTTTAAGGTCTTAGTACGGGCCTTCAGTCGCCTTAGGTTGAAAAGGCTTCCATCAGTACGATATCAAATGTAGATAACGTCCTGATCATCGAGGTCTGCTGTGGCCCTTTGGAGCATCATGCTGAAAAAGATTGTGAATAGAGTTGGTGCAAGAACACAGCCTTGTTTCACACCATTGGTAACTAGAAAGGGCACAGAAAGTGCATTGCCACATCTGACTTGACCGTGCTGATCCTCATGAAGTGAGATGATCATTTTAAGGAACTTGGGGGGACATCCTAAATGTTCAAAAATCTGCCATAGATCTTTCCTGCTCACAGTATCGAAAGCCTTGGTAACATCAACAAAGGGGCCTTGCACTCCATGCCAAATTTCACGAGTTTGTGGTGCGCTGTTGGGAACTAGGCGAACTACCATCAGACCTTCGAGATGCAGTCATCATCACCTCGTATAAGAAGAAAGGAATCAAATCAGACTGTTCAAATTACCGTGGTATTACTCTGCTCTCCATTGCTGGCAAAATCCTGGCAAGAATACTTTTGAACAGACTAATACCCACTATAACAGAAGGAATTCTACCTGAGAGCCAGTGTGGTTTCAGAGCCAACAGGAGCACCACAGACATGGTATTTGTTCTCAGACAACTGCAGGAGAAGTGTAGGGAACAGAATAAAGGTCTTTCAGCCTAATGAAGAAGCATATGGAAAGATCAACTAACTGATGACTTTGACGACTTTGACAGAGCTAGACTTTTTTCAGAGGTACACAATGAAAGGATAAAAAAGTCATGAGCCACAGCTGCGTTAATGGAAATTCTGACTAGATACAAGAAAAAAAAAGTCACAGTGAGGATGGTCAAACATCAGAACCAGCTGTCCAAAGCAACTGGAATATCCTTGGAGATGCTCCAAATTAGACTGGTTAACTGGAGCAATATGATCTGTCCTCAAAGTTGATTTTGCTTTGGGAAGGAGATCAGACCAGATGACTTTATATACTCCATAATTTTGTAATTGCAAAAGCTATGCAGTCTTGACTACCTTGATAACATGGAGGCACCTGGTACAGTCAAATCATTAGTGTTCCACTGGAAACACCCTTTTGTTTCCAGTGTTTCAGAAAAGGGACAGATGTCTATTAAACAAGTTCAAGTAATTAGGCACTCAAAGATGATTTATTTGCAATCTGAAGATCACCATAAACATACTGATTAACAGAATAATGCTTCTGGAGAAACCTATATGACAACAAAATCAAACATTTCTTCAGTCATAAATACAAATGCCTGGCCTCAAGAAAAGACAAGGAAATGATGGAAACCAAGATACACAGATCTAAGTGTACCCACCAAAGGCCAAAGATAGAGGTGGAAACTCTTAGTCCCAGAAAGCTTAGTTGTGGCAAGTTCCCACAGTGCCTAAGGTCTCACCCATCACAACCTTTATGAGGAACACTGGAAGGAATCTGGAAAGCTCAGTACCAAAGGAATTGAGTCAACATTATTTTCACTCATGGTGAGGAGATGTTGAAATACTATCTGAAATCTCACATTGTGCTGCTTCTGCTTCATGGACACTCAGGGGAGGTGGCAGGTTGGCACCCATAGAGTTTCGTAGTGAAATCCATCACACGCTAGCTCAGATCAGAAAAGATCACAGATCTCTAAACACAAGGTTTCTATTTTTAGACAAAAAAATTTTATTTATCTATTTGGAACTGGCTGTCCTTACAGGAATCATAGTTCATCAAGAGTTCATCAATTTCCCATTCCAGAGCATGTTCTGCCCATGAACACAGGATGCTCTACATGGGTAAAAGGATGATACAAATGTCCATGGAAGCAGATACATGACACCTAGGGGACCAGCATTCTCTGACATAGCTCTCTTTACTCCTTTACCTTTGATGTTTTTTAAGGGGACTATTCTATTTTCACTTGCCTAGTAAAATTGTAACAGCCATGGTAACCACAATCAGAATGGCAAATATCGGCATGTTCAGGGTTTTATCACTCTGGGGAGCATTGACATGAATAATCAGCATGAATTTATATTCAGAGCTTGATGTATTATTCAAGCAAAAGAGCTTGTCAGTTATTTTCATTGGGTCTGGGATTTTTTTACAAACTTCTACCTGCTTTGTGAAAGGTAACACTTATATAGGACTCTTATTCCCCAGGGCCTTGTGGTGGGTTTGGTGTATATTTGTATGTATGTATAATGTGTGCATACACACACACACACATATATATATAGTATACACACATATATATATAGTATATTGCTGTGTAGGCGTTTGGAGCTCAGGGATTAAATGTGCATATAGAGAAGAAAGATGCTTTGATTCAGTGATCAAGACCAGTGCTAGAATTTGTCTCACTGTCCACCTGCCTCGGTTCCATCTGGGACAGAGTTCATTTACTTCCTAGTGGCTGGTCCAGTGCTGTGTTTCAGATTTAGTATGAGCGTAATGTTGATAGCACATTGATTTTTGTTTTTTGCTAAGTAGCACTTACCTTAAGTCAAAGACTTTTCACTATCTCATCATAATATGCTAGTGAGGAGCTGCACAGAAATCTGTGAGGGAACGCAACCAAGAAAGGTGACCTGAACTGGCCAAAGGGATATTCCATACCATGGAATGTCATGTGCAGTACATAAGCAAGGTGAGTTACCTGAAAGGAGGCTGATTGATATTCAGGGACAAGCTGGGCATCGGTCAGTAGGTTGTGAGCAATAGCATTGTGTATTACTAGTTTCTTTTGAGTTCTGTTACTCTCTCTCTATCATCATCATCATCATTATTATTTAGCTTGTTTCAATTATTGAATTGTTCTTATCTCAAACCATGAGGTTTACCTTTTCTTTCCTATTCTCCTTCCCATGGCAGCAGGGGCTGTGGAGAGTAATAGAGCATCTTCATGGTACTTAATTACCATCAGTAATTAAACATCAGTAATTAAACATCAATAATTAAACATCAGTAATTAAACAGTGGCATGACCTCTTTCCCTGTCCACAGCTGTGTGAAAGCAGTCCTATAGCTACTGACAACTTGATTCAGCTGTGGTATTTCCAGGGTGTAGCAGTATTGCCATTGTCATCTTGAGAGTTGCAAGGTGTCTTGATACAACACTTGTTAGTTGATAAGAGAGGAAGTCAGTAAGTGTCAAAAGTGGTTTTTTTCTAGCTTGTCTCATGATCGGGTTTCATGCTCGCACTAGAACTACTGCCTTTAGCACCCTAAAGCAATAAAGGGTGATCTCTCTTCATGTTTACTCAATATACGTGCTGACCTCCTCGGTAGCGTTTGCTTCTCTTCAAGCTAACTTCCTGGAACACTTATCACAGATGCCTGCAATGACTGAGAGTATTTTTTTACACTAAAAATATGCAGCCTTAGGTTAGGTACATTTAGACATACAGTCTTTTACATTACATTATACTGTTAGTTTTTTTCTCCATAATGATATTGTAACTATTGAATTAGACAGGCTTACACCAGCTACTCAGCTTTCTCCAACAACTTCCTGCCCTTTTGACAATCTGCTTGGCAGAGTTTATTTGTTCTCTTCTTATCAATGGTGTCAGTCAGAGTAAGTGCTGTTATCAGGGATTATTTGACTTTGTTTTCTCAATGGAGGAATGTTCTGAGGATACTTTTCCTGCTGCCAACTGCCCTTTGTTGGAGATAGTTTTCCTTCAACAGTAAAGAGATAATGTGATAACAGAATAGCAGAAATAGAAAAAAACCCTGTTGTCATATTTGACATTTTCAGCAAAAGAAATAGAATGTGCAACAGAAAGTAGATGTTTTACAATTTTCTTCCCTTTTTCAGCCTATTCTTTTGAACTGCAATATCCACAATACTATAACAGAAGTATTTGGAGTCTGATGATAGCTAAGTCAAGACCAGATGACCCACTACTTCTTTTCCATCTGCACATTCTGCAAAATGTAAAGAAACAAGATGGTATGAAAAGCAGAGTGCTGGGAAAGGTAGCTACAGTTCCAGTACTACCACATTAAAAACAAACAAACAAACAAAAAAAACACAAACCACAAGTTGTTATCAACAGTAGTTAGTAAGTCAGTACAGGGTTACCGGTTTTGTTTTCGGTCTGGATGTGCAACTGCACCTTCTTACCATAGCGGAAAAAGCACTCAGAGGTATCTGCAAGGAGACAGCAGGCTAATGGCTGTTACACACCTAATGCATCTTCTCATTCACCCCAAATATCTACTTCGTTTCTGTCTTTTATATTAGTTTATGGTGGAGACAGTCCTCTGCCTTACATTTTGTTAGTTTAAAACACACCAAAAAGCAGGTATGCAAGTAAGGATTTTTCCTTAAACTTCACAAATGATTCCAAGCTAGAAACTCAGAATATTTGGCTCTTTGACAGTGTGATTTTTAATAATTAAATAACTCCAACCACGTGGAGCTGATCCTCAGAGGCCATAAAACATTTCTTACCCCAAGACAGTTAATTGAATTAATATCGAAATTTTAGCCCATGTAGCCTCTTGTGCTCAGGAGGAAGTTAGACACTGTGGGTAAGCTGCCCCAAAACTGTCTAAAGCATGAAGCTATTTTAGGATCAAATCAAGAACCTTTCACAAGATAGGTACAAAATCCTGCAATAACAGGGGTCATATTTGAAATGCATTAAGGAATAATTAAAACAGCTCAACAGTTATCTGGCACTTGAAAATAAGAAGTCAATTATACTGTCTGTATTTCTACTTCTTTTCAGTAAGCCCCCACGCTCAGGGATGAGTAGCTCTCTGTGAAAAGAATACTTTGTCTTCTTTTCTGGGAAGACATGAGATAAATGATTTTTTTTTTTTTTTTTAGGAGGAACACCATTTTGCTTTCTTCACTCTCTTTTTTCTGGAACAGTTGGCTAGAAGGAAACTATTTGCAGAAGGGCTCCCACTGGGAGGCAGATTGCCTGTTGTCTCCACTACAGTGCTGAGTTGTGGTACTGCCTAAACCTCATTGTTCATCCTCAGCTGAAGCAGCACCATAAACACAGGCAGAGAAGTCAAATCATCTTTTCTTCCACAAGTCCCCCACAATATCCTTCTCTTTAAACTGGAGAGAGATGCATTTGGTGGTTGGACTGTTCCACGGATAAGAAAGTGGTTGGACAGTTGCATCCAGAAGGTAGTGGTCAATGGCTCAGAGTCCTGAGACATCAAGTGGTGTCCCTCAGATGACCATACTGGGACCAGTGCTATTCAGTATCGTCATTAAAGGTATAAACTAAGGGATTGAGTGCACCCTCAGCAAATTTGCAGATGACACCAAGCTGAGCGGTGTGGTTGCCACACCTGAAGGACAGGATACCATCAAGAGGGACCTGGACAACCTCAAGGGGTGAGCCCATGGGAATCTCACGCAATTTAAAAAGACCAAGTGCAAGGTGTTGCACCCAGATCTGGGCAACCCCCAGTATCAATACAGGCTGGAGGATGAACAGATCAAGAGCAGCTCTGCTGAGAAGGACTTGGGATGCTGGTGGATCAGAGGCCGGACATGAGCTGGCAATGTGCATTTGCAGCCCAGAAAGCCAATTGTATCCTGGGTTGCATCAGAAGTGTGGCTAGCAGGATGAGGGAGGTGATGCTACCTCTCTACTCCACTCCGGTGAGATCTCACTTGGAGTATTGTGTCCATATGGGATTCCCAGGACAGGAAGGACATCAACCTGTTAGAGCGAGTCCAGAGGAGGGCCACCAAGATGATTAGAGGGATGGAGCACCTCTTCCATGATGAAAGGCTGAGAGAACTGGGATTGTTCAGTCTGGAGGAGAGAAGGCTTCGGGGTGACCTAATTGCACCTGAAGGGAGCCTACAAGAAAGATGGAGAGAGACTATTTACAAGAGCATGTAGTGACAGAACAAGGGGGAATGGCTTCAAACTGAAACAGGGTAGGTTTACATCAGATATTAGGAAGAAATTCTTTAGTGTTAGGGTGGTGAGGCACTGGAACAAGTTGCCCGGAAAAACTGTGGATGTCCATCCCTGGGAGTGTTCAAGGCCAAGTTGGATAGAGGTCTGAGCAACCTGGTCTAGCGAAAAGGTTAGACCTACTTCCCACAGTAGTGGGGTTGCAACTAGATGATCTTTAAGGTCCCTTCCAACCCAAACCATTCTATGATTCTACGATATATTTTGAATGTAGTCCATAATATTTGTAATCACCTTCAGAAGTAGACCACTGCCAATATTGCTTGTCAATTATGCAAGTACATAATAAACTAATGAGCAATAGTTGATTAGTAATTGTGCAGCATGGACCTCCCCCACCCCTCCCCAACATTTCTGTAACAGAAATACATCCATAAATGACTGAAAATGTAAGGTCTAAAATCTGATTGCACCTGTCTATTTATAACTTCAAATGTATTAAAATTATCCTCTGGCAACCCAAAATGGATAGAACTACCAGTAATAGCCACGGGCAGTTCTATGCCAAAAGTAGTGTAAGTTGTTGTTCCTCTTGCCACTTGTCATGTTTAATTATGTGACCTCAATTAACCAGCTCTAGAAGTAGAGAGATTTCATGTCCTTTCAATATCCTATATTTTCACATTACCTGTATAAACCCCATTTTTTTCCTGGCTTGCATCATGGTTATTTGATATCCCTTTCTATTTTCTGAATTTCATTATAATTGCCTAAAATTTTCTTTATTCAACCATTAGATCTAAGAATACTTACATTCCACTACTGTCAAGATGTCTGTTTTCTAAGGAAAGCTAAGGTTAGCAGAAGTAACAGCCCACTAAATGGAGTCAAAAGGACTTTTCACAGCCAGATTCCTCTCTCTCTCCTGCCACTTTTCCAAGGACAAGGAAACTCCACTAATTATTTTGTTCATGACTTCAGGGTTAACCCTTGAGGGGCAAATCTATAGAATTTCCCATCTATCAGTATTTGCAACTTGGGTTTAATCTGCTTTATACTGTAAGGATTCACAGCAGAAAAAATACCAAAATTTGCCCTGTTTAGCCACACAAGAAATGAAAAAAATAATTGCCATAATGAAGTCAGATGACATTGGTTTTGCCTAGAAAACTCCTCTGATAAATTTTCATGAAGCATCATGAAATATGGGGTATTTTTGCTGGTAGCAACTTTTATCAGTACTTATACAAGGAGTTTAAGGAACACAGATCACTCTTAAAAGGCAGCAGAAGATTAATAGTGTGACTATAGGATGACTGGCTGTGGTTTCATGATGTCCAAATTAAAAAAACCAAACCAAATCAAACCAAACAAACAAACAAAACATTACTAACTTCTGGGCTGTTGGAACTGTGGATTTTAACAGATGTGTTTATATAAAAATATTATTACAATGCCACTGTAGAGTACTTGTAAATCATTATTTCTATATTATAAATGGGGAAAAATGAGAATATGGAATAAAAATTGAAATTTTGGAAATGATCCTTTATTTTGAAGAGCATTAATTTTATGGACATTATCCTAGCTGGCTTATATCTTTGAGAAATAATGTTATCATGTGAGATGAACATCTGTATCTTTAGCTAAAAATCAAAAATCACGTTAACCTTTTTTGCCAAATATTTTCTCAGAGCCAACCAGAAAATACATTATTTAATTCAAGTTTTTGCAAGTCATGCCTTATTCTTCATCAGTACTGGCTGCCAAAGCACATCACATGCTTTGCTCCCAAGGACAGATTAGCTCTTCATGTAACAGTTTTTACATAGGCTATACTAGTTTTTGTTCCCTCATACCACAGAAGCATGATCCTTCTTCAGAAACTGGCCCCACAGTTCACTGATGTAAGCCACTGTTAAACTTTTTAACCAACATACTATAACTTTTTAACCAACATACTATAACTTGGGTGAATTTTCAGACTAAAACCCTGATTTGACTGCAAAAGCCCTATGTTTCAAAGATGCAGAGGGGCCCCCATCCCTGAGCATGGATCAAGATCTGCATCCAGGTTACCAACACTGATTTTTTTGTTTAAAACTATACACAAGAATTTTATCTTTAAAAATTGGAAGGGTAGAGTAGCTTATTGAATATTTGTTAGACATATGTGTGAATGGGAATATGTCACATAAAAACATAATTTACATCATAAGTTTGACTAGACACTCATCAGCAGCTAGAGACATCATAGAAGTGTATTGGATCACATTTTCTTTTCTTTTTTTAATGCCAATTATTGCTATATCTCTTCCTCTGAACAACATTTCCAATGCCACGTTTCTTTGCGCTTTGGCCCTGTGTTTTTCAACTAGTATGTAATTCACTCAGCGAAAAGTGTTTAAGAACTCTGTTCTGTAATTATCTTTATCCTTGCAGCATTTTAAAAGAGGTCTTCTATTTTTCTCCCAGAGATTGAGCATCACGTTTACAAAAATATGTTGGCCCATCACACAGAACAGTAAACTTAGTAAATTAAGCAAGTAGTTTGGAGACTGTCATAGCTGTAAATCTCCAAGAAAACAGGATTCAGAAATGCAATAATTCTAGCACAAGTTTCACTTAAGAAATGATTCTAAGATAGGATTTGGTATTGAAAAATAAAGACATTTTTCATCCTTCTCTGTATTAATACAGGAGTGGGGAGCCGGGACTAACTTCAGATTGATTTCAGGTGTTTGTAAAAGAGACGTCAAAAACCACTTGTAGTTCTTAGTTTTAATTTTTGAGAAACATACGTCAAACTTATTTTAGGCTTGAATGCATATGACAATATTTTTAAAGCTCCACAGGTAGTCTGTACTTCTTTCTTCAAGTTAACATAAGAAAAGCATATCTGTAAATATGCATAATTTTCCTGTCAGAAGTTTTGAAAGGCACTGTTCTGATTCTAATTGTGCTGGTTTAAAAGTTAACCAGCAAGGCAAAATGAACTCAATTCAAAAGAGAGATTTATAAGTCAGAATAACAATTTATTAAAATAATGCAATAAGTACAATTATACAGACAGACAATTGGTTTTAATCCACAAAACCCAAAAGTACAACCCAGCACCCTGGGGTATGAACAAAAGTGGTGTACCTTGGCCCACCCCCAAGTCCAAAGCAAAGGGAGAGGGGAAAAAAACCTGCTGGTGGGAGAGCTGCTGCAGTCTGGTCAGAAGTGGTGATTGCAGTCCAGTCGAGGGTGGTGGTCTCAGCCTGGTTGGGAGCAGCGGTGGTCTGCTGTCTTCCTCTGGGTCCCACGAGAGAGAGCCCCAAGGCTCTGAAACTCCCAGTTATATACTCTCCAGTTCAGGCGGGAGTGCTCAGTCCCTCCCTCAGAGTAGGGAATTCCATAAAAGGGCATGTGGATGCTCAGTCCCTCTTATCAGAGCGGGGAATTCCATATAAGGATATCAGAGCGGGGAATTCCATAAAAGGGTACAGGAACATCTTCCCACCTTGCAGGCCTCTACTGACAGCAGTTTTTGGGAAATGGCATGGAGGCTATAGAATACACAGTTTTGGGTTACACCCATCCAGGGATGAATTGGTCCCAGCCGTTCTAACCAGGACACTAATTAAACATTCATTTCTGCTGATGTTTAGAATGGTTTCTCCCAATTTCAGAAATGTTTTCAATACATTTTGCACACAGGGTGAGGAAGAACAATGAAATATAATTGAATTGAATTCCCATTATGGCAGGCTTTGCAATGAGCCTTTTAAGGCACATCATATTATAGATTGCTATTAAATGTAATTAATTGCATCAATTGTATATCTCCATGTGAACATGCACATGAACTGAAACACGTTTATATATACACACATGTAAGTAAACATCATCATCATCATCATGGCTAGGCTTCGCGAACGAAGATTTGGGAAGGGCTCTACCCATTTTTCATGCAAGCGCGTTGGTGGCTAAAAAGGCCAATACGAGAAAGGCAAGTCCGGTTGCAAAAGACACAGCAGAAAGACTCCTTAGATGGTATATTCTGCAAGGTTCGATTCTTTCTGCGTTGTCTTTTCTCCTCAAGAGTGATCCTGCGTGCCTTCTCAAAAGCATCAGCAGCGTTATAAATGGTCTGTCTCCAGGCCTCCCGATTAGAGGCCAGAGTGGACCAGTTATGGTGATCAATATGCCCGAGGCTGAGTTGTTGCTTCAGGGAGTCCTTGTATCTTTTCTTTGGAGCTCCTCTCTTGCGGCAGCCAGTGGCAAGTTCACCATAGAGCAGGATCTTAGGGAGGCGGTGGTCCTTCATCCTAGAGATGTGCCCTGCCCAACGCAGTTGCGTTCTCAGGAGCATGGCCTCAATACTCGTAATTGCTGCCTGTTCGAGAACAGATGTATTGGTCACATAGTCTGACCAATGGATGTTAAGGATTGTACGGAGGCAGCGTTGATGGAAGCGTTCTAGGAGACGCAGGTGGTGGCGGTAGATGACCCATGATTCGGAACCATATAAAAGAGTAGACAGCACTATGGCTCTGTAAACACTGATCTTGGTGCTTTTCTTCAAGTGTTTATTACGCCAAACTCGTTTATGGAGTTTTCCAAAGGCACTATATGCCTTCGCTAACCTATTGTCTATCTCCCCATCAATCTTACCATCTGAGGAGATGAGGCTGCCTAGGTAATTAAACTGTTGGACTGAATTGAGTTCTGACTGGCCGATGGTGATGTGGGGACGGTGGGGGACTTCCTGAGGTGCAGGCTGATGGAGAACTTCTGTCTTCTTTAAGCTGACTTCCAGCCCAAAGAGCTCAGCAGCCTCTGCAAAGCAGGATGTTAAACGCTGCAGAGCTACTTCTGTGTGGGCAACAAGGGCGGCGTCATCAGCATAGAGCAGCTCCCGGACAAGATGGTTTAGGGTCTTAGTATGGGCCTTCAGTCGCCTTAGGTTGAATAGGCTTCCATCAGTACGATATCGAATGTAGATACCGTCCTGATCATCGAGGTCTGCCGAGGCCCTTTGAAGCATCATACTGAAAAAGACTGTGAATAGGGTAGGAGCGAGAACGCAGCCTTGTTTCACACCATTCTTTATTAGAAAGGGCTCAGAAAGTGTGTTGCCATATCTGACTTGGCCGTGCTGATCCTCATGAAGTGAGATGATCATTTTAAGGAACTTGGGGGGGACAACCTAAACGTTCCAAAATCTGCCAAAGAACTTTTCTGCTCACAGTATCGAAAGCCTTGGTGAGGTCGACAAAGGTTACATAGAGACCTTTGTTCTGTTCCCTACACTTCTCTTGCAGTTGTCTGAGAACAAATATCATGTCTGTGGTGCTCCTGTTGGCTCTGAAGCCACACTGACTTTCAGGTAGAATTTCTTCTGCTATAGCAGGTATTAGTCTGTTCAGGAGTATTCTTGCCAAGATTTTGCCAGCAATGGAGAGCAGAGTAATACCACGGTAATTTGAACAGTCTGATTTAGTACCTTTCTTCTTATACAGGGTGATGATGACTGCATCACGAAGGTCTGAAGGTAGTTCGCCTAGTTCCCAACAGCGCACCACAAGCTCATGAAATTTAGCATGGAGTGCAAGGCCCCCATGTTTCCAGACTTCAGGTGGAATTCCATCAACCCCAGCTGCCTTGCCGATTTTCACCTGCTGTATGGCCTTGAGGGTTTCTCCTAGAGTGGGGGCAGTATCCAATTCGTATTTCACTGGTTGTTGTGTGATGGACTGAATTGCTGAGTCTTGTACTACACGGTTGGTACTGAAAAGAGTCTGAAAGTGTTCAGACCATCTATTCAGAATGGAGGTTTGATCTGTCAGAAGCGTTTGACCATCTGCACTGAGTAGTGGGCTTTGGACTTGGTATGTAGGCCCGTATGCTGTTTTCAGGGCCTCATAGAATCCTTTGTGATCCCCTGTATCTGCACATAGTTGAGTTTTTGCAGCTAGATCGGTCCACCATTTGTTCTGGATGTCACGGAGTTTCTGTTGGAGCTTGCTGCAAGCAAGACGAAAGGCTGTTTTTCTAGCGTGACAGGAAGGCAGTGCAAGGTGTGCTTGGTGGGCGGTTCTCTTCTTCCTCAACAATTCCTGGATTTCTTGATTATTTTCATCAAACCAGTCCTTGTTCTTCTTGAGGGAGAACCCTAAGGATTCTTCAGAGGATTGCAGGATGCTACTTTTAATATGCTGCCAAATTGTTTCGGGAGAGGAAACTGCAGAATCTGTGGAATGGTTATCAAGCTTAGTTTGAAGGTTTGCCTGGAATCTTTCTCTTACTGTGGCTGATTGGAGATCGTTAACTTGGAGTCTTCTCCTTGGGATACTGCCCCTCTTGGGTTTGAATTTGAGATAAAGGTTGAGTTTACAGCGCACAAGCCGATGGTCTGTTTGACATTCTGCGCTGGGCATCACGCGGGTATGGAGGACATCGCGGACATCTCTCTGTCGCACCAAGACATAATCAATGAGGTGCCAATGCTTAGACCTGGGGTGCATCCAGGTTGTCTTCAGACTATTTTTCTGCTGAAAGATAGTATTGGTGATGGTGAACTGTTGCTCCGCACAGAATTCTAGCAGAAGTCGACCATTATCGTTGCAGTTTCCAACACCATGCTTGCCTAATACTCCTTTCCAGGCTTCAAAATTCTTACCTACTCTGGCGTTGAAATCACCAAGGATAATGATCTTATCATCTGCGGGCACCTTTTGGGTAAGACAGCGCAGGTCAGTGTAAAATTTATCTTTTTCAGCAGGGTCAGCTTGGAGAGTTGGGGCATATATACTGAAGATGACAACGTGTTGCTTGTTGTTTAGTGGAAGGCGTAGGGAGATAATGCGGTCAGAGTGACCTGTCGGCAGATTTTCGAGTTTAGGGACAATGGAGTTTTTGATCATGAAGCCGACACCTGAGAGATGTTTTTCGGTTCTGGGCTTACCTGACCAAAAGAGTGTGTAACCGGCACCACGTTCTCTGAGGCTGCCTTCCTCGTGAAGGCGAACTTCGCTGAGAGCAGCAATGTGGATGTTGAGACGGGCCAGTTCATGGGCAATTAGGGCAGAACGTCGCTCAGGACGTCCACTATTCGCAGAATCGAGCATGGTTCTGATGTTCCAACATGCTAGAGTTAATTTGGGTACACCTTTGGAGGCAGGTGCGTGCCTTTGTCTTTTGCTCTTTGTGCGACCGCATTGGAAGAAGATGCCCGTTGGTCTGCGGTTAACCAGCCGGGTGAAGGTGGAGATGAGCTTTGTTTAGGCCACCTTTTCTAGGCCCCTCTCCGAGTGGAGCAAGCAGTGCTGTCCTTGAAAAGGCTGCTTGGTCATTCAGGGTGCTGCCCCAAGAGACTCTCATCTCCGTCAGTCTCAAATGACCAATATCCTGAACCGTGTAAGTAAACATATACAGTAAAGAAACACATGTCTGGACAAAGGAGATACAGCTAGTACAAAATTTTGTTTTAAAATTCTGCTCTGTCCTAGATAGCAATGCCATTTTCTCTCACAGCTTTATTCCTGCTTTTGCTGTTTCCTTATCCTTTCTTACAGCATGAGTATGGGGATTGTGTTATACTTGCATCATAACTGACACAAATAGTGAAATCAATATTTAAGGCTCCTTGTACAGCTATATCTGACTCTAATGACTTCAGCCCTTTCTTTCCTTAGTCTTTCCATCTTTGGCAATTTTCTGCATGCTTCAGTTTCATAACTTGTGTAGCGATTTACCTGAAAGGAAAAGGAGTAAGTTCCTCAGTTTGTGCTAGTCATGGGAGCAGTGAGAGACTGGTGGATCTAACTGCTGTGCCAATGCAGATGTTTCAAAGGAGTACAAATCAGGATCATATATGTTCTTCCTGCTCTGCTGAGCAGCATCTCTCAAGACTCACCTGTGTGTGTGGGGTGCGGTGAAAAAAGCTCACTTGCAGTATTTGAAATATCCAAGTACCCATAAGGCTTGATATCTGGAAACCACTGTATTAGTAAAGGCTGCTACTTTCAGAGTTTGGATAGTTGAGGTCTTAAAGACAAAGACATAGAGGAAGTGATCACCCACAGCTTGACAAAGCTTAAGTTTGCAGTTACCTTGCTTGGCAAATGAGCAACTGGCACTGCCTTCACAGGGCCTTAACCTTTGTTATGCAGCAAGAAAAAAAAAAGCAGAATTATTAACAGCATGTAAGAGTCAGGACTGCAGTTCCTGACCTCAAAGCCTTATCCATAGCCATGACAAGCCTTCCTTTTTCCCTTCCTCTCAAAGGGACACCAAATATATGTTTCTTTTCAGTCTTCCAGACACTAGAGCTAGAGCTGTAAGAACTGGTAAGACTGATATAAATACCTACTTCTGTCTCTACCACCATTGTACTGTACTTCAAACTAGCTCTGCTGACTTTTACTATCCCAAACATTGTAATGTTAAAATTGCTGATACACTTTTTTTAAAAAATGTAGTAGCAACTGGAATTCTGATAAATTACAGTGGGTGTTATTTTTAATAATTTAACATAATGGCTGCAGCCTTTTCACTAAAGTAGCAATTAAGTCATCACAGTTGCCTGGCCTACACAGATTTATTGTGTCGCATTCTGTTGCTCATACCTTCAGAACCATTTTGCCACACAATCTGACATCAAGGTCAGAAATCATGCAGGGAAAACTGATAGAAAAAGAAAGGTCATTAATTGAAACTGTTATTTCTTATTATGTTCCACTGACATTAACACAGTTGTAATTAGCTCTGCATCTCAAACCTTAAGTTTCCACATGCAATCATTGTTGCTGCAAATACATGTGTGTTTGAATATGTTTTCATTCTGAATATGCACAGCAACACACAACCAGAATCATCCATCTTTAATTCTTGGTTTGTTTATGGGCAATCTTGTTTATGGGCAAGATTCCTATATTTGTGTCATGCTAGTCTCTCGGTTTTTCAGAGAAGCCAATGTACTGATGCAAAATAACTTCGGTTACAAACTGTTGTCGTACTAGTTGTAGTGGGTTTATTGGCAGTTTTTCTTTTGATTTCATTGCCGTGGCTGCTGCTACCAATACTGAAACAAAGTAAATGTCATAGAATCATAGACTCACAGAATGGCCTTGGTTGGAAGGGACCTAGAAAATCACGTAGTTCCAACCCCCCTACCATGGACAGGGACACATTTCACTAGACCAGGTTATTCAGACCCCTATCCAATCTGGCCTTGAACAGTCTCAGAGTGGGGCATCCAGGCAACCCCTTCCAGTGCCTCACCACTCTCACAATAAAGAATTTCTTCCTAATATCTGAACAGGACTGCTTTCAATCAGTTCACCCCCCAGCCTGTACCAATACTGAGGGTTGTCCCAACCCAGTAACAGCACCTTGCAGGGTTTTTTGTTAAACTGCATGAAATTCCCATGGGAATCAAGCTTGTCTGGGTCCCCCGGATGGTAATCCATCCTTCAGATGTATCGACAGCACTTCTCAGCTCAGTGTCATCTGCAAACTTGTTGAGGCTGCACTTGATCCATTCATCTATGTCATTAATGAAGATATTAAATAATACCAGTCCCAGTATGGACCCACAAGGGACACCACTTGTCACTGATGTCCATCAGGAATCTGAACTGTTGGCTACTACCCTCTATATGCAACTGTCTGACCACTTAATCATTGAACAATCCACACCTCAAATCCATCTCTCTTCAATTCAGAGAGCAGGATGCTGTGGAGGCTCATGTCAAAAGCTTTACAGAAGTCCAGATAAATGACATCTGCAGCCCTTCCCTTGTCCACTGATGTAGTCACTCCATCATAGAAGGCCACTAAATTGGTCAGGCAGGACTTGCTCTTGGTGAAGCTGTTCTGGCTGTCTCAAATCACATTCCTGTCTTCCATATGCCTCAGCATAGCTTCAAGTAGGATCTGTACCATGATCTCCCTGGGCACAGAGGGGAGGCTGACACGTTGGTAATTCTCAGGTGTATCAGTTTGGCCTGGCTCTCCCGCCAAGTCCAAGCTGTCTCCTCCCCCCTCCCACTCTCCTCAAGTAAGGAAGAAAAAACAAACCACAGGAAAAAAACTGAAAGAAGTTCAAACGAAACGGGATTATATCAAATATAGATATATTACATATATTTACAATTATATATACAATTTGAATATATTATACACAACGGGGAGCTCCCGAGGGGGAAAAAGGGAAAAGGGAAGGGGAAACAGGGATAACAGAACTAAAAACAAATATCCTCCAAATATTACTATAGAGCTAGTGAATAAATACAAAAAACGAATTAAATACTTCCCTGAATGGGACAGCAGAACTGTGCGAGGCAGCAGCCAACTCACCCACACCTCCCAGAGAGACCGGAGATAATAACAGGTCTGAGCAGCAGGCCCTGGCCTATACAAGCAAGACCATCTGCGAGAGAGACCTGTCATCTTCAGCCACCAGAAGAGCGAAGAGAGTGAAGGCCTCTTATCTGTGCCTTTTATATGTTGTGTTACAGAAAGAGATGATATGGAATACTTCCTCAGATCTTTGACCCTGTTGCTAAGGAAGGCCTAAAAAATCCGAGACCAACCCACTACATCAGGGTCCTCCTTTCTACCCTTTTTAGAGATAGGTACAATGTTTTCCTTTTTCCAGTCCCCTGGGACTTCCCCTGACTGGCATGACTTCTCAAATATCATGTAGTGTGGCTTGGCAACTACTTCAGCCAGTTCCCTCAGGACTCCAGAATGCATTTTATTGGGTCCCATAGACTTATTTAAGTCATTTCTTTTCAATAGGTCAGCAAGGAGACTTCAGGTGACTTTTTAGCACAAACCTAATATTTAACAATCGCAGTGGTCAAATTCTTTCCTCTCAGTCCAGTTAGCAAGTTGAAGTTTCATTATTTCTTTTTAATATTCCTAAACTGATCGGGAAAGGAAGCTAACACATAACATACCATAACAATTTGCTTTGAACCTGACTTTATGCATGGCCTTAGACAAAATGCTTAACTTTTCTTTAGCTTGTTTTCCTTATTTGTTTTGAGCAGTAGTGATAGTGGTGACCAAGGAAAACAGAATTCTTAGCACTTTGACCATGATTCCTCACAATGCCTGCATGCCTTGGCTTCCATAGGGCTTTCCCAGAAATCCCAAATTAGACATAGATCAAATTTTTCCCTTTTTTCCCTAAAAATCTTAAGATATCTCAAGGAAGGTATTACAGTCATGCATTTCTGATAAGGACCTCCAAATTGTCACTCTAGATTTTAAGACCATTTGAGAAATGAATGTTCATGCATGTCCCAATGCATAACTCCATAGTAAGAAAACAGAGTCACAGAAGTTAAAAAGTATGTTTTTGGCAACCTAAACCAGTGGCCTGTAAGTGGGTTCAAAGCATTTTTGTAATTTCTTTGATAAAGAAAGCCTCCTACATTCA
This sequence comes from Neopelma chrysocephalum, assembly GCF_003984885.1. Classification (NCBI taxonomy): domain Eukaryota; kingdom Metazoa; phylum Chordata; class Aves; order Passeriformes; family Pipridae; genus Neopelma; species Neopelma chrysocephalum. The sequence continues at coordinate 79,999 of NW_020925569.1, forward strand.
GAAAGAAATGGTAAGAGAGACACAATTGCAGCCCTGAAGATTCAGGACCTGTCCCGCCTTGACAATCTGTATACTGCTCAGTGGAGAGTTATGTGAGCATAAACACAGTTCCAGTCATGTACTGAAAGTAAGAACAGGAACATGGGCAAGGACCATCAAATAGGCAGCATGTTATCAATGAGCTTACCTTATTCATGTAGCCATGCTCTGAGCTACTGTCAGAATAAACCACTTAGTAATAAAGTATTAATATACAGCAGATGCCTAATTAGGTAGGCCAAGTTACAACTGGCCCTCATTTTTATGTGAAAAATTGTTTTTTTTTTAAATCCTAGCTGAAGACTTTGCAGAAACAGTATGTTGTCACATCAAAACATAGTCACATCATGTATCCTTGGTATAATACAAGATCCAGGGGGACTGATCAGTTTAAAAAGAGAAACTAGTCTGCTCCAGGCAAAAAAACAATTCAGAACACTAATTCACATTATCGAATGGAATAAGACAGCAAGCTTCCTGCTCTGTTGATAATTTTGCTCTGTCTTCATCTAACCTCCCCTGTACAATAAAAAAAAAAAGAAATCTGCTTCTACCAGCTACTGCAGCTTCATGCAATTGTTATTATTCCTCTAAACACCAGTTTAAATCAGAATATTCTTCCTACCACAAACAAAATTCCACATGTGTATGCTAGGTAAACAGGAAGCATTTCAAGAAAGACGTTTTGTTAATCCTCTCTTGTACAGGTGTACTATCCTTCCTTTCCAGCTAAAGGAGGTGCTATCCCAGCAGATCATTGAAGGAATTAGATATGTTGTCTTTAATTCTTCTAAACGCAGTGAAAGGAACTCCAGATTCACTAGTGTTTCGTATGTCCAACAGCAATACCAGTTCAGGCACCAAAGAAGCTTTGTTCCTACAATAAAATCACAGTGTTGCACAGGGTGGTGTGGGTCTTTCCTACCCCCACCCCCATTTCCCTTACTGCAATCAAGAGCCAAATTGATCTGACACTTCATCCATGCAGCACGGACTCCAGGTAGAGGGTACATATGCATTGTGTGGAGTGCATTGGGGAAGAGAGGACCTGGGGATGTGGGGGGGGGGGAAGATAAAGGGTTCAAAAGTAAAGTCATCAAAAATAATGAGACTGTTCTGCCCAGCTTCCACTGCAGCAGAAAAGAAAAGTGCCCTTTCAAATCGGGTGTCCCAGCTCCACAGCTGAAAGAACCGGTCATAGAAAGCAGCAAGCAAATTGCCTTGACAAGGCTGTTACTGCTGTTAAGAGTTCAAAGGTTTTGGACACTAGGTCAGTGGCTGCCAATCAAGCGGACAGAAAAAGCTGCTCATTGAGTCTGTGATTTCTACCTAGGCCACTATTATCCGTGACTATTCCTATACCTCAGCAGCTTCTCTGATTAAACTAACCTCCCTTTTACATCTCTTTCAGAGTGAGATTCACACACTAATTAGTTGCCTGCTCTCCTCTGGGATGTCAGACCCTCAGTCAATTTATCTCTATTTCAGCCTGCTCAGAGTGACTTCCCCAGTTATCAAAATTTAATCATGCCTTCAAAAATGTTGAAAAGTGGTCATTAGAGGCAAAAGGCCACAGGATACAATATTCATTTTTCTCTATCTTCCAGTCATCCAGCTGGCATCTATAATGGATATCCTGGGGGCTGTGAGAACACGTTGATTTATGCAACCTTGCTCTCGCTCTCACTGTGGTGCACCAGCCTGCTTTAAAGAACAGTTTTTAACAAGGTCTGAGGTGGGAGGACATTAATCATGGTAGCATTGTATGTGAAAAAGGGTGCTGTGTAGTCAGAAGAACCCCCTACAGCAGGGCAGTTAGATTTTTTTTTACCACCTTCTCAGAGATAAAGGAGAGTTTGACAATTGATTAGACCTTTCTGTAACCTTGCAGTCCTGTGAAATGATGAGAGAGAGAAAGGGAGGGGAAAGAATGGTGAGAGGGGGAGGAAGAGAGAGAGACAGAGAATGATTCTTATACTGACAGTCTTAAATGTGCAATAACTTTATGATTCTTGACTGAAACCGGCTATCAAAATCAGTCCCAACTCAATACAGTCTAAAAAAGAAGATCATTCTTGGAATAAGAGTCCTTGCAGTCGTACATGTCAGAGGCAATCATGGGCACCAGCAGCCTGCAGTGACTTCCCTGAATACTCTGTATTGCACAGTGAAACCCTGATAAAAATGGCATTGGATAACATCAATCCAAGCTGTAATGTTCCAAAGTAGGTTTCAGCAAAATCAACAGTGATGAATTGGAATTTGTTGACAATAGGCTGAGGGGGTGAGAGGGGGTAGGAGTGGTGGTGGTGGTGTGATTATTATTCTCTCCTTTTCTTCCTTGAAACCAGAGGAATGATTTCCAAACCTTGGTGCACACAACTGAATGCATACATTTGCATGCGATGAGTCACTGCAGAATACGAAGGTAAAATTAGAGTGTGCAAATCAGATCCTTTGCCTTTGCAAGGGATCTCACTGGAGATCCCCCAGTGAGCAACACTTATGCAAATGAGCATTGAAAACTGGACTCACCTAATTTGTTTACCATGACATCGGGTGTTTTTGCCCTTGGCCAACAGACAAGAGCTAGAGCAGGACACAGTATGTTATGCCTACTCCACACCCGCTCTGTCAACGTGACTTAATCCTGAACCGCAGTCCTCCTGCTATTTCAGTCCTGAGCTTTTTTCTCTCTCAGATGCAATAATTGCCATTTTCCATTATTCTGCCCTGGGATCTCTCAAGCTGAAGAAGTCTCCTGAGTTCTCGCCCTGCCTCCTTGCTGATACTTGAGACCTTGGGGGTAAATGTTCATCACAGTATGCAGGCATTGAGCTGAACAATTCATTACTGGTATGGGGAGGAGAATGCAACTAATCATCATATCATGCTGGAAATTTAACCCTGGATGTCATAAGAGACTGTTCTTCTCCACAGACAGAATCAAAATGAGCTGAAAAGAACGTGGAAAAAAAAATTAAAAGCATTTTCCATTTCCCCCTCTTTGCGCTGGTGGACTAAAATCCCTTTCTTGGCTGTGGCCAGCCTGCCAGTCTACCTCAGTTTTCTGTTTCCAAAGCAGGCCACTGCCAGCCACTTCAGTAGATACCTGTCAAGGGCAATCTTTGCTCATATTAAATACTGATCTAGGTATTACTGGTCAGTAAAGTAAATGGCATCAGGTCTTTAAAAGCTTTGGAGTCACAAAAAGCAGGGCCAATTTTTTTTTATTGTAGAAGGACATTACCCACAACACCTTCTCCCAGGAGAATGTGGGGATGTCTTCCAGGCTATGACTCTATGTGTTTCAAACATGCACTGCAACACTACATAATGACTTCTGCATTAGGTGGCTAACATTTTTCTTGGTCTTTTCTGCTACAGCGGAAAGGACATCAAGCACGAGCTATTCTTAAGCGTGTCAGCTACTCCACGAAAGCAGTTCACTTGTCACAAAACAGCCCATGTTATGATACACCATGAGACACATTCAAAAGGATTTAGACTTACAGTTTAAAGGGGGATATTGAAGTTATGAACAGAAGAGTGCATGTGCCTAACCACATTAATTTCAAACTGGATCCTTTGAATTCAGGGGTGCAGGTTTACACAAACAAAGTCTGAGTACATTAGTCAAATGTAATCAGACATGCTATGTCTCTTGGACTGTAGCAAACTGAGTGATACTGAAAGGTCACTCAGTTTTCAAAAAAGACTGAGAGAGTTCTCCTACAGTTTGTACACAGCTATTCAAGGTGGGATATGTGAAGGCCCCCCTGCATCCCACACTACCCGTATTTCTGGGTGAACTGTGAAAAAAATACAGCCAGGCCAGTGCATAAAGACACTTCTTCAGGTTAACCCATGAGGCACATCCACCCCATGAAAGAATAGGTTTGCTGAATTCCGCCCTCAGTACCTTTGAAAAACCCAGCAGCGATGGTCTTGAGAAGAAACTCTCTGTTCTCTGCTACACTTTTGGAGTATCCTGTCAAACATATTCTACAGGCAGCAGGCATGTGAGATATGCCTCAGAAAAGAGGAAAAAGACTTTTGAGGCAGCAAGAATGAATTTTGAATTAAGCACCAAAAAAGGAGTGCAGGTGGGCCTTTCTAAGAGACAGATTTATCATGTTTCTTTCTTGGTTGGCTCAAGATTATTCAAAGACTATTCATGAGGAAAAATATCATCTCTTTTTCTGGACTGTAACAAGATTGACAGTGGATGAGAATGAAAGGAAACAAAGAATTTTGGAAAATACTGTGTGAAGAGTAGTAGCCTAGTAGTTGCTAGTATTTTGGACAGCAGACATTTTATGTCAACATCTTTCCATACTGTATGTCAACAACATAGAAACAGAGGCATTAGTTGAGCTCTGTGTTTGGTAGAACTGAGTGGAAGTACAGTACTAAATTATGGGTTTGCTCCAATTGCTCTGTCTTCATGGCACTGTTGGCAAGTATGAAAGCTGTAATTTTCATTAAAAGACTCATCCAGATACTTGGCAGCAATTATATTATTCTTAGAGCCACTCAATCACAAACAGAAAATCAACCCATAAAGCAGTGCTCATATTAGATTTATCTTAATTTTTGTTATATATCAGTGGTACAAAAAGAAAGAAGAAGCTGCAAGTATGTTTAAAATAAATAAATAAACAGAAACCCCGCACAACAAGGCAACAAGATAATAGTGACTGTGGAGGACTGCAGTTCAATCTCTATTTTTGTTTCAATAATATAGCAGAATGAAATCAAACTAAGACCCACAGCAAAATCTATTTACAAAATAGAAGAAAATATCCAGATTACAAGGAGAATTGAAGTAGTAATAATACACTTTCACTATTGTAAAAATTCTGACCATAGTTGATGATAAAATCAGAGGAATGTGTATCCATTTGCCTGTGGGTTTTCATATATGTTTATGCAGACATAATAGCTAGTTCATATAATAGTAGAACTGAAAACTGTCAACTTAAAGAAAAGGAACTTACGATGTATAGAAAGCACTTCCAAACAAAGACTCATGCTCTCTTTTTCTACTTAAGGTTCCAAACTGACATAAAATAAGTAGTTCAAGAGACACTGTTTTTCAACTGGAAGATTCTAGGTAGTGGACTATTAATCAGATCCAATAAATAAGAACAACAGTCATTTACATACCGTGGCAGTAGTATAGACACAGTGCACCACAAAAACAAAACAAACCAAACAAAAACAAACAAACAAACAAAAAAAGAAAACAAACACCCTGAGTCACTTCACAACTCTATAATTTCATTCTGAAATTATCATTCAAGCAAATACTTAATCCCAAGCAGTTTCATTGAAACTGCAGTTTTCAACAAGAAAAGCCCTAAAATGTCCTGACAGAAACTGTGAAAAGGTTAGGAGTTCTTGTACAGTTTTCAGGCAAACAGTTTCCTTTCTTGAAAATTGAATTGTAAATTTGTATATTCTAAATTATAGGAGAGACCTACACTGATAGCCATAAAAAAGAAAATTGTTAAAATAGGAGGAAAGTGCACATTGAAAATCCAGACACTGTCCATTTCACAACCACCACCAAACATTTAAAGCAAAATATGGTTTGTAAACATGAACTCAGAGATGTTTTCTTGGTTATGGGTTGTGAAAGAGAAATAATAATGTACAGTTGTTTCATTTTTTTAAATCAGTGTCCTTATTTCACATTTTTTACTCCTGCACAAGGTAAAAATGGTACAATATTAGGAGCCATTGCTAAATCCAGGGAAACAACCAGACAATATGAATATTATTTGCCTCAACAAAATACCTGCTTTCAAGATAAAAAACCCCACATGTTCTAAAGTAACTCACATATAGCAAAATTATGATCCTGCTATATTTATACACACGGGTGCAGTTTTCATACACTGTTATAGTCTCATATTGTATATCTTTAAATCATGCTGCAAAAGTTCCTGTCTTCCCTTAATGTCAGCTCTAATTTAGGATGAACAACTACTCTCATAAAGAAAAACTGCTGCTGCTGCTGTTTATTAGTCTGCAGAAAGGTCTCGCTGACTAATGTCCCAGGATTAAATGAATGTGGAATAATAAGATCTGATTTATTTGTGCTCCAGCAGGATAAAGCTGCCACTGATTTTACAAGAAACTATTCATCTGAGGGTTACTAAAGCTAGTAAATTGTGGCTGTTGCTGAAATTAGTCTCCAGACCTTCATACAATCTACAGAGTGAAGTAGCAATGTGGTAATAAAGTTATTGTGAGTACTTGGTACATTTAAAAGGTCCTACTTTCATCCCAGTCTTAAGAGATTCTAGAAGTCAGCTTCCAGAGAATCCCACGAGAAACTGTACTGGCCTTTGCTTACAATTTACATTTCTACCTTGGGAATGTATGAGAATTAAAGATGTATAAGTGATGATAAAGCAGAAGAAATCTCATTATTGTGGGATTTTGTTTTTTTTTTCCTCACAGCTTGGAGTAATGTTTTCATTTCAGCACTCCAGTGGGTACACAGGTCTCCGTTCAGGCCAGAAATTTTAATAAGAAGAACAATAGAGTGAATCCTCAACAAGACAGCAAAAAATTTTCTGATGTATGCACTCAGATAATAAACAGAAAATTACCCACATCACATTAAAAGATAAAAAATTAAATTGACTGAACAGAAAGGAATTACCAGAGCCCTTTAAAAACAAGAAATAATGGGAAATTATGTAAATAAGAATTTAAAAGTGAAAACCATACAATGAGAGCATTATATCCAGATCCAGTAAAAGGCTGAAAAGTAGTGTGTTGAATAGACAATTGCAGGGATATGAATGAATGGCTGAGCCCTATGGATACCCCTGTGCTGGTTTAAAAGTTAACCAGCAAGGCAAAATGAACTCAATTCAAAAGAGAGATTTATAAGTCAGAATAACAATTTATTAAAATAATGCAATAAGTACAATTATACAGACAGACAATTGGTTTTAACCCACAAAACCCAAAAGTACAACCCAGCACCCTGGGGTATGAACAAAAGTGGTGTACCTTGGCCCACCCCTGAGTCCAAAGCAAAGGGAGAGGGGAAAAACCTGCTGGTGGGAGAGCTGCTGCAGTCTGGTCAGAAGTGGTGATTGCAGTCCAGTTGAGGGTGGTGGTCTCAGTCTGGTTGGAGCAGTGGTGGTCTGCCGTCTTCCTCTGGGTCCCACGAGAGAGCGTCCCAAGGCTCTGAAACTCCCAGTTATATACTCTCCAGTTCAGGCGGGAGTGCTCAGTCCCTCCCTCAGAGTAGGGAATTCCATAAAAGGGCATGTGGATGCTCAGTCCCTCTTCCATATAAGGGTATCAGAGCGGGGAATTCCATATAAGGATATCAGAGCGGGGAATTCCATAAAAGGGTACAGGAACATCTTCCCACCTTGCAGGCCTCTACTGACAGCAGTTTTTGGGAAATGGCATGGAGGCTATAGAATACACAGTTTTGGGTTACGCCCATCCAGGGATGAATTGGTCCCAGCCGTTCTAACCAGGACAACCCCTTATACTGAAAATAAAAGTGAAAGACTTTTCATCAAATTTATAAATCTCAACACATAATTTTTATTCAAAACTAATTAAATTTTTATCTGTCAGGAATATTTCTTCCAGGCCAAAGATCAGATTTTATTTCTAGAGTTAACTTTCATTCTCTGTCTTGTACCTATTCCCTGAATAATATACAACAGACAACATTATTCTCCAACAGTTCATATTAAATCCACTTCAGATGGAATAACCCTATTAAAAATACTGCTATAGTGCTGTTGACCTGATATACATTTCTGTGGAAATGAGTATGAGCAGCATGTATCACCTGAAACTCCAACAATAACTCTCACAACTGATTTCGAAATAGCAATGTGACTGTTACACAGAGGGCTCACACAAGCACACACATTTGGAGTCCACACCTCATAAGGCATTGAACAAACACAGTCTTAAAACTTTATGGACGAGAAATGAAAACTCCTATGAAGAATTTTGCCACGTTGTTTTACCCTTCTTACTATTTTTATTTCCTCTTTTTGAAGTGAGCACAGAAGTATATAGGATCTATTTAGGTTTGGCATGAAAATTCAGGCTGGGATTTCTCCAGGTAAAGAGAATTAGTGAATTATTAGTGAATTATTCCAAGGCACTGAACTGAAAGAGTCCTATACCTCCAGTTCAGAATTTGCTAGATAACACTGCTCACCTACAGTGTATTTCATTGCTTCGTATTGTAACTATAGTGGCAAATTTTATCCACAAAATATATTGCCCTTAGCACTAGAGTTTTTGTTTTCAAATGAAAGGTTATCAGCCTGTTCTTTTTATGCAATGCTTTATAATTGAGTGTTATGCCTCCCATCCTCAGCTACCCCATCCCAACTTCCAGGCTTAGTCAGGCTTTACTGTATATTATATATATTTCTCATTGTGTATACTTAATAGTGCCCAAAGCCCTACAAGCGAGGACTATTGTGAAGACAATATTACAACTCTAAGTGCCTTTTCAGGAAGGGAGGCAACAGTGATCCATATACCTGAATACCAGCGTCTATGATAATTGTAGGAAAACTTACCACTGCCTCTAAGCTGCACATTCGGGTACAATTGAACAAGAAAATTAAGATTGATCTAAGCTGTTAGGTACTAAAATTATTACCAAGCTCAATTCAAATTTCTAAAACTATGATCTGGTTTTATACAGAACTAAAAAGCACTAAAAAATTCTTTCTATTAGCCCTCTCCATTCAAGAACTTTTGAACTTCTAGTTGTTGCAAATAGACAGGAACTGCGCATTTTAAGGAAAGGGAAGAAATGTAATGAAATATACTAAAGGATACTGAAGATAAACACCAAGGCATCCCAGGATGGGAAAATAAAGTTAGCACACTGATTTAGTCTTGCTGATATTTGGTGCAGTGCCTGTCAGAGTATTACCACAATTTTAATGGTGAATTCAATGCACATATTATGCCAACAAAGTATGATAACTGCTGTTTAGAAATTCAGATACAGTAGTGTGAATATAGCCAACATGTCAGCAATGGTTTTAAAGCTTTCTAGCTACGTTTTTTTTCCCCCTACATTTTTTCAAGCATTTTTGTAAATTGAAAAAAAATCTGCTTACTTCATCAAGGAACTTTTTGAATGAAAACCAAGTTATTTTTAATCAATGTACCAGACATACCAGATAAAAAATTAGGTGCAGGAGCAAGGGGAGAGGGATGTGGAGGGGTGTCAAAGTAAAGCACTTACAGTGTTGTTTTCAAAAAGCAACAAAGCAACAAAGTGAAAAAATCTGAAGGTGCACTTACATGTGTTGCTTAATATCATGGGTGGAGACTGGCCATCCTAAATATGCCCCCAGACAGCTCTGGCTGCAAATCTGATCAAAGCGCACCTAAATGAGACAGTAGTAACATTAAAAAACTAGTCCCACAGATACAGAAATAGCCATTTAGGATGACCTTTTCTGCTGCCTATTTGTGTATGTTTGTGTTGTACAAAGTTTAAGATAATCAGTAGCAATGGATGGTTTGTTCATACATGAGAGTGGTCACACAAAACCACTGACCAGGTGAATTATAAGAATTCATCATAACAGTTCAGGGGGTCTCAGCTGATCCAGCTCAAGAAGGCATTGCAAAGCCCTTTACCACCCAGACAACTGACCATTGGGTTCCAGGCATTCAGTTCCACATGTGATCACTGATCTTTGCAAAACAATAAGTAAAATTAGTTCTAATAAACAATCCACCCCTGAGTGACTGTGGAACAGAAAAAACGTGGAAATCCATCCTAGAGACTAGGAACTCATACTGAAAGATGGTAGCACTGAGCAGGTAACCAGCAAGTCCAAAACATTGTTTCTGAGATTGTCCTTACAGTTGTCTTACATCGGTAAAACTCTCAGTAATATTTTCTTTTCTGAGATATCCTGAAAAATACATGGAGGAGCATTCAGAAATCCACAAAAGGATCATAAAAACCTGCTAGATTACTTCATCAGGGCTTGGTAATGTATTGACTTTTGACAAAATATTTCACTAACAATTCTTGAAAGATTTTTTTGTTGTTGTTCAAGTTAGTGCAATTTGCAACTTCTTTTTTTTCTTGTGAGCACAAAGTTAGATTGCTTTCTTCTATATTTATATCCACATTACTATTCAAACTATGATAGACTAAGAATATAGTATTTTGTTAGCATCGACTAGGAAAGAAGCTGTTCATCCTAACTGAAATTCAGAACATATTGAACCCAAAGGATAATCCCCTATAGAGAAGAATTCTCATCTCAACTCTTTATAACATAGAGGTATAAATTTAGAATAAGAAAATCAGTCTAGCAAAAAAAGCTACTGACAATAGTTCAATGGAAATATCTGCTCAAGTTCCTAAAAGAATCTTCTTCCAATCAGTTTATAAATTCTATTTTCGTTTTTGGGGTTTTTTGCTGGTATTGTGGCACACTTTCATACCAGAGAGTTCATAGAAGATGTCTGCAACTGATTTGCAATAGAAATCTGAATAATTTTTTATTTTTAAAATCTACAGTCATCAGTAATATTTGGTTGATTGTCTTCTGTTTCAGTCAATATCATAGTATTGTTAAATGCAATCTGGATATTCATTTCAATCTAATAAGGAAGAAAACAAAACCAAGCTGTTTTGCGTTACACAGGGACAAAAGAGGTCAAAGAAAATTGAAATTCTTACAGCTGTGTGATCAAGGTCAAAGATGACGAAAGAAGAAAAAAAGTAGCAATATGGACACTGTGAAACTATACTATGATTAAAATCTCATTTTACATCAAGGAAATTGCTTGAGCACAAATAGAATCTCTTCTAGATAACTTTTTACTCTGTAAACCTTTTAGATGTTCTTGGAATGTTTGATGAAATTTTCATCCCCTGAACAATAGCCTTTTGTAGCTTTTCTTATTAGTGTGGGCTTGCCGCCTGCCAGCATTAAACATTAATCCTCTGCATAATGAAAGTGTGAGAATGGATTTCTATGAAATTTCACACATTTTTTAGTCTGGTGAGGAAGATGCTCATTTTCATGTCTGGCTTTTCAAGGTTTTCTGATTAAGAAAAGCATCTTTAAAATCAAGATTGGTTGGAAACTGCGAGTAGCTGCTTTTGTTTTTATTGGTGTTAATGTTTTTGTTTGAAATTTAATGAAAAAAATTCAAAAATATTTGGTGGGAAATACTTGATTTCAACTAAAGCATACAGCATGTAGAGAGTTATACAGAACTCACAGTAGGCAGAGCAGTATCAAAATATGCAAGGTGATAATTCACAAGAAGTACATCATAGCTCATACCTGCTTAGCATCACACCTTCTGGAATTTCTTTGCATTTGTACAGCTCTAGTTAGTTTTGATATAAAAAGTAACAGACCAGTCCTTCCAGGCTTAAGATGTCTGGGCGTGGGGTGTCCCAGATTTTAAGGCTTAGACTATTTAACTTCACATTAGCAACACAGGGATGCCCCTTTGGAGATGAGGGATAGTAGGTTACAGTCATATTCACCCGGGGGGAGACATTTAATGAAACAATAACATAAGTTGTGGACTAGGTGAAACTGCATTGAGTTATATTGTTCTGTTTTGGGAACCAAGTAGAGTAAAAGCTCTTTTAGTAGACCCCTCATGGACGGAGGTACCCTGGTGAATCTGTGGTTAAATGCAGGAACCTTCTGGGTAAGGTGGCGCAGGTCGGTGTAAAATTTATCTTTTTCAGCCGGGTCAGCTTGGAGAGTTGGGGCATATATACTAAAGACGACAACGTGTTGGTTGTTGTGTAGTGGAAGGCGTAGGGAGACAATGCGGTCAGAGTGACCTGTCGGCAGATTTTCGAGTTTAGGAACAATAGAGTTTTTGATCATGAAGCCGATTCCTAAGAGATGCTTTTTGGTTCTGGGCTTACCTGACCAAAAGAGTGTGTAACCAGCACCATGTTCTCTGAGGCTCCCTTCCTCGTGAAGGCGAACTTCACTGAGAGCAGCAATGTCGATGTTGAGACATGACAGTTCATGGGCAATTAGGGCAGAACGATGCTCAGGACATCCGCTATCCGCAGAATCGAGCATGGTTCTGATATTCCAACATGCTAGAGTTAATTTGGGAACACCTTTGGAGGCCGGTGTATATGCCTTTGTCTTTTGATCTTTGTGTGACTGCATTTGTAGAAGATGTTGCTACAGAGCTTTGCAAATGTGGGTAAGGCCTTCGAGCCTGTGCAATGGATTTTTTAGGTGAGACGCAGTACGCGTGGAACTGAACCCACCCTTTAATCCTAAGATTCATCTGCCAGGGCCAAGTGAGCTTGGATGGTGGCAGCGAGGTCCTCAGGATGTAGGTTTAATTAGAGTGACCTTCTCTTAGATGGATGGTCTTACAGGGCTAAGCGAGTTCCATGTGCCCAGGTTTAGAGTTGTCCTTCTCTTCTTTTCTGTGTGCTCCGAGGCTCCTCCTCTCATCTCCCATGAGGGCACAGTATGTGTCAGCTAAGCTCCCCCCCTCTCTCTCCTTTCCGTGCCCGGGGCCAGGCCCGAGCGCACGGCTGCGGCCCCTGCCCAGTTAAATGCAGTCAAGGTGATAATACTCTTAGCCAGTCTTTTAAGGTATAGTCCAATGCCTCAGCAAGGGCTAAGAGCCATCCCTTGCAGAGGTATTTTTGGCATCAGCAAGTATCTTCCATGAGTCAAGCAACCATTACAGAAATGCAGCAAAAATGGGTTCTCTATGCATAAAAGAGCACTTGTGTCATTTTTCTCAACAGCACCCCAAGTAACCTTTCCAGTAAGGTGAAAAGAGTCACTGGATTTGACATAACTAATAGAAACAGAGATTTTAGAGCATAACATTAGCACACATATATCAACATTTACTCTAGCTGGGCTTTAAGCCTGTATCTAACCATTTATACATAAAGCTCCTTAATACTGGCACACAGTCCCGGTGCATTATAAATGCAAACATAGACATACACGTTCCTGAGTGAAACTGGAAGTTTTGGTCCTGAAATGCTTTCTTTGAGAGAGATGAGTTGTTTCTCAAATTACTTCAGAAGTCTGTAGGGCAGAGCAGATCAAAGTAAAACTTTGCAAATCTCTAAAAAAAACCCAGCTACAAGTGCTGTAATAGACTGAGAAGTAAAATGAATGCCCATGGTGTTAGAGAGTTAACATGCTGTTAAACTGATTATGAGAGTAGAGGTAAGGAATTAGCAAGAATTTCAGTTTTTCAGGATTGAATGGCATCTGTCAATTGCAATTCCCTCTCTGAATTTTTTGCCCATGTCAAAAATGCTTAAAAAGGCACTTTAAAACTGAAATATAGCTTATAGAGTTACAACAGCAGCCAAAAGATTCCTTCCCTTGGACAAGACAATAATAAAAAATAGCCACTAGTTATGCACAACAATGTAAGATGTGACTGCCTAAACCATTTTAAAGTTTCAGATAGGATAGAGATAACCCTTTGGATGGGACTCTGATGTCATTTAGAGTTAATGCACTTAGGATGCACAAGGTTTCAAAACATGAGCTGTTTCTCAGGTATCAAAACTGAAGAGCTCCTGCTTCAAAAAGTAAATTAAAATATGTAGAAAATGGAAAGAATACTAGCATTGGTAGTTAAAAGAATAACTAGACAGAACCAATTAACCACATGAAAACACCAATTTGATGACTAATGTAATGTCTTTCATTGTTCATAATCTTATAACTCCTTATTATACTTCATTCACTCCATAATCATTCAACACCCCCTAGCTTGTTCTTACATTCACTGTCATGCATTTTCTGTTACTGGAAGCTCATTCAACCCCCCGTGTCTACTAAACAATTTCCTTCCCCCTTTCATATATGAACTGAACAGCAGGATACTAAAATAAATAGATAAATAGATCATTTAGTTAGCTGGTCACTCCTCAGCTATAAAAATGTGGTTGTTTGGGGGAGATTTCACTGATCAGCTTTGTAGATTAGCTTAGGAAGGAAAGACATGCCAAAGAGAAAACTGTAGAAGAAAATCTGCATGAAAGGTGTTGGATAAGGACAAAATAAGAGAATGAAGTGGAAATATGAAGGTAAATAAGATCAGAATGAGGCTCTGTGTTTTAAGAGATCTGAAATTAACATTGCAGCATGTAGCTGATTGCAAAGCAGCAGGAATGTAGCAGCACCTGTCTGCTAACCTCAGGAACTGCCACTGTTAAATCTGATTTCATTCATTTAGTAGATATCAGTAAGAATCAGAGATACTGATATGTTGCAGTGTGGGGGAATAAAATGGTACTTACTGGCAAATTAAAACATCTAAATGGGTCAGTTTTCCAATTCTGGATTCAAGTCACCATAAACATACTTGCAAAGTATCTCATTTTCCATGTTCCTTCACCTTTGTGACATAAGCTTAGTGAACTCCAGATTGTCACAAGGAGTCACACCTGTATCGTGCAGGTGAATCCTCTAACAAAATGCATAGATAAGTATTGAAGGGAGAGACTTTCTGGAGAGACTTTCTATGAACAGAATGATATAAAATGACAGAATACAGATTTACCAAGACACCGGATATGTTCTGTAAAATTTCCCTGCTTAGATGCCTGAATCTAGATAGTTAACCTGCACTAATGCTGGGGGCAGGAGGAAATTTTGCTGTTTTAGTAAGAAAAGTACACAGATATTAAAAGAAATGTATAATAAAGAATAAAATAATTTTAAAAATAGAGCAGAAACAATGTTTCCCTAATTTTTAAAATAATTTCTGTCTGAAGATAGAGAGTATATTAGAAAATGGCAAATAAAAACCTAATGGATAAAACAGAGAATTAAACTGTTAGTATATTGTATGGCATGTTTTGGCAGTCAACAATATCTATAAATTAAAACTCATTGCTTCAGTACAACAGAGAGACACAAGAAGTTAAGCATAATGGCAATGTGCATTCAGATCGGTGCCAGAAAGGAAAATCCCAGCACTTACATGACTAATGCAAGTCATATAAAAAGGTGCCTATATTCAGCTATATCCGAGCATACATATAGTCAGAAGAATTATTCATTAAAGCAAAAGATGCCAAGGAACACATTTGTATTAGGGTTTTTTTTTTCCAAATACAAGTGGTAAAATTGTCCAAGGCACCATAAAGATTTGTTTTTTTTCACAGAAAAATTATTTGGACACATAAGGCCAAGATTTGCAACACTATCAGGATGCTAGGGATGCCAGGAAAGTTTAATTATTGAACTCCAAAGGATTTCTGAATTTCTGAGGTCTGGATGCCTCCTACAATATCCATAGCATGCATCCACATCTCAGTCTAGAAATGTATATGGTACAAGGAACATAGCTCCACTTAACTTCTATTTAAGCAACTCAGAGCCTACTTAGGGGCTATTACAAATCATGCAACTAAAGGTGGTGTAAAGATCCTGAACCTCCTCTGAACTAGCTCACCTCTCTACACAGCACAGTGAAGGGCCATTCACAGGCATTTGCTGGTGTCCAAGAAGCAGGACAGCATTGCTAGCTAAAAGAATAACAAGATAGAACTAATTAACCCAGAGCAAATATTGATTGGCTACTTTGGTGTCTGAAGATTCTACTGTCACTGTATGGCACCATGGAAAAGTACAGTAAGGTCTTACTTACCCTTTTGCACCTTATTTGAACTTCATACCTGCCCACTACTATAAATCTCACATGCAGTTCTTAAAATCTCATTTATTTTTAAAGTATGTCTTCTTCAGAGAGAAGAGTACTGCCATGCATTTCATTAGGCTAAAAAACCTGACATACAAATAATAGCCACAACAAGGATCCTTTGCTTCAGCATATTACAACTCACTGAGGTATTGCTCTCAAAAATCATAGAATCATCAAGACTGGAAGAGATTTTTAAGATCATCAAGTCCAATCTGCCACCCAGCACTGCCACTGTAACCCCTAAACCACTAAACCATATCACCCAGTGCCAGTCCCACACGCCTCTTGAACACTTCCAGGGATGGTGTCTCCGCCATGTTCCCAGGCAATCTATTCCAATGTCTGACCACCCAACAGTGAAAAAACGTTTCCTAATATCTAATCTGAATCTCCCCTGTCTCAGCTTAAGACCATTTCCTCTTGTCCTCTCACTGCAAACACAGTAGAAGAGACTGGCCCCTACCTCACTGCAACATCCTTCCAGGGAGTTGTAGAGAGTGATGAGATCCCCCTGAGCCTCCTCTTCTCAAGACTAAACAAACCCAACTCCTTCAGGCGTTCCTCACAAGACAGGTTTTCTAGACCTTTATTGAGCCTTGTTGCCCTTCTCTGGACATGC
Source organism: Neopelma chrysocephalum (assembly GCF_003984885.1). NCBI lineage: Eukaryota > Metazoa > Chordata > Aves > Passeriformes > Pipridae > Neopelma > Neopelma chrysocephalum. Next base: position 96,392 of record NW_020925569.1, read on the forward strand.
TCCAGCACCTCAATGTCCTTTTTGAAGTGAGGGGCCCAGAACTGAAAATAGTACTCCAGCTGCGGCCTGACCACTGCTGAGTATAGAGGGATGATCACTTCCCTAGTCCTACTAGGAAGTGCTACACTATTGTTGATATAGGCCAGGATGCCATTGGCCTTATTGGCCATCCGGGCACACTATTGGCTCATATTGCGCCAGCTGTCAACCAGTACCTCCAAGTCCCTTTCTGCTCAACATCTCTCAAGTCACCCTCCCCAGTTCTGTAGCACTGCAGGGGGTTGTTGTGAACGAAGCACAGGACCAGGCACTTCACCTTATTGAACCTCATAGAGTTGTCCATAACCCATTGATCAAGTCTGTTGAGGTCTCTCTGTAGAGCCTTCCTACCCCTGAGCAGGTCAAGACTCCCACCAAAATTGGTGTCATCTGCAAAGTTACTGATTGCACTCAATCCCCACATCCAAATCATCAATAAATGTTGTTCCTCATTGATATTTTCTATAAATACTAGAAAGTCTGGGTAAATGCCATTTTTAGATGGGTTACTAAGTATATTTATGACTTCAATAGAGTAGCCAGAAGCCTACCCCACCATAGTTTTGACATTATTGGAAACCATACAAGCTTTGTTCTCATGATCAGTGATTGCACAATAACTGAACCTTCAAAATGGCCCCATTTTTGCTATCATCTTTGTAAGTTCCATAGCTAACAGAGCCCATTTGTATAGCTCTCTGGCTTCAAATGACTTATGTAGCATCTTCTCACACTGACTTAAACACTACAGTAAAATCTAATCCTTATTTATGATAAGATCCTTTTCATCTCTGTTCATAAAATATGTACCCATTTAAATGTCCCTCTACTCCCTGTCAGAATATAGAGGAGACTTAGTACAAATGAAAATCTATTCCTAAATACACAAAGAGATGAAATGACTGGGTAATGTATTGAAATCATTTCCTTAACACTGCAGAAGATATGCACATATATCCCCTTCTGTTTGGGTGTCTATTGCTACATGTACATGGATATTTTTTTTGAATCTCATTCTTCTTTAAAGGGCTTCCTGCACTCTTATCATAGAGACCACAAAAAATAGCTGAAGGAGACCACTAGCATGGTTTTTTCCTCATGGACCAATATCAATAAGGACAGTAGTGGAAAATCAATATCATCCTTAGGTCAAGCACAGAGTTGAAAGTTATGTCTTGCACACTTTTCCACAGAATAACTGAAGAGGTAGAAATCTCTGCTCATGAAAATCCTGAGCTCTTGTGACCAAGGAAGTTACTATATAGTACTTATTTTTACAGTCATAGTTCTTCTGTCAGTACATTTAAACCATGAAGTGCTTTTGCTAATGATTTGACTATTATGGAAGAAAATGACCTGTAAATATGTTTTGAGCAGGTAAGCATTTGGTATACATTGTGGCAATGAGAGTCATAAAGAAAAGTGGTAAAAATGAAGTTTACTAAAGTCAGTACAAGCAGGTTTATTTTCCATATCACAGCAAGGAATTCATAATCTTCTAAACTAAAGGGAAATAGGTCTGTCAAGATCAACACTTGCAGAATTTGGGATTTGCAGAATCACATAGAAAATATTTTCCATCTTAAAAAAAAATATAAAATTAACATTACAAAGGAAAATAGCATGAAACTTCTTAACTTCCCCTCAGTGTTGCCAAGCAAGAAGCCTACACATGAAAGGTAGTATTATAAGGGCAGGTCTCAGTGTTCCATAAACACCTGAATTGCTATTGCAATCATTTTTCCAAGAGCTGTTATTAGGGTAGAGGGTAGATAGTTAGCCTAGAACCATGTTCCCCATGCTGGTGCAGACCAGTACCTAGCAAGTGGCACAAGGACCACAGTTTTCCCAGGCATCTCCTAGAGGTGGACACTTCTAGAGCAGTGCTTGTAAGATACATGATCTTCTATATGTCCATTATATATCTGTGCTCCTCTGCTGTTCTTTAAAGGGACTGAGTCCCCAGACAGAGCCAGCTCCTTCTGGATTTCATGTAAGAAGAACTCCTTATGATTTCAATCCTGCGCTCAAGGGAAGCACACAAGATGGCTAGAACGCTTCCTCCTTCAGCTAATGCTGTCAAACCAAACTGGTAGTAAGCTACATAGAGGATGAACAATGCCATTCCCAGGACGCCCCATAAAATGCTAAGTCTTTCCACGCGATCCAATGGGTTTTGGCTTAAGCTTCCAGTCTGCTCAGCAAGTTGCAGGAATACATTGGTCAATGAACAGCAACAATTCTTACTATTTCGCACCAGCAATTAAGTCTGTTGATACTGAATGGAAAAGGTTATTGAGGCATTAAGAGACTTTCTCTCAGTGATATTGGTTGAAAATTGAATGAACCTTTTGTTTCCTAGGTTTATTAAGATTTATATTTTAATTATATCAGTGCAGCTGCTACCTTATGCTCAACATCATTCCTGGAGGACAGAGAAACATATATGCTTTACAAGAGCTAGAGATTTGTATTGCTACTTTTATTTTTTATTGGCTTTTGTGAACATCACTGCAGTTAAATGTCTGTAAGTATTTTCATTAAATTAACTAAACTTTCAGCAGTTTATGTCTCAACTGTAAAAATTTACTCCAGTCTACACCTGGGCAAACGAATCCTTACTTGAGGAATAAATCAGGATTCCTTTTTCTTTTTGGTTGGTTGGTTATTTTTTGTTTTGTTTATTTCATGCATTTAAAAGGAGTTTTGGTTGTTTAAAAGTTAAGTCAATACTCCAGAAATAAAGAGATAAGCAATCTAAGCTGCATAAAAAAAGCTTGCTTTTCCAAAGAAGTTTTGCAAACAAGCTACAGTAAACAACAACAAATATATTTTAATAACAAAATAAAACCAAGATAATTATTATTTTTCAAACATTTAACATCAAAGTTCTATGAACACATCTCCACATCAGGGTGCACAATTGAACAACTGGCTAAGTAGCTGCTCATAAAGTGTGACTATATAACATTTTCAGGTCTTGAATGAACGTAATGCTTTGTGCAGCTTTCAAATTTCTTCATCCTACCTTCTGCCTTGCTCAGATATAGAAGACAAACATATATAGACATCTCTTCACATACAGAAGATGCAGGTGTATAGTTTAACAGGCAATTACCCCCAGAGTTTTCAAAAACATATTATTAGGTATAATTTGCTTTTACTCTATGTCACATATGTAGCAGTTGCAGGCAGACCTCCCAGCTATCTATGGCCATTGTGTGGTTGCATTCAATAGCAATTCAGCTTTTTCATTAAATGTCCTTTGCAGAACAGAGAGGCAAGTTGACAGTAAGATAAACATGACTGTAAGGACCAGTGGTTTAGCTGAGACAAATGAGGGACCCAGGAAAAGCACTGCAAAGCTGAAGAAGACCGAAGTGTTTAAAAAGCCCTCAGGCAAAGAAGAGAAACACAACATGAAAGGAGAAGGTCTGTGAACAATAGTGGGGTGGTTAAGAGGAACGTATGTCTTATGGTTTATCATTGTTGTTCATATTACAACAAAAAAGAGCTACAGAGAAGTAATATAAAAAGCTGTGGAAAACCACTTTGCACTTTTACATATGATCTTAGGACCAGATGTTACCTTCCCATGAGATAAAGAGAAGTTTTTCTTTGAAATTGAGATCAAACATGGTGAGCAGACATGGGCTTGCTGATGTATGAGCAATCTACTGTTAAAAGTTGTCTACCACAAGTCTTCTGGGCCAGAGACTTTCTTCAAGGGAAATCAAAGAAGACAGGTTAAAATGGCAGCTGCTGAAGTACAAGTATTCAGGTTTACAAGCAGTTGTTGTACAAGAGGACCTTAGTGAACAACATTTACTAGAGCCCAGTGAGCTCCCTAGACTGAGCTGATGGATTTGCAACACATAGTGTTTCCCACACGGCCTAGGTGATATGAAATAATTTCCCAAATAGCAGAGCTGAGCCCTGACAGTCATATAATTAAATGAGCATGGAAGACATATAGCTTTAGCTTTTGTAACTAAAGTTGCTCATATACACATACACATATACATATAATTGTTTCTCCTATATGCATGTAATGCACCATGTAATGCACTTTGTTTCTTTCTTTCTTTTTCTTTCTTTTTTTTCTTTCTTTCTTTCTTTCTTTCTTTCTTTCTTCCTTCTCATTTGAATAGTTTAATTCCTGGAAGAGTATTTTTTTCCTTTTATTCCTGAAAGAATAAAAGTCAATAATTTTTTCAGCCTATTTTCAGTGGTCTTATTTGTACGCATTGCATCACTTAATAAGGAAAGGCGGTATTTAATACAGTCAAAAGAATTAAAAAGAAAGCAGTCCTTGAATTAGCAAAGAGTCTTCACTGGCAAAGAAAGAATGTTCTCACTTTGCTAGTGATGGTTAATCCTGCTTTACCTCTTCAGTATAAGAACATCTGTTTTAGCACTGTGCTAAGATACTGTGGTTTCTTTGCATCCAATTCACTAAATGCAAAGTATTTCTTTGACTCGCTCTTTAGCAATAGCCTCCTATATATTTTATCTTGTGAACTCAGACCATGATTTTCTTTTGCTCATTTTTTTCTTTTACTTTGTAGTGAAGTATCAAGCCAAGATAATGCAATACAGGGTCTAAAATTTCAGTTTTCAATAGTCATATAGGCATGTGTTGCTTAACTTGGATTTATCTCAAGCCCTAGATACTACAACCCAATCTGAGAATGCGTGCAGACAGTAGTCATCAGAAAATATGTCCTTGTGTAAACACAATATAACTGAACCTGTTTGTCAGGATGGAAAGGTGTATGAAAGGACACTGCATTTGGTGCCCCAAAGGGAAAATATGATGTACTATACAAGGCAGATTATTAAACATAGCTGATATTTCTGGACAATAAAGTAGAGTAATCCTTGTGAACAATCTTTCTTCAAGGATAAAAAGGGAAAATAAGGAACTGGCAGTATTATATGAAATGACATAATCTGACATAGGACAAAGCAAGAAGCACCTCAGAAATCTCATTCAGAAAATAGCTTAATAATTGCTACATGGTTTATTGTGGCTAGGGTAATTTTTTCTCCTATTGCATGTCTTATTTTTTTGCTTGCACAACAGACACCTGGACTCCCTGTAAAGCAGGCAAACCTGTAGTAAGTGAAAGCACTTGTCCATTTAGACTTGCAAAGTTCACAGGGTTAGACCATTTCTCCCACAGAAGGGAAAATGTCAGTATAATTTCCCAAACCCACAGGAACTGGATGTGCAGACAGCGATATTGTTACCACTTCTACAAGACACTTCAGCTGCTAGATGTCTGGTATGTACAAGTATCATGCGATGAAAAACAAATTACATGATGAGACACAGTAGGTTCAGTTTTAAAGAAAAATTTCTCTTCACAAGGAATGTACTGAACCAAGCTGAGGCCAGCATACAACTTTAGGGCAGCAACACTGGGAATACATGCAGTGGAGGAGTTTACCCAGGTTCTGACTACACAGTGTCAGGAACACAGGAAACTGACCTTGTACAGAGGCAGGTTCCTTTGATTATTAACTGTGCTTCGTAAGTATGACACCTTTCTAAAAGCAGAAAACTATATGTTAAAATGGATGCAAGATCCTTACAAACCTAGGTTGAAAACAGTGAAGACAAAGAAGTACACAAAATTCATTAAACTGCAGCTACACAAAACCCACCGAAAATTCTGTCTTCTGAAAACCAAAATCAACTATTTGTCATTCCCCATGAAAGAGATCGCCAAGTTTTTAGACTAGAAACCCTGAACTTTAACTTATCTGGGACAGAAATGTGGCCACGATTCACCAGGGTCAAAGAAATGTTCCTACTCTTCATCATCCTGATGGGAGGCATCCAAGAAAGCCTATAACATTTCAAATGCTTTATATCTAATGCACAATTTCAGGTTCAAGATAAAAAACATTGTTTCTTTCTGTGGGATATTTCTTTGGTGAGTGATTAAAAAGTAAGGTTGGTGGGAAACGTTTTTGATCTGGAATGTTGGGTATCATGCTGTGGCCTTGCAGCCCTTCTTGCTGCTGATGACAGTATTTGGCTTTCCCTGTTCTTCCTGCCTTCTCCAGCCTCAGCATCTTCTCAGTCTTCTCTCTCCTCATCCCCTCTCCCACTGCTCTTTCCCATCACCATCTTTCCACAGAGGTTCACTGCATAGCAGTAGAGGGTACAGTATGGGAAATGGCAGAAAAGACTCCCAGAAAAAGGCAGAGGCATATTGAACACACAGGCTGCCACTGCTCAGATTCTGGTCACTCTTCATGTGCAGCTGGATTTGGCCAGGCCCAGGGAGGAGTGTGCCCAAATCCTTTGTGCAGGACGATCTGTTTTCTAACACATCATGCTGTGAAGTCAAGGTCATCTGCCTCCAGTTAGCCCAATAATTGGCCTCATTCCCCTCCGTGGTTGGAAACAGATACAAATTGCATTTATCGTTTAAAACAGGTAGGTAAGGCACATTTTCCTCAAGCATTTACTAGCAATCCATGAAGAAGAAAGCAGCAACAGCTCACCTTCAAGCAGAGGGTGCTGCTTCCTCTTCTGTAGCGTGGCATAGCCTATGCTGAGTATATTCATTGAATATTCCACATCTGGAGTTTCAGATGCAACTTGAGCCCTTGAAAAGGGACCATGCTCAGTCACAGCCATTTACTGAGTGAAGGGCTCTTTTGCTGTTGTCTCACTTCATGCCCCTAAACTTAGTGCCCCCTAGCTGCATATTGCAAGGGGTGGATAAGGCTGCTGCCAATGTTATTACACATCCAAAAAGTCAACAGCAAACTGTCAATTGATCCTTTCAAGAACTCCACAAATGTAATTTATTTTAAAATATTTGTTTGGGTTTAAATATTTCCTATAAAATACAGAATCTATGTTGCAAACAGTGAAAGCAAGAAATATTTTATGAACACATTTACCATGATGGAGCATTTTAGGAATTCTCCTATAACACTTTGCTTTGTTGTCTGATCCAGAGCTTAATGTAGTAGGATTTAATTTTTAGTGGCACCATGAAATGCAGTGCGCAGCACATGAAATGTTAATGTAATGCATAAATGTGCAATTAAAAAAAAACAAGGTGATGTACATAAACAAGTATTGAATTGGTAAAATGTTCCTCAGTTTGCAAATGCCATTATGTACAAAAATAATGGACTCTTTGACCCACTGAAGTTTTGACTTGACTAATTCCCTTCTTTTCCTTTCTTCTGGTGTTCATTAAGCCAAATTAAATATTGCAGTGATTAATGCAATGACCACTGGACTTCCTACAGATATGAACCAGTCTAACTCCAATGCCATCAGTGAAGCTACACCACTTAATATCAGCTGAAGCTTAACTTACTTGGGCATCAAATACCAATTAGTGGCACTCTAGAAGGACAACCAGAACTGTTAAACACTTTTTTCCTTCTTTTTAGCATATGAAAATTAAGAACTGTTGAGATTCAACATTCTCTCATCTGCATCTTTCCCACAATACTCTTTGCTCCTTAATTTGCATGACTGACATAACCCCAGCATGTATTAAACTCTTGTGTTTCACCTTGTCTTGACTCAGAATCTCATATATAAAACCTATATTTTGCAAGATTTCAGCAACTTCCAAAAACATGTTTTCTCCACTAGTGAAATGAAGAGGGCAGTATTTTCCTGCCTCATAAAGCAGGGTAAATATACTGAACAGTCTAGGTTGACAGATACTAAGCAATATGGTCATTTAAATGTCTGTGCTATAAGACAGAGGTATAAATAAAGTCCAAAATGGCTTTTAATTGTAATGAATAAATAAAGCAATATATCAATAGGATGGTCAAAGTCAAGTGATTACAGAAATATTTTCCCTTTTGTATGTTTGGACTACAGTTGTGCTGTCTGTACGTGCATATTGAAATTAATCAAAACTAGTTTTTAGTGTTTATCAGCATAATAAAAAAATTACTGATAGAATATACAACAAAACATTTTTTCTCCACTATAAATTAATAACAGTGATAAACATTATGGCTGGGTCTGTAGCACTAGATTTTTCCGATAGAGTATGTTATTGCTATGTTTTCAGGCCAAATGGTAGAGACTGGCTTATATCTTTTTTGGAGATAAATCTATGTTTGATCATTCAGGTCCACACAGTGCACAGGGTTTGGTCCCACTGTCCTCAGTGCTCTCACTTAGGAGTGCAATGTAGCATGATATGATGCATGATAGGATATAAATGACAGTATAACCTGTGGATATCTGTATTCAGGTGAAATCTAATCTTTGTTGCTTGCACTGGGAGATTACTTTACTGTCCCATAGGGAACCAGCTTGTTCAATCTACAGGGGCCTGAGCAATGAGGTGCCATACATAGGTTGCTGTTGTGGTTTAACCCCAGTAGGCAGGTGGAGATATAGCCACTCTTCTCCTCAGTGAGATGGGAGAAGATAGAGAAGGATAAAAGTGCAAATGCTCATGGGTTGAAATAAAGACAGATTTATAATTTAAAAAAAAGAAGGGGAGGGGGAAGGGAGGGGGGAAAAACCAAAACCAGGAACAACAAATGATGCAAGAAAAAACAATTTCTCACCACCTATTGCCTGCTGAGCATGGCATCACATGGTCAGTTGGGGTCATCTCTTCCAACTGTGTACCCTCCCAATAACTTACTTGTACACCCCCAGCCCACTCACTTTTGGAGTGAGAAGCAGAAAAGGCCTTGATGCTGAGTAAACATTGCTCAGCAGTAATGAAAACATCCCTGAGTTATCAACACTGTTTCCAGCACAAACCCAAAACACAGCTCCAATACTAGCTACTGTGAAGAAACTTACACTTTCACAGCCTAAACCAGTACAACTGCAAAAAGTTATAGAATCTGCATCCCTTCACATCTCTTTCGGTTCTTGTGTATGAACACAAGAGAAATGCAAAAGCTAGGACACAACATAAGATTCTTGGATAATTTCAAGTCCTCTTTAATCTAAATATATTGTATATTTGTCCTTGATTCATCTGCTTTAAACTTCTAATTTGGGGAGTAAATTGTAAAGTTATGTTTTGCAGCAAGCGACACAAAATGGTCTTTGGAGAATAAAAAATTGAAGTTTAAAACCCAAAAATTTCTGTTACCTTAGTAGTTGGGTGTTTAAATATTAAATAGTGCATAACATGTATAATTTGAAACAATACCCAATCTACATAGGCTGTTTTAATAGGCAGGTAGTAGCAATGATTCATTTCTCTTCAAGAGACAGTGAAAATTTCATAGTCATCACAATTAAAGTATTATAAAGGCATAAACTCCTTTGATCTGCTTCTGTTGCCCACTCATTTCAAGAAAGTCGCAAAAATAACATTAGAAGTATTATCTTTGTATCACAAATGTGTGATATGTTCATATCTTGATTTCATTCCAGAGTGTTTGAATTGTAATAAATTAAAATAATTGCCTAAAATGTAAAGGTGTAGCTAATTTATAGTGAGACCTAGACCAACATATTTGAAGTTAGGGTCACCATCTTTTTCACTTTTGCATATTAACATTAAATTTACCTTCTCAATTTCTCCAATATTTTAGAATTAAAAAAATTGGGTTCTTGCAGCCAGACCTAGTTCAAGGCCTCACACAATTTACAGCAAGTCCCACAAACACAAGGCTCACATCCTACAATTGTCAGCAAAATTGGATCTATCTTGTCTGAAGCACTGTGAGCCAGGAAATTATGGCTTATTAATATAATATAATAAGACACGACCCAACAGTTAGGATTTTCAACAGCCAAATCCTTTATTTGAAGGAAAAAGCCCCCTTATATACCCTTCAGGGGGCATGTGATTCGCCTGACCAATGGCAGTAGAGTACACATTGCCCATGTGTGTCAGTGTACTGCCTAAAGACTCCAAAACCCAGAATGCATCACTCTGCATCCCTGGGATACGCCTCCTACAGGAAATCTGTAATCAGACAGCTATGGGTGGGCCTAGGGGTGAGTAGAGGTGATCTGCACCCACAGAAATGGGGAAACTGGGTTTATTCCTGGAGAACCAGTTTTTCACTGCCAGAAGTGAAGCAGGAGGCAGGCAACATCTGTGACCACGAGCAGCAGCCCCTTCAAACCCAGCAATCTCCTGTCGAAGCCCTCTGCCCACTTAGGTTGAGCTTAATGTCGTCTCATACCTGACTCAGATTTGTTCTTCAAACACAGATACTCCTCCCTCTGCTCTTGCATAAAAACTTTTCAAGGTCTTATTTCATTCCCAAATATTAAATCCACAGCTAACTGATAATATTTTCATTATCTGTAGTATTATTAGTAGCAACATGTTGCTACTCTGCTAACTCTGTTAGCAGGATTAAATAGCTCAAGTAAGCACGTGCTAATTCCAGAGCTTTGACAGTAAACTTGGGAACAGGAAACATTGCTGTTGGTCCTGTGAGAGTATTCACCTTTCAGCAGTGCAGTATGTAGCCTTATCAGACTTCAGAGAGCCCAGAGGGAAATGTTGATGCTGATTTTGAAGTTTTCTTTTGCTCAAAAACTCAAGGTATAGTTTTACTCTCCTGCCTTCTCTCCTGAGCTGTCTTTGACAACTCTGTCCAGAAACAGAATACTATACTCAGATCTCAGTTGCAGCTACAAATCTCTGTGGAAGTCATTGTACGAGATCGCTTTTTGTGCTATTTTTACTGTGCAACTTTAACCTTGCAACACAAGTTACATAGATGGAATTGATTGCAGCAGTATTGTCTTGGATGTTTATGAGAACACACTTGATCCAGCAGTAGATTATGCAAGAGATGAGCAAAGCAAAACCCTGTTAGCTTAAGAAGGAGACAGTTTGCACCTTACAAATCATAAGGTCAGACTGGATTATAAACTGGATTTTAATCTTATCAAGCATACTTTTCTGTAACAGTCTGTTACAGAAGGAATACTTTTTTTTCTCATGTGCAAGCTATGCTGTATGTTGCAGTGTTTTCTCCTAAGGTTCTACATCTTAGAAGGACAAAACAGTCTTCTGAAGAAACTAAAAAGAAATATTTTTAGTTTAGAATAAATAATGTTGTTAATGGAATAGTTATTTAATTATGTTTAATTACTTATAACAATTCACCATTTATGCATAATAAATGTTGTTAAGCAAAATATTTCCAAGTCAGATCAGCTCTGGTCAGAGGAGTTTCTATTATGAAACTATTATATGTAAACAGAAAAGATGGTGAAGAAGAATTGCAAGATCTATTTGAGAGTATGGATGTTTTTTAGTTCTTTCAGCTCCTCTTAACCACTTTTAGAAAACTCCTTTTGCACTGTTCTTCCTTCATGTTCCCTCCTACCTCACCACTTCCCCTTCTCTGATTCTCTTTCCCTTACGCTTCTTTTGAGTTTATTCCTTTCTTCTCTGACACAAGAAAAGAATGCTAAAAAACATTTACAAATATGCTTCTATGTTTCTTTGCCAAGGATTTAAACAGAAATCATTTGGACTATACAGATACTCTGTTTTGTTTTGTTTTGTTGGGGTTTTTTTGGTTTTTTTGCTCTCCTTTGTGTAATCATTCTCCATTATCTGTTCCATTGCCCATCTCAATTGTATTGATTTCATGAGAAAGACACCACCTGGAAAAGCACATGGGGTTATTTCAACTCCTTTCTAAACTATAGTTTTCCCAAGGAACTTAGGTTTCCCTTTTGAACAGAAAAGGTAAGTAACTGTATACAAAATAGCTCCAGCTCCTCCTCTCTAATTTTACATAACATTGCAAATCAATGCTTAAGATGGATGTCATTAAAAATAAGAATTAACGGTGGTTGAGATACTTCTAACACAATGACTTTTCATTCAAAGCTGCTGCTTGCCCAAAAAATTTAGGTTGGCAAACTCTTGCTAAAAAGGTAGGCAGAATTCCACCAGAAACTTTCCCATTTTCTCATCAGTTCACCTGACACTTTTGGATCACACCACTCTCAGAGACATGACTGATCTCAGGGCTGGGGAACCCAGAGCCTTCAGGCTCAGAGGTGGAAGAAAGCCCTGTGTTGAATGGATATTTACAATGTGTCTGAATTTTCCCCAATCTCAGACTGGATAGCCAAGTATGGCAGATCACTGTGACACCACGAGGCAAGGAAGTTATTGGATTGGACAAATGATATTTAGATAGTGACTTACAGACTGTGCCTTGACCTTTCGTGCAATCTACAGACTATCTATGCCACTGCTTTCTGAGTGGAAGCTGTAAGATTTTACAAGGAGTGGAACAATGGCATGAAGAGATGTTCGTTTCTAAACTTGTGGGATTAATAAACCCCTGTCTGTTGAAAAACGTTTACCAAAACCCAGAGAATCTCTAAGTGCTTGCAGATAATTGATATGAACCAAGGCATTTATTCAACTGAAAAGCCCCATTCAAAAGCATTTCTGTGCAACAGACAAGTCCAGAGAGCTCCTTATGTGGCATCTTCCAGCACTATGTCTACTAGCATTTTAGGTGACTCAAGCAGCAGATGGGCCTACACCACATCCTTTGGGAGGCAGTTTCAGAAACCAGAAGACCTCGCACAGGAAAGGCAGTCTCTCTAAGGTAATCTTTCACTCTGGCATATCCTCCCAGCCTTCTTGCAGCATTATGAAGAAGCTCCTCTCATGCTTCACGTAACAGGGTGGAAATCTGATGGAAGGGGAGGTGCTGTCAGCTCCACAACATTTGTAGCGTTTTTGTCATGAAATGAGCTTTTATAATTGTTATGCACTGAAGCTAAACTATGAGTTACAGGGAGGAAAGAACAATCTTGCTAAGACATATTGTTCAGTTTTTGAAAGGCTGTGTTTAAATCAAGGAGGGAGAAATGGCACAAGCCTTGACATTTGTAGTCATAAATTGAAACACCCAACAAACAGGCAGGAATGTTTAGCCCACTAGGAAGAAGGGATTAAGCAGAATTCAGTCCTGAAGGGCTGGATCTTTGAACTTGATTTGGGTTTCCTAACCAGAAATACCTACAGAGAGATACTTACAGATATGAGAATAGTAACAAAGTGAGGAATGGTATAGAGAGAAGGGAGAGGAATCTGAAAGGCAACCAACTAAAATTGCCTACATATATCCCAAACAAGTACTGGGCATCTGCAGGAGACACATATGTAAATGGATTAGATCCCCAGAATACTTAGTGAGTTCTCCGTCTCACTGCAGTATATAGAATAGATTAATAAATAGTGGGCATATGTGATATATATTTAGATGGTGCATTAGACTTTAAAATCTCAGTCTAACTGAATGCATTAGCCTGTATTTTCTGTTTATGCCTCTGGGATGCCATGGAAACACAACACTGAATACTAATGGGTCTCTCCTGGCAATAAATAAACAAAGTCTTTGTCTATTCATGTTTCAATTTCTTTCTTTTCCTTTTTCTCATGTAATTTACAGTTTCAGAAGGAAAACAATCTTACCTCCACCCATTTTCTTTGGTTGCAAAGCATGCTGAAAATAAATGCAAAATGCACCTTCTAGTGGCCACTGCAGCTTTTTACACAGCTGCTACTACCATGGGTAAGCAGTGAACACTACCTATTTGTGTTGAACTTCCTTCTAAGGAAAAATGTGGCATTTATAATTGAACCTTGAGTCAGGGTTACTTTACTAAATTGCAGCCTAACCTAAAGAGCACTTAATATACTTGTCGAAATTGAAAGCTGTTCTTTTCCTTGCAACTCTAAGAAGCTACAGCCAGTCCCTTTTTCTTAACAATGTTCATTGCCTTTAAACTGCTCCTTCAAAGCAATGACACACTATCACTTCCCATGCCCAGAGCTTATTAAAGCAAACCAAAGCAACCATCCCCATCAGGCTAATGCACAGGAGCAAGGTGAAACTCTAAGCACCAAGTGATAGAAATACTAAGTATCACACAGGATCGGTTTGCCATCTGGCACCTGCTGTCGCTGTCTGAAATGAATAAAGTCATCGAGAGGAGATGTTGTGCAGTAACATGAGTAATAGAAAGGCTGATAATTATCTATGTGGAGAAGTGGGCAGATTTAATTAGACTACTCAAATCTGGAGAGTCAACTGAATCCAAAGGCAGCAACCTCAGCTGTGGAGGGCAGCCATATGGTTGCTCTCAAGCTTTCAGGTCAAACTGAAATTCAACAGGGACTTTCATCATTAATATAGAAATGCAGATCCATGTGCTTGACTCTGCATCTGTCAGGCAGTTCTTGGACAAGAACTACAGCAATATCAGGTATACTGGTTTGGTGCTGGGCATGCTAGGGTCCCTATTGTACCAGGTCTGAATAACAAGTTGGCTTTCCAACCACTCCAGCAGACAGCAGGTCAGCCCCAGGAAGAGGAAAGCAGGAAGAAGGGGCAAGAGTAAAAAATGCCCTTAGGGTGCCCCTCAGGTGTATGGGTCTTCAGTATAAGTGTGAAACTGGGACACATTTTAGCAGCCTTCAGCCTCCAAAATACATATGGGCTGATAAACTGAGGCAGATCACCTGGGCGGTGCAACTGATTTCAGTATGAATCCAATTCATATTATGACATATTACTGTGCAGAGGACCAGGTGGTGAAGAATCAGTCTTGGAAATGATGGGTGCAGCATGTGAGTCTTAAAAACCTTCTCTCTTACCCTTCTCCCAAACTGAGAATATGCACATAAAGTAAAATTCTTGAATTGCTTTCTATTCATGCTTTTATTTTTTCTGCTTCCTGAAACATGGGATCAGTTGTTCATTCATACTCAGATTTTCTTTTTTTCTAACCTGACCAGCAGGCTAGGATAATAAATATTTCAACCTTAAGAAATAATAATATACTTCATGGTTTTCTGGTAATCCCTGCAGAATAAAAAAATAGTTGTCATAATCGACATAGTACATAAGGGAACAGACAGACTGTCACTATATATATTGCAGAGAAAGATACCAACTAGATCCAGCAAAGGATCTAATCATGACAACTTGATAAGAAAAGTAAATAAGTGAACTTTGTTTGGTTTTTTTCTCTAGCATTTGCAAAATCTGTAAGACCTTGATTTCACTTCCCTTTTGGACATGATGTTACAACAGAAGGAAGTAGACTGTGAGGAATCTACCATGCAGGGAATGATCATTCTCATCAACTGCCTTCCTCCTTCTCTGTCATATATGACCACATGTATTGAATCTGGCTGAGCTGGACTTCATTTCCCACAGTAGCCCTCACAGTGCTGTGCTTTGCATTGGTAGCTAAAAGGGTGTTGATAACACACCACTGTTTCGGCTACTGCTGAGCACAGCATCAGCACTGTAACATTCCTTTCTCAATCAAGGGCAAGATCCTGGGAGGGGACCCAACTAGGCCAGCTGACCCAAACTGACCAAAGGGATATTCCATACCATATGACATCAGCTCAGATATAAAAGCTAAGGCAAGGAGCAGGAAGGCGGGCATTCATTGTCTCCAATGGCTGCCTGCTAAGGAACCATCATGCATCCTGAAGCCCTGCTGCTCAGGAGTGGCCGACCATCTCTGGTCATGGGAATTAGAGAATAAACCCTGCTATCTTTCACTTTGCTTGCTTTTGCATGCACAAGCTTCTGCTTTGCTTCTGCTTTAAATAAACTGCCTTATCCTAGTCCATGAGTTGTTTTCCATCTTACTCTCTCACTTGTCCATCTGGGAAGGGGAGTGATAGGGAAGCTGGGTGGGCACCTGGTGTCCAGCCAAGGTCAACCCACCACACTGCAGCACAGTCTCCTGCCCTGCTACTGGTCAGCAAGGAGGAGGAGGAGATGGTCCCAGATGAAGTAACTTGCTATTTGAGAAGATGGCAGCAATACAACCACCACGGGCCAAAAGTGATGCTGTATGCAAGAGAATTTGAGACTTTGCAGTTGGGCTTGAGTCAAAGACAGATAGGAGGGCTCAGTAAATAACACAGCATGAATTACTTTTAGCCCAGAAAGCTATAAATTCCAGTTTGCACTAGCATACAACCCAGCTAGTCAGGGCTTCCCATACCTTGTGTCATCCAGCACAAATAGGACTAATTAATACTAAATTTTAAGCTGTAACTGGTTAAAATATAACTTGGTTATGGTTGCCTTCTCACATTTTGCCACTCTGGTTAGATACAAGTTTTTCAGTGGTGATATGTCCCAGTGGCAGGGTCAAGAGGCCCTGTTGTCTAAGGCACTGGCTTTCACATACTGGAGATCTGGCAAAAATTTCCAGTATAAGAGGAGCAATTGTTCAGAAATCTCTCACATTTATGACAGAGTCTGTTTTGTTCAGTGTCTGTGCTGCACTAGATTAGGTGAACCTCTACATGACACAAAAGTCAGTCTTACGCTCTTCCCAGGTGTCCCTTAAATGTGTGGTTCATAACACCTTGTATAAGCAGGGAACACCAACACAGAGCAGCTAAAATAAGTGCAGAAGGTTCTAGGCACTTAGGTCTGGAGCCATCTGCAAATGTACAAAAAAGCATGACCTAATCTCATCTTCTTTGACAGAAGGAGCCAGATAGCAACTATACCAGTTGAGGCCAACAGAATCAAAAATATACTTTTCAAATACTTTTTTTCAGGGAAAAAAGAGACAGACAGACGGCTACAAAAAGCTGTTACACTGCATCAAGAACTGTGGTGGGTTGACTTTGGCTGGACACCAGGTGCCCATCAAAGTGACTCCATCACTCCCCTCCTGAGCTGGACATGGAGGAGAAAATATAACGAAAGCCTCATGAGTCAAAATAAGGACAGGAAGACATCACTCACCAATTAGTGTCACAGGAAAAACTGACCAACATGAGGAAATAAGTTTATTACCAATGAAATCAAAGTAGGATACTGAGAAATATGACCAAATCTTAAAACACCTTCCTGCCACCCCTCCCTTCTTCCCAAGCTCAACTTCACTGCTAAATTCTCTACCTCAGGAGGATGGGGAATGGGGGCTGTGTTCAGTTCATTATGTGTTATCTCTGCCACTCCTTCCTCCTCAGGGGGAAAACTCCTCACAATCTTCCCTGCTCCAATGTGGAGTACCTCCCACAACAGACAGTCCTCCATTAACATCTCCAGTGTGAGTCCTTCCACAGGATGCAGTTCTTCATAAACTACTTCAGTGTGGGTCCCTTCCACAGGAAGGGACCTTCAGGAGGAGGACAGAAGTCTGTCCTTCAGGAAGAGACTTCTCCTGCATGCGTCCTCCAAGGGTTCATAGTCCTGCCAGCAAACCTGGTCCAGCATGGGCTCCTCTCCTGTTGTGGCCACAGGTCCTGTCAGGAGCCTGCTCCAGTGCAGGCTTCTCTCTCCATGGGGTCATAGACTCCTTTAGGCATCCACCTGCTCTGACATGGGATCTTCCATGGGCTGTAGGTGGATATCTGCTCCCCTGTAGACCTCAATGGGTAGCAGGTGGACAGCTTTCCACCATGGTCTGAGCCACAGGCTGCAGAGAATCTCAACTCCTGCATGTGGAGCACCTCCTCCCCCTCCTTCTTCACTAACCTTGTTTTCAGCAAGGCTGTTTCTCTCACATATTCTTACTCCTCTTTCTTGTCTGATTTTTGTGCCATAGACTACGCAAATACAATATAAGCACTTAGTCTGAATTCACATGAAGCACTGAAATTTCACAGAGAACTTAATGATTTGCCTGCACATACACACTCTGCCCCTTTTTTTTAATTAATATGTCCAGCTCAGGTTGTTAATTAGTTTAAAGTGGTAGCTGCAAATATATCTCAGATTACTTTTAACATTCAATGTGTAGCACAAAAATGCTGATTAAACTTGTAGAAACAGATGAGAAGAAGGCTGAGGTTCTCAACAAAATTTTTGCCTCAGTCTGCTACGGTCCATGGGGGAGGGGAGTGGGACCGTGACACTGCACAAAGGGTCTGGAGAGGTCGAAGGTCGGGTGCAATGGCGGTTTATTGAAAGTGTGCGGGGGTTTATATGAGCTCTGGCGTAGAAAGGGCCAGAAAATGGGGTGGAGCATGAGACAGACAACCAGGGAATAAATAGGAGTAGGCACTCAGGAGAAGAGGGAGGAACTGGGGAGGAACTGGGAGAGGAGAGGACCAATGGTAGCTCTCTCCTCACTGCAGCTTTTTCAGCCAATCAGAGAGAGAAGCAGGAAAAGCAGGGAACAGACAACTCAAGGCATGCCTGGACATACCTGGGCAGTACAACTGTAGGGGTTACATACAATGCACATATTTGAAACCACATAAGAACTGTAAAGTCCATATAGTAAAGTCCTTTTTCAATTGTTGTATATCTTTTTCCACGCCTGGAACCGTTCCCACTCTAATTCTAGCTCCTCCACATCAGTCTTCAATGGCAACCTCTCTTCCCACAGCTCTTGAGTGGATGAACAGCAGGATGGGCACTGGGGGAGCAAAATCCCTTCCATTTTAAGTAAAGATCAGGTTCTTGACCACCTGAGGAACCTGAACATACGTAAGTCTATGGAACCCAATGGGTTGCATCCCAAAGTCCTGAAGGAATTGGCTGAAGTAGTTGCCATGCCACACTGCATAATATTTAAGAAGTCATGGCAGTCAGGGGAAGTCCCAGGGGACTGAAAAAAGGAAAATATTGTACCCATCTCTAAAGAAGGACCCTGAGAATTGCCAATTGTCTCTGTGTCCAGGGAGATTATGGTACTTGAAGCTTCTTGAAGCTATGCTGAGGCACATGAAGGACAGGGAGGTGATTTGAGACAGCCAACACGGCTTCACTAAGGGCAAGTCCTGCCTGAACAACTTAGAGGTTTTGTGTGGTAGAGTGACTACATCAACAGACAAGGGAAGGGCTGCAGATGTCATTTATCTGGGCTTCTGTAAAGCCTTTGACATGGTCCCCCACAACATCCTGCTTTCTAAATTGAAGAGAGGTGGATTCGATGGGTGGACTGCTGGATGGACAAGATAGTGGTTGGATGGTCATATCCAGAGGGTAGTGGTCAATGGTTCAGATTCCTGATGGACATCAGTGACAAGTGGTGTCCCTCGTGGGTCCATACTGAGACCAGTGTTACTTCATATCTTCATCAATGTCATAGATGAAGGGATCAAGTGCACCCTCAACAAGTTTGCAGATGACACTGAGCTGAGTGGTGTGGTTGACACATCTGAAGGACAGGATACCATCCAGAGGGACTTGGACAAACTCAAGAAGTAGGCCCATGGGAATCACATGCAATTTAATAGGTCCAACTATAAGGTGCTAAACCTGGGTCAGGGCAACTCCCAGTATCAATACAGGCTGGGGGATGAACAGACTGAGAGCAACCCTAAGAAGAACTTAGAGATGCTGGTGGATCAGAGAGCTGGATGTGAGCCAGTGTCTCAGTTTGAGGAGACTGGAATGTTTGCTAAAGAGGATGAGTTATGGGACAAAACAAACTCCTCTCTCTCAGCAATTGTAAATTCAAAATTAAGGGGCTTTAATTGAGGAAATGTGGAAAAACAACAGAAGAAATAACAACCTTTTATTAAAAGATATATGTATGTCAGCAAAACCAGTAACAGAACACAAAAAAAACCTAGACAATAGTCCTAGAAAAAAAAAGTATTGGTGAATACTTCTCTGTCCTTTAGCGCAGTCCTAATCGTGGCCTGCAGGGGCGCTGTTGGATAGCTGAAGGTGCAGGGCCTGCAGCTCTCTGTTGCAGTCGGCAGGGGGCGCTGTTGGGCTCTGGCAGTCACCACGCAGGGAGAGG
Organism: Neopelma chrysocephalum; assembly: GCF_003984885.1. Classification (NCBI taxonomy): domain Eukaryota; kingdom Metazoa; phylum Chordata; class Aves; order Passeriformes; family Pipridae; genus Neopelma; species Neopelma chrysocephalum. Next base: position 116,151 of record NW_020925569.1, read on the forward strand.
GGCCTGGGGGGTTTGGTCTCGGGTCACAGGAGGAGCCGAAAAGAAGATGGGGGACCCCACCCTCAGTGGAAGGAAAGGGGTAAGGAAGGTAGTTCACCCCCAACAGGACTCACTGTGGTTCCCACTTGATGGTGCCCCAAAAGATCCTCCTTCTCTCCCAGCGAGCACAGAGGCTCTCCAATGAAACACAGCAGATCCGGGCTGGGGACAAGAGACAGCTCCCAGGCCAAGCTGAAGTCAGCAGTCTGGGCTGACCAGGAAAGGCAGTCAGACAAGCAGGCTTCCAGGCCTTCTCTCCAAATGCTCCGCACACAGACCCTGTCTCTGTCCTCCAGCGAGAACCCAGCCAAAACTAAAACTGTCCTGTGTGAGGACAGCAAACCCCCAGTCTCTGATGGGCCATTAACCAGGAATTCGGCTTTTGCTGGCCAGGCCTTTTGTAAAGCTAATTTACTCCCCTTCCCCCCACTCACTCCGTTTGAACTCTGTTTCTCTTACAGGGAAGCAGGGAAAGAAAAATTCCTCTCTCAGATTATAACCTATAACAGTCAAAAATGTGTGCACCCAGCCCAGAAAGTCAATTGTATCCTGGGCTGCATCAAAAGCAGCATGGTCAGCAGGTAGAGGGAAGTGATTCTGCCCCTCTACTTTGTTCTGGAGTGCTGCATCCAGCTCTGGGGTCCCCAGGACAAGAAGGACATCAACCAGTCAGAGCGAGTCCAGAGGAGGGCCACCAAAATGGTCAGAGGAATGAAGCACCTCTCCTATGAGGAAAGGCTAAAAAGATTGAGATTGTTCAGCCAGGAGAAGAGAAGGCTTAGGGGTGACTTAGTTGAAGCCTCCCAATAACTGAAGAGAGCCTACCATAAAGATGGAGAGAGCCATGGGGAATGGCTTCAAACTAATAGTAGGTTTAGATTAGATATTAGGAAAAGATCTTTACTGTGAGGGTGGTGAAGCACTGGAACAGGTGGCCCAGTGAGGTTATGGATGCCCCATCCCTGGCAGTGTTCAAGACCAGGCTGTATGGGACTTTGAGCAACCTAGTCTAGCAGAAGATGTCCCTGCCCATGGCAGGGAATTTGGAATTAGGTGATCTTTAAGGTCCCTTCCAACCACAATGACAACTTGAGCTTTTAACTCACAAAAATGTTTTTGAAACATAGTAGTGAGAAATACTATATTGTCCTTTTTGTGACCTCTTTCTACCAAACTAAATGGCTCAGATTTTGAATATTCGTATTCAATAAATGGAATAGAGCCCAGAGTGTTTATGCCACACTGTCTAAGAATAGAAGCATTTGAGGAAATCATGTAGTTTGAGAGGAAAAAGAGGCTAAATTTAACAAATTATTCACCAGAGATTACTCACTTTTCTCTGGTGAGAGCAGGAAAATGTGACAGCATGAACGAAGTTTATAAGTTCGTTTGTGTCAGCTGAGTATAGGTTTATGTCAAAAAGAATGAATGATGAAAGCCACAATACAGAATATTAAAATAAATACCTTCAGGGGGAAAAGCCAGCAAAGACTGCAACAAAAGAAAAAGACTGCATAGATAGAGCCTTTTCTGAAAGTACAGCAAAGAATTCATCAGTTTACTTTTTATTTCTAATTAATAGAAACACACAGGCATTGAAATGTTGGTAACATTGAGCAGTAACTATTGTACTTTCAGTCCCCATTTCTTTAGGGAAGGCGGTGACCAAAGGATATGACACTCTACCTATCCATGGTGCCATAACTTTTCTTTCCCCAGAGTATGGAGCAGCATCAAAGAGAATGTGTCCAGTGACCAACTAGGTGAAGAAGTAAGCAAGCATTTCACAAATCGTCCTTCATCACTGCAGAAAACTGTGGCAGATTTTTGATTCCTTGTAAATCAAAGATGAGCTTTTCCTTCAGTGAAGTCAGGAACAGTATCCTGGTGCCACAGCCAATGGACAGAAGACTGATCTCAATTCTCCTGACACATCTTCGAGAGTTGGCTACTTAGTATTTCACTCAAACACCTCCTAATCTCTCAGGCTGTTTTGGTATTAAGTGTTTAAAATTCTGCTCACTCACTAAAAGGTAATCTGAAGCTGCTTTTAATAGCCAGGTAAAATACAGTTTTATTTTCATGTCAGACAGTGAGTAACTTGATTTTCTGTCCAAGATGGTTAATTTTTCTGGACAGATTACCCACACTCAGATAGTCTACAGCAAGTTTTTTAAGATGTCTTGCTTTTGCTGTTGATAACAGCCAAGGAAATACATCTGACTCTTCGCTGGCTTTACTGGATATATCTTATGACCCCTCAAAACTCATACACCCTCTCTGAGCAAAGGAAGAGACAGAGAAGTGAGGACAAGAGTGAGAGGAAACAACATAGTTTGAGAGGCTTTAGCATTTGAATGAAGGAATGTTGTCATTGTCATCCTGTTGTAATCCAACATGACAAGCTGAAAGGGACTGTTATTACATGCTTGCTTAGAAGAGAAGGCAGAGGTGTCACATATGGAATAGAAAACAGGAATCATGATCAGATCTGGCCAGAGTATTCAATCATTTGCCAAGCAAGTCCAACACAAACGCTGAGGCCCCAAAGGTTTTCACCTTGAGAACTAGAAGAAAGAAAAGCTTACAAGAATGCCTTCTTCAAAATGAAACTACCAAACCATTTACATATATAAAACAAAAACTCTCAAGGAAACAGAAAAAAATAATTCACAGGTTACAGAATTGTGAGAGTTGCCAATATGAATAAGGAAAAACTTCTAAGTAAGTAAGTGATTTTTCTTTCTCCTCCCTATCCCAAAAATTTTGTTAGAGCTGGAGTTTCTAATACTTGTTTTTAGGTGGTAATAGAATTCTTAATGAAAGAGCAAAAAAGGACATCTAATCAATACATACAGCCCACATGTAGCTGTAAGCCATATTTTCGTGTAATCACAAGATCCTTCCCATTGCTTTTTTCTGGCATCAGCAAAGGATCCTTTGGCCACTCCTTTATGAAACTTCAATATTTACTGTTTTCTAATTTCGGAAACTTTAGATGGTTAGAAATTTTCAAAGATAATTCTTTGTCATTCAAAATCAACATATACCATCTCAGTTGTCTTTAACCAGCTGCTACTAAATACTTAATTGGTGACCAGTGCCTGTTTAGAAACAATGTCTTGTGACCTTAGATCTTGCTGAATTTGCAGAGGCTTACTTAATACCTTAACCCAACAAAACAGAATCTTTACTTCTTCCATTACTTGATTTCTAAACACTGACTGAAGTCCTTGGAAGAGATAAGGAAGTAAAGGGAAAAAATATCTTTTTTATGGGCCCAAACCAGTGTGAAAGAGAAGCAGATAAACTTAAAAAAACAAGAAGCAAAGGGTGCATTTGTGTTTCTTGCTCTTTGCACAGCATACATAACATGAAGGATGCCACTAAGCACAGCAGAATCCAGATATCTGGTTTATGAAATGTGTAACAAAGGTCTGTGTACAATTGTAGTGGTTTGAACCAGGTTTTCCCCCTGGAGCTAAAAGTGGTAACCCCCGAGGGGGTGGTGACCCTTGGGGTTTGACCCAATCAGTGCTCCTGCAAAATATAAACATATCTCTCTGGACCGGAAAAGAAGCAGTGGTACTTGTTGGCTGAAGAAGTGGTGGACATGTTGTAGAGGCCATGAGGAAGGGGCTCCGGCCCCTTGGGGGGCTTTGCCCCCCCCAGCCCCCGGTTGGGGGGCTGCAGGGACTCGGAACAGTGTTAGCTGGGCTGAGTGCCTGTGGCTAGGAGCTGGGGGAGTTTCTCCCCTGTAGGCAGCAGTGGGAGACGCTGGGAGCGGCAGACGGAGCAGCAGTAGAACAGCAGCGTCCGAAGAGCAGTGGCAAAGAGCCAACTGATAAGGACCGCAGGAGCAGCAGAAGCCGGTATGCAGCCGGGGCAGACAGAGAGCTGTCTGAAGAAAAGAGAAAAGAGCCAGCAACAGAGACAGAGTTTCGGAGTAAGAACTGGACAACCAAAACCCCCAAACTCCCTTGGAGACTCCTCTGAGAGAGAGGAGGATGATTGGACTCACTTGAAGAGTCTTGGAGTGCAGTATGCACTGCTGAGAGGAGCTAGGAAGCTCATGGCCTTCTGAGGGCTAAGCCAGGACGGCCAAAGGAATGTGTGTGTGTGGAGTGACCTTGCCCCCCCCCCCACTGCTGCCAGGCTTCAGAGAAGTTGGCAGCCATCTTGAGGCAGGGCACAGAAGCTCTGTGAAGGGGCTTGGATTCCTCTGAGGATACCAGACCGTCACGAAGACCCCGGTGCTTCGTGATATGACCGTGGTGACGCAACCTTGTCTGGGGTGAAGCAGCCCACGGAAAGACCCCTTGTTTGGCGTCGAGGGGCCGAGAGGGGCTTGGAGACCCCCCCTCGTGTGCATTGGCAAGGATCCAGCTGCAACTGCTTCATGAAAGACACAGAGAGCCTGCTGCCTAGAGAGACCTGCTGCTGAGAGACTGGAAGGGGTCTTTTCTTCTTCTTCTCTCCTGGACTTTTATTTGGAGGGAGAACAGATTTGGCCCATTGTAAATATTATTGTCATGGTAGAGATAGAAATAGAGTTAAGATTATATGTAATGTGTTATAGTATAAGTATTTATTTATTTGTACAGTCCTGTAATGTATTCCTTTTCCCCCATATTGAGTCTTGTGTTTTTGTCTGGAAAACCTATCTCACATGGGGTTGAGATGTGGGGGGGGGGGGGGGCTAGGAATCGAGAATTGGATTTTGAGGCTGCTCAAACCATGACAACAATATAAGTATTCTTGTATGTATGCGAACTATATACCCTGTGTACAACACCCCTTGTCTGGCAATAAGCTGGTGGCTTCTGAAACCAGGGAACATTCAAGGTTCCCACTGACTTGCTAACAGCTATGGCCTCCATCCCCCTCCTCTATGGCAAGTTATCTGGCAAGAGTAGGAAGGTGTGAGAAAGCCAGATGAGTTCAGTGGAAATGGATGTTAAGGACCTTCTCCCTCCTCACTGACAGCCCAGAGGGTATGATGGGGGAGAAGCAGCTGGAGCAGAGAGCCAGGGCACCCGAGTGGGTTAGAAACAGCCTGAGGCTTCCCCTGTACTAGGGCTGCTTGGGGGGGTTGACCGAAGGTTCACCCCAAAAGAAATTTGGGAAGCAACCTAGCAAGTGTCTTCAAGTAACCTCAGGGCAAAAAGGCCAATGAGAGGTCTACACAGCGCTCATAGGGATACTCCCAATCCAATCAGTCCAGGTTACATGAGGTTACAGAGTCTGGACAGAAATCTCATTATGCCTTACAAGATTGTTTGGCAGAGGCAGACAAAATACCTGGCATTTTGCAATTTATAGTTCATGCATTTGGTAGCAGTTAAAACAGCTTCATAAGTTTAGTCATGTTTTTGCGGCATTTGCCGTGTTATGAGACACGTGACTAACAGCAGTAGATATCCTAGCAGTCACATTGAATTACAGTTGTGGGATGATGGATAGAGTTAAATCTAGAGGGGATTCAGAATTTTAAGGTAAAAAGCAGCTGCAACTCCCTGGATGGACTGAGATCGACATGCTCCCAAGTACAACATTAAACATTTGCTCAGAGAAACAGAATGGAGTGTGGAACGAAGTGGAGACTACATGGCCTCACTGCATTCTAATCCCAGCAGAATGGGAGAACATTGTGGTACTGAGACCATACTGTGCCTGTCTGATAAGGGAGAATCAAGATGTTTTGCTGCTGAAGCCAACAGCCATGTCAAACCCCCTCCTCAGGTGCCAAACAATGACCACCACCTCCCTCCCATTAGGTGCACCAATCAGAAATAAAAAGTATTTATGACTAGAGCCACTCAAACTCCACCCACACATAAAGAAAATAGAATAAAAGTAAGTTGGGGATAGGGGGAAAGTGGGAGAAGACCTCCACCAAAACTGCTGGGATTGGTCAACAGGCTGAGGTCCATCTTCTCCCCCAGAGGGACGCCTTGGGTGAGAAATATGCTCTATGCACATTAAATGCTGCTTTTAGGACTAGAGCTTTCGCTTCTGCTTACCCCATAGCATATTAATTATATTGCTTCGTATCAGAGCTTGTGTTTGCTCAATATATGTACCAGTAGGTTGCTTTAAACATATTTTTGCAGTAGACACTGTCACCGACAACCTTTGAAGCTTATTAATCTGTCAGAGTTTGTATTAATAAAAAGTACTATTCTGTAAATTGTTAAAGTCCTTGCAGTTGCCAGCAGCAGATAACACCTTGGCAGGACCCACTGAGGGGTCCTGGCTCTGTTGAGTTCCCCCTAAGAAGGGAGGTTGAGGTACCCTCTGACTTTGTGTATCTGTCGGTGAAGGGTCTCCTTAGGAGATGGTGATAGACTGTCAGACACCAGGGTCTCAACTTTCCTGGGGGATCAACGAGCAAACATCTGAACTCCCACCTTTCACAATGTGACAATAGTGGAAAACAGACATTGTATACTACACAAATGCATAAATCATTCATGCCTGGCAGGCTTACAAAAGACAAGCTCTAACTTGATGTCTCAGTTTAAAGAGACTGGAATGTTTTGCTAAGGAGGATGACTTATGAAGTAGACCAAACTCCTCTGTCTCAGCAATTGTAAATCCAAATTAACAGGCTCCAATCAAGGAATTATGGAAAAAGGAAGAAATAACAACTCTTTATGAAAGGATATATGTATATTGGCAAAAACAGTAAAAGAACACAAAAACAACTAGACGATAATCCTGTACCCAAAAGTCCTCTTCAAAAAGGAAACAGTTCTTCTCTGTCCTCTAGCGCAATTCTAATCACGGTTAGCGGGGCGCTGTTGGATCACTGGAGGTGCAGAGCCTGCAGTGCTTTGTGGTGGCCTGCAGGGGGCACTGTTGGGCTCTGACAGTCACCGCTTGGGGTCCCAGATCACAGAAGAAGCCGAAATGGGGACCTTCCCCCACCAAGAGGGGAAGGGAAGAAGGAGAAAAAAGGGCAGTTCCCATGGAACTCACTGTTGTCTTCGGCTGGTGGTGTTTGAGACTCCTCTTTTTTCCCAACGAGCCCAAACTCTCCGGTGAAATCACAGCAGATTCAGGCTGGAGACAGGAGCAGCGTGCAGGCAAGCCTTTGTCTCAGTTCGAGTAGCAAACCAAACTGTTCCCCTGTTTGTGAGGAGGGGAACAGAAAAGTCCTTCCCCCTCCCTGCAGTCCTAGATGGGCCATTAACCAGGAACGCAGGTTTGCCAGCTAGCTCTTTTGTAAAGTCAATCACCCCTTCCCCCTCCTCGTCCAATCTCCCTTAGTGGGGCGGGGGAAAGGAAAATTCCTGCTTGGATTTTTAGAACAAGCAAACCTCTGACACTTGACTAACTCTGATCAGCTTCTGCTGACCCTTTCTCACTGTCCTGATCTTTAAAATTGTCTGCATGATTATTTTGAAAGGAATTTTCTTTAATAGGGAAATGAGTAAATTTGAGTTAAATCATTATAGCTCTTATTTCACAGAATCAAATAATATGCTGAGTTGGAAGGGACCCATAAGAATCACCCTTAGCTCTGCACAGGACCCTCCTCAACAATCACACCATGTGTCCAAGGGTATCATTCAAAAACGCTTCTTGAACTCTGTCAGGCTTGGTGCTGTGACCACTTCTCTGGGGAGCCTGTTCCAGTGCCCAACCACCCTCCAGGTGAAAAACCTCTTTCTAATATCTGATCTAAACCTCCTTTGACATTATTTCAGGCTGTTGCCTGAGGACCAAAGACCACACAGAAGAGATCACTGTCTGCCTCTCCTCTTCCCCTCACAAGGAAGTTGTGACTGCAATGAGGTCTCCCCTTATCCAGGCTGAACACACCAAGTGACCTCAGCCGCTTCTCATATGGCTTCCTCTCAAGGCTCTTCACCATCTTCATTGTACTACTTTGGATGCTCTCTAAGAGCTCAGTATCTTTCTTCTATTGTGGTGCCCCAAATCGCACACAATATTCAAGGTGAGGCCACCCCAGTGCAGAGCACAGTGGGACAATCCCCTCTGTTGACCGGCTGGCAATGCTTTGCCTGATGCCCCCCAGGACATGGTTGACCTTCCTGGCTACCAGGGCACTGCTGACTCATATTCAATTTGCCATCAATCAGGACCCCCAGATCTTTTTCCATGGCACTGCTTTCCAGCATCTCATTCCCCAGTCTGTCTGTACAACCAGGGTTGCCCCATCCCAGGTCCAGAATCCAGCACTTTTCTCTATTGAACTTCATCTGCTTGGTGACTGCCCAGTCCTCTGATTTGTTGAGGTCTCTCTGCAGGGCCTCCCCACGTTTGAGAGAGTCAACAGCTCCTCCCAGTTTTGTGTCATCTGCAAACTTGCTCAGTATCCCTTCCAGTCCTGTGTCCAAGTCATTTATGAAGATGTTGAAGAGCACAGGGCCCAAGATGGAATCTTGTGGAACCCAACTATTGACAGGTCACCAGTCTGATGTTACCCCGTTCACTATTACCCTCTGTGCTTGACCCATGAGCTAATTGCTCACCCACCACATGATGTGTTTATCCAGCTGTGTGCTGGACAATATGTGCAGAAAAATGCTGGGAGAGACAGTGTGGAAAGCTTTACTGAAATCCAAAAAGATTTCATCAACTGGCTTCCCTTGATCAACTAGGTGGATTAGCTCACCATAAAAGGAAATCAGGTTTGATAAGTAGGACTTTTCTCTCATGAAGCTGTAACCAATGACTGTGTTGTCTTTCAGGTGTTTTTCAATACCTGACAGAATAATCTTCTCCATAACTTCACCAGGCACTGAAATGAGACTGTGTCGCGGTTTGAGAGCCCTAAAAATCCAGTTTCCAATTTCCAAGCCTCCCCCCAATTCACCTCAACACCAAAGAGAAGTTTTCAGGCAGGCACAACTCAGTATAGGGGAAGGGAATATATACAATTTATTGCTATACACAAATAAATACTATAGGAACTAAAAAACAATTATATACACAATATTAACAGTCCTACAACCCCTTGATCCCTCATATACACTTTGCCGGGGGACCTTACATACTAATTCCCTGAGCAGCCTGAAGTCTGCTCTCCTCATGTCCAGAGTTGAAGTTTTATTGGCACTTTTCCTCCTGTCAACAGAGTTTTTGAACTCAATCACTTCATGATCACTGTGACCAAAACAGCCACCAATCTCCACTTGGCTCAAAATATGTGCTCTGCTGACAAGCAGCAGATCAAGAAGGGCATCTTTCCAAGTTGGATCCCTTAGGAATTGTTTCGCAAAGTTGTCACACAGGTTTTTTAGGAATCTTCTGGCCAGGTTTGTACCAGCTGAGTGATGTTCCCAGTTGATTTCTGAAAACTTGAATTTCTCCATAAGGACAAGGGCAGTTGCCTTGGAAGTGTCCCTTAGTTCCTCTAAGAATAATTCATTGGCACCTTTGTCCTGGCTGGGTCTATAGCAGACTTCCATGATGATATCCACATTATTTGTTTGCCTCTTGACTCTTACCCAGAGGCTCTCAACTGTGCCATTGCCCACTGTGGCCTCCATACATTCTAACCCTTCTATTACATGCAGTGCCACCCCTCCACCTCTTCTGCCCTGCCTATCCCTACTGAAGAGCCTGTAACCATCCAACAGAGCACTCCAGTAACAGCTCTCATCCCACCAGGTTTTGACTGCTTCTTCCCATACAAGCCTTTTTTCCAGCTTGGATGCCAACCTTAATGTGGAATAATGAAACAGAAGGGGATGAATATGGGAGGTTTAGCCATGGCTCCATGTGTTCTCTTTTGTTGTTGATAAAGCCAGAGAATAATTTGTTGTGTGAACACAACAGGAGTAGCTTAGTCCATGAGGAAGAGTGCTATGGCCTGCTTCTCTGCTGAGCTGTTAGGCTTCTGAAGATCAGCATTCAATTCTGTACTTATCCAGAGATGGTGCAGACCACTCCTCATCATGAGCATCATGAGTCAACACTTTACATATTGTTTCTGGTCTTTTGCTACTCTGCTTTTTATGCATTTCACAGCAAGGCCTAAATTTTGATATGGTTGTGTGGGGGCGTGTCCCAGGGATGCAAGGGGTGCATTCTGGGACTTGAAGTTCCTGGACAGCCTAATGAGGCACATGAGCAGTGTGTGCTGTGCTGTCATTGGTCAGGCAGTCACATGTCCTCCACAGCGGTTATAAGGAGGCACCTTTCTTTGAAATAAACAGATTTGGCTGCTTGCCACCTACCTGCTGGGTAGTGTCTTCTTTATATTACATTAATATGCAACATGGTTGCTATGACGGAAAAATGCTTTGAGGCTCCAGCTGCCTTCTCATCTTCTGAGCACACCCAGGAGTAAAAGTCTGTCTCAGTTTGAAGAGACTGGAGTGTTTGCTAAGGAGGATGAGTTATGAGATAGACCAAACTCCTCTCTCTCAGCAATTGTAAATCCAAAATTAAGAGGCTCTAATCGAGGAATTATGAAAAAAAGAAAGAAATAACAACCCTTTATTAAAAGATATATGTATGTTGGCAAAGACAGTAACAGAACACAAAAACAACTAGACAATAGTCCTGTACCCAAAAGTCCCCTTCAAAAAAAAAAAGAAACAGTCTGAATACTTCTCTGTCCTTTAACATGGTTCTAATCACGGTTGGCAGGAGCGCTGTTGGATCACTGGAGGTGCAGAGCCTGCAGTGCTCTGTGTTGGCCTGCAGGGGGCGCTGTTGGGCTCTGACGGTTACCACACGGGGGGAGGGTGGGTCTCGGATCTCGGGAGAAGCCGAAAAATGGGGACCCTTCCCCCAGTGGAAGAAGAGGAAAAGAAAAGCAGTCCACCCCCACGGAACTCACTGTTGTTCTCAGCTGACGGTGTTTCAAGGCTCCTCCCTTTCTCCCAATGAGCACAAAACTCTCCGATGAAATCTGCAGCAATTACGGGCTGGAGGCAAGGGAAGCGAGCAAGCAAGCCGAGGCAAGTGGTCAGGACTGACCAGGTTGAGAGCAAGAAAAACTGGCCTCAAGGCTTTTTTTCCAAATGCACACACACAGACTCCATCTCTGTTCGAGAGAGAAACCCAAAACTGCTCTCCCCTTTGTGAGGAGGGCAGCAACAGAGCAAAAGTCCTCCCCCCTCACTCCAGTCTCAGATGGGCCATCAGTTAGGAATGTGGTTCTGCCAGCTAGATCTTTTGTTAAGCTAGTTACCCCCCTTCCCCCTTCCTGTTCAAACTCCATCTTTCTTACAGTGGGGCAGTGGAAGAAAAATTCCCTCTTGGATTTTATAACCTATGACAAAGTCAAAGACAATTCCACCCAAGAAATAAACCAACATGATTAGTAAACCAGACCAAGTAAAAATACAAGAAGGATTATTCAGCCATCAGGGAGCAAAGCCTGGAATTCCAGTGCTGTGCTGATGCTGGTCAGGCTAGTTGGTTGTTTGCAGCAGCAGCAGTATTTTGCATGATGAAGTTTCTTTCCCATGGATTCTTAGATTCATTCTTTCCTATGTTGCTTCTCTTTTCCCCCTAGAAAGACATTTACTCCTAATCTATTTTCAAGTTTCTACGAATATTTGCAATTTATTGGAATACTTGAGCTTTCCATCATGGAAAGATGTCCTGTTAAAGTGGGTGAAGCAGGTTGCATAAATCAGGACCAAATTTGAGGATTCATCAAAACTCAGACTGCAGAAAGTCTTTGTTGACTTTCTTAGTAAAGATTGGCTGGACTTTTTGTTTTGTTGATTGTTTTTAAAATAAGCCCACTGTTAAATTTTGTAAATGTTATTGAAGGCAGTACCCAAATTACCCAGGTCTAAAAAACTCAGAGAGTTTAAAGGCTCACTTTATAGACTGGAAAGGAGGTCTGGCTAATATAGAAACATGAGTGTTTTAGGCTTTGTCATGTTCTCTGAATTTGTTAAAAAGATCATTTTGGACAACACATTTCTGAATTTTCCTCTTCCTCAGTTTTAGAGCAGACACTGGACTTCTAGTGTTAAAAGTGAAACAACATTAACTTTAGGCCAACATAAATCTTGTATTCTCCAAATGGGTAGAACACTACAATTTTCCCCAAGAACAGCTCTGTTTTTTCGACAGAAATGCAATGCAGTGAATGTCTACTGCAGGTAAATTCTGCATTAAATTGCATTGCATCACTTCAGATTTAGGACGTTCAGCCTTTGTGGACTGAACTGTTTTACTCTGCATATCACCACTGCGCTTTCAAATGAGTAATGTGTAAGTTTTTGTGACAGGATTGTATATTGTAAACTCCATGACAAAAGCATTTTTCTCCCCTGTAAGTTAAAAGATAGAACTCAAGCATGGTATTTACAGAGAGTCTGAAGTTTGTAATCTGTTCCTTAAGGAAATAGAATGGTATACACCCAGTCGAGCATATATTCTTTTAAGTTATGGCAAAGTGCAATTACAGTTTAAATGGAATATTTATGTACATTAGTTAACAACATCATTGCAACTTAGTGCTCACACATCAACACTTAATTAGTGTAAGCATAAGTGACATAATTGCTACAAGGCATGCATTACCCATAATGTGAGGTAATTTCATGCACTATTCGCATTTTAAATATCTACTCTGTATTTTTCCAGGCTGAATTTTTAAGTCAATAGGAGATGTTTCCGTATAAAGCATCTTAACCTATTTTCCATTGTACTTGAACTCCGAACGTTGTCCATCAATAGAGCAAAAAAAGTTTATTTCTCCTTAAGGAAAATCTAACCAACTTTCAATATTCAAACCAAGTTCAAAAATATTTGATTTCAAAACAGCACAACTATCTATGTGAACAGTATGCTAAACTTTCTAATTTTTGTGTCTTTTCCACAGAATAGTCAGCCTTAATATGCTGACAATGTTCTTCTGTAAGACGAACTATGTTTTTTCCAGTCCTACTCTTCATGTGAAATGCCCTTATTAGCTGATCGACAAAGTCAGTGGTCTCTTCGAAATTCATCATGGGCTGAAGAAACCCAGCTGTTGTGTTACCTACAAGAAATTGGTGAACTAATGAGTAGAGAGAGCATCTGGGACTACGTTATGGATATATAAGGAAATAGCTTCATATATACAAATAAAAATGCAGTGATCCATTCCCTGCTTTATTTTGTTTTCTACTTTATAAGAGGATTGTCTCTTGAATTTTATTTTCTGTTTGAGAAGGAGTGACTCTACCAATACTCTGTGTAAATGAAACGTATTCTGCATATTACTGTATCTTATGGAAAAAAACTAGTTTTATAATCTAAAGAGAGGAGACAGAAAATGCATATGTCTTCCTATAGAATAATTTGCAGAAGTTACATACGATCAAATGGAGGCAAGAAGGATCTAAGAAAGTTTTAATATTCCCCTGTCATGTTACATAAAGGGCTAGAAACCTTCAATAGGATTGTTGTTTCCTGCCTGAACTTAATATCACATACAGCAATTAGTGCTTAATAGTTCTGTTGAATGGGTAATCTAAACTTAAGACTCTCCTTCCCTCTCATTATCTACAACTTATTGTAAATAAGATCAGAGTTTAAATATCTGGAAGAAATTAGCATCAGATACTTCTTTCTATTTTTTTGGCGGGGGGGATGAGTGTAGTTAGCACAGTTGTCAAAATTTTATGTGTAATCACTTCACTGTTGCTCTTCCTTGGACCCTTAAAGCACTTTTAAAGCTGGAGGAAATTTTACCAGGAGAATATTTTCCTGCTAGAAAATGCTCTTTTTTATCATATATAGTCTTCTGCAACAATACATGAATGTTGAATTAAAAAAAAAATAGCGAAAAAATTATTATTAGGCTGAGGGGTGACATTTTATCTATACTAGAGCTGACAGAACCTTTATTGCAAAAAGACTTTCATTACAGATTTTAGTTTTTGTTATTATAAACTGAATAAATCTTTTAAAGACTAAAATGAAACCTTTTTCTTTAAAACTGTTCTTTTTTGAGGATAACTCAAAAATATTAATGTCATTGCAATTTGTAATAACCAAATAACATGAAAAAAAATTCCAGAACCTGTACAAATCCATGTGCAATCTTATGGAAAGAGTTTGGACAAGTGCTTGTAGAATCAAGACCTCTAAATAGGTTTTTTTTGTTTACATAAGTGCACTTCTTTAGTTCATGACGTACCAACAGACAAGCATTCAGCATTATAATTTGTTATTGTTTGAAAAAAAACTTATACACGTGTTCATTTTAGAAGTTATTTACTGTCATTGACATGAACCTTAAGTTTTTGTATATACCTAAAGGATTAGTCAAACAGTCATCAAAATTTAGGAAGATGTGGTAACTAGAAGCACCACCTAGTTTAGGGATAATGCATTGACAGTTAAAATACCTAACTTCTCTTATAGCCTTTTTTAAGTCACCCATAAGCTAGATCTGGAGAAAGCTTGATAGATCCCACAAGAAGTCCCACCATAAAGTCCCTCCATATATTTACTGAACTCTAACAAGACAAACAAAAGAACTATTCTTTTTCCCAAGGGATTTGTGTGTTCCATTATGCCCAAGTTATGCTAAAGTCTGTTTTCTCATGTTAGGCAACATGCAAATTTGCAGTGCTTTATTTGCTGCATTCTGTACCTTCTTGTGTACCAACAGTAATCTCCATGAAAAAGATTTTCTCAGAATTGTGATAATAATTGTGAATACAGCAATCATTTTTTTTCTTGGTCTATCAACCCAAAATATTTGGTGGTCTTCTGAGACATCTCTTATTTCCTAAACTTCTCAGTGTCCCTCTTCTGCACCCATTCCAATTTGAGTACATCTCTGTAAGTAACCAGAATTGGACATGGTTACTAGTGTCACCAATATGCTCTACAACAATATCGGTACTGCTTTTACTTCTACTGAAAATATCTTGTTTGATACATACTATCAGATATAGCTGGTTTTTACAGACATATCATATTAATGACTCACACTCACTGTAAGATCAATAAGCACATCTGAATTCTTATCCTTCTATTTTGCATCCAGTGATGAACCTATCAGCTTACAGCTTATTTTAATTTAAAAAGTATTTTACAGTTTATTTTAATCTTAAAAATATGTTTATACAAATAAGAGCCATCAGGTATGTGAAAGATGAGACATTAGCTTGGAATATGCATTGGTATTCGGCAGAAAGCTTACATATAATCTTATATGAATATAAATATGTATATCCACATATTATTAAGTATTTTCTTGTGTGTAAAACTAGTTTTATAGTTTATCATTACTGTTATTATTATTTAGGTAATTAAATGCATCCTTCATGCAGTTCCTCTCTCTAACCTGCCATGTATTCCTACAAAATCAGATCTCCTGCTTGACAGGATAATATATTGCTGTCATCCCACTGAATATTAGTATAATTCTGATTTTAGTTTACCAAAATGACAAGTGCAGCTACTTTATAGCTGCTTTGGACCATAAAACATTTTGAAAGTTCTTTTGCCATTGAATCAGCACTGAAGCAGATATGCATGAAGATTTGGCATTTAATATGTGAGGTGGTTTTGCCCCTTTTCTGTTGTGGGAAATTTGGTTATAAATTTTTCATGACATAGTTCTTTTGTCTGTCAGCACTTTTACTCGGGGAAAAAAGTCTTCTTGACAGCCACTTTGAGTCTGCTCCTCCAGAGCTTTTACTCATCACAGTAAAAAAAGTTGAGGAATAATAATAAAAAAAAAAAGAAATATGGACAAAAATAAAAAGCATTTAAGAGAATACTACCTTCTTTTTTGTTCCTTTTTTTAAGGTATGAGATATAAGATATCTGTCTTCAGATAAGATGAGATGAGGAAATGTTTTATGGTCCAGAGAAGAAATCAGAAGAAAATGTTTCTAGTTGCAGGCCAAAGGCTCCAGGATTTTCTGCATTTCACATTGCATCTAGGCTTAAAAGTCTTCCATTTGGAGGAATAGGCAGAGAAACAGAAAGGCCCTGCGCCATCAAAGAGTGATGCTTGTGCTTGATCTTATGAACTGTGACAACTTCCACCCTTTTAAAAGCAGTTCCTCTTATGATACAGATAAAGCTAGGTGTGCACAGAAATAGTCACAGGTCAAAACAAAGCTTAGATTTCAGGATTAGCTGATATATACTGTATTACTATCATTGTAAAGAAAATTAATGTGATACTAGATTGTCTCTGTACATATACAAGAAGTTTATTATATAGGTAATTAGATCATGACAAGGGAGGAAGAAATATATTATTAAGTGCTCTGAGTAAAAAAATGTAAGAAATAGTTGTACAGAAGTAGTCACCTATGCTGGTCTTTAGACTATGAGTACATTTCCTCAGAATACAGTGCAAAAGACTCAGTTTTCAGTGCTAATAGACCAAGAAAAAGAGCAAGATCATCTATCGTCTTAGGTTTAGGTAGTGGGAAGTGCACATATGTTGCATCACATTAATGGAAGTTGGACAGTACCTCATGAGAAAACAGTGCTTTTCTCTTCCAGATAATCCATAACAACTTCTTTTGTTTAATCTAGGGTGGATGTTTATTGACTGTTCTCTCTTGACAACATGTCCCTGACTGCCATTCCAAGGAAGTGAGTACCTCTGTCCTCGGGAGGACATGAAGGCAAGGCAAACATGACAGCCTGAGTACAGATCAATGCCACAGAGAAAGCTGCTCTCTTTCCTCCAGAGCAATGCTATCAGCATTGCTGTCATATTTCTGAACCCAAAAAATTCCAGTTTCAGAGCTAATTTGAGAAGAAGGGTTTGTTTTCCAGGACAAAAAAAAAAAAAAAATCTGAACACTTTCATAACTTCCATCAAATAAGCCACAAATGTAAAGGAACGCAAGAAACACAGATCCAAAAGGACCCCTTTTTCAAATTCTGTGTGTAATTCACACTTGGCAACAACTAGTCTCCAGTTTATTAATTACAGAATTTGCCCCATGTATTCAATTTTCCCTTTAAATCATTAGCACCTTTTTTATAAAAAAATTAGTTGCCAGTATGGCTATGGAACATAAATCACTATAAACTAGTGAAAAATCTGGATATCCAATGTGTAAAATTGAGTAGGAATTATTTTAGCAATTGAGTATTACTAAAAGGAAATAACATTTCATTAGACCTTGTGAGAGAGTTGCAACTTCTCCTCCTCCTCAGAACTTGGACTTTAATTGTTCTCATGGAATTAGTTATGTTGCTCAAGAAATGGGGATTTTCCTGTGTGAGGTGTTTTCTGTTTTCATCTTTCCTTGCCTGCAGTCCTTCCTTCACTGTCAGAGTCCTTGAACAGTCCTTCCTGACAGTCCTTCCTATCATCATTCTGTGGTCAGCCAAGTCTCTCCAACAATGAAATTCCCATTTTGATGGAAATTTCTGATAGTTCTGGGGGCTTGGGGAGTTCTGAAAAAAAAGAACAAACACAGGGAAATTAAAATTTTTTTATGAAATTATGAAAAATATGTTAATTTTGTGTATAAGGATATTGTTTTACAACAACAGCACATGGTGTTCTACCCTTGTGTCATAGTTTGACTCCTAAAACCAATTTTTCAAACCCACACAAATCTGCTAAAATGTTGAGAGAAGTTTTCAGACAGGCAACAGATCTAGCATGGGGAAATGATATGAAAATTTATTACTAACACAATAAATACTATAAAACAATATATGTATACAACAATCCTAACTATCTCTCTTATGGTAAAACAATATATTTACATAAGCCAAATCCCTCCTTTCCCCCCCTAAATGTTCAGAAGGAAAGAAGAAGAAGTCTTTTTCACTTTCAGGGCAGCACAATCTCTCATCTTTATCTTTGAGGCAGCAGTTCCAATTTGTCGTAGCTGGAAAATCTCTCTTTCTCTTCATTAGAATGCAGGGGTCTCTATCTCACCCCTATTCAGCCCTTCAGTTCCAACTGAAGGTGTCACCCATGGACTGCAGGCAGGGACAAGGCTCGCCTCACCATGGTCATATCACAGAGTCAGGGAGTTAAAGCTTAAAGTCTTTATTCTCTGTTCCGTGAAAGTCCCTGTCCCCAGGGATCAAGTTCCCCAGCAACTTCTGTTGGGGTATCCACCCCTCCTCCTCAGGTCAGAACATTCTGAAGGCTTTTAATTCAGTTCTCACCCCAGAACTGGTTCTAGCTGACTTTCCTCTGCTTTATTACAGACTCTCTCTCTCTCCATCAGATGTCTCTGCATCTCTCAGTCTGATTCCATGTCATATTTTGCTGTTCGCCTGCTATCTTCTCTTGCTCTCTGGACAATCTTTTTGACCGGAAGCCAACCTTGGCTTTCAGCTACAGCTCTCTATTCAGTGCTACCTCTGCTGGCGCTTTTCCACCCCCCACTGCAAGGGGGAAAGAAAATGCAATCCAGGGGTCTCCCTGATTCTTTCAGGGTTCCCCTCAATCACCAGCCTCAGGGGGGGCTCCACTCAGCTGCTGTGCTGCTCCTGGCCCCCCGGCCAGGACCGGAGGGGGTAAAGGCCCCCAGCCCTACTCTCTAACAAGTGGTGTCTCAACTCATGGCTGTCTCTCCTTCACGCTACTAATCAAAGCCTTCTTTTCCAAATTGTGTAATATGCTAATTTCACAGAAGTGTATTGCAGCTTCTGATTTACTCTATCAGAAGAGCCACATTGGAATTAACCACTTCCAGCCCCAGGGGGACACTGGACGAGTCAAAGTACGACACCCTGGAGCACTACAAAACACATAATTTGGAAAAAAAAACCACCAAAATCACAAATTCCCATGATCAAAAATGCCAAATTTTGAGATTTTTATTCCTTTTGCATTATTATAGAGACAAGCTTTTCCTTAAAATTTTTTCAGAAATTCCTTTAACCAGTTTCAGTTACCATGCAGTTAGAGAAAAATTTTCCTACAAATTTCTGTTAGATCACTGAAAAAGGAATGATTCCACTCATATGAATAGGAAGAGGCTACAGGCCCCCTTCACCTAAGCATTGATGACTGACAGACTGAGAGGAATGTTTCAACTGCAGGACAACCTTGGCTGCTTCCTTCTTCTGAAAGGAGTACAAATTAATATGCTGAACTCTGCAACCTCAAATTTAAAGCCTATATATGAAAGAAACTTTCTCATCTTTCTCCTACTATATTCACTGTGTATTTAAAAGACTGTTGACAAACATTCCCCTGTGGTCTTAGATGCCATCTTGAGCAGATTGGATACAAGATTCTGCAATGCTTTCCTTGCAGAAATGGAAAGGAATTTGATATTAACTAGAAACCCATTTTTCTCTATGTGGATTCTCATAGCTCTTTTTAGGTCGTATTTTCTTTTTGGTCAATAATACAATAACATTAATATTTTTTATTTTAGAGTTTTCTTTACCTTTTGTTATTCTACTCACTTCTTTTCTCTCTTTCTATGTGCCTAGAGAAAACTTTCATATTGTTTTCAGATGTCCAAATTGTTTTTTTGCCAGTTTGAAGAGGAAGTGAGGGTAAGGAGAAGATAATTATTTTCTTCTCAATTTCAGCATTATGCAACCTAGATGTGTTTCTAGCACAAACATTGATCTTTACTGGGATTTGATTAATATCAAAGGTAAGCTGTGTGATTTCTTAAATGTAATTCACCTCAAAAACCTGATGGACCCCAAGCAAGGACCTACATTTATATCAGAATTGCATTTCAATACCAATGATAACATTACCACGAATTCCATATTTTTACCAATAAGAAAGCCATGAGATGTTGTTTCTAGCTTGTGCATAGAAATTTCTTTTGATGGCATTCTGACCATGCAAAAAAACCCCAAAAAATTAGTAATTTCCAATTATAGCAAATACATCTTGTTATGAACTGAATTCCTATTAAATCTTTGGAGAATTATATCTCTTCCTTACGCTGTCTTACTAAACCCTTCAGCTACATCGGAATAAATTCATGTACAGAAATTACAGTCAGCAATAAGTTGCAGCTTGCATTTTTATTACCACTGGAATGAGGACAATGCCTTCATGAAATGAACATTTTAGTAAGTAAGGCAAACTAATTATTTCCACAGGAAATGCTTTGCATTTCTAGGATTGTCTCCGTTTTCCCCACCTAAATTCCAGGTTAACAGTCTGCAGCTGTAACTCCAAAAATACACCCAGCCTCTCACCACCTTCCGTCTCCAGCAAAAGCACCCCTCGGTCACACGTGCAAGCAAACTCCTCCAGAGGAGATTTTTTCTGTCCTGAGACTAAGCTATTCTCCCCCCCATCCCAGTTTATTGTGTAGGTAACTATTGATGGCTCTAACAAGTCTTGCCGTGTTCATCTATTTTCCTTTCTGTCTCCAGACTGTCATACTCTTAAATTTGCAAGTAGTCTAGGCCTATAACACCCATCTAAAAGTTTAATAGGTTAGACTGATAGAGAAACTCAACAGATAAAAATTATTGGTCTTGCTAAAAAATACAGGGATAGAAAACAGAACAGATACTTGAAAAGAGGAGGTTTATTCTTTACTTTTAGTACCCCACATTAAAAGGCATTTTTCCTCTGCTAAGCATAACAAACGACCCTGCAGTAATTACATGGAAATATGAAATAGGGGTTTAAAGACAAAAATCTGACAAAAAGAAAAATTTCATTCTTTCACAATTCAGGTTTTAATTAATTATTTTAGGCTGTACTAATAGGGAAACAGGTGCAGTTCAGCAGTTGTAGCATTTATAAAACTGCAGCCCATCTTGCCTGTCTTTAAATCTCCCTAGCTTACATTTTGGGGAGGATACATTCCAAAAAACACAGTGCATTACAACATCATTAATTTCTGCAAACCCAGCACACCTTCTGCTTAAGTAAAGGAAACACTAGAATGAGAAAGTTCTATCCCTTAAGTGAAATTGAGACTGCATCTTTAAATTATAAAAAAGTTTGCCTATTCCTAGTGTGGATTGATGTTTTTTATGGATTGTTCAGGACAGCACAATATGTCTAAGTGAGAAACCTAGAAAGAAGACAACCATGGAAGGCTTGTTAGTGAACTGAGTTCTCTGGAGTAAAAATAATTTCTCCTCTTTCAGTTTTCCCTGTGCTCCGGCATGTTTATTTTCTGTAATTCTTGTTACAAGGCTTCAAATAAATCAGTAGAGACTTGCCTTTCTTGTCAAGCTCTTTTTATAAAATTAAACACACACATTCAGTGCTGCTTGTAAAGTTCTCCCCTCCTCAAGACAGAAACCCTTGTGCACGTGCACACACACGCACGCACACACACACACACACACGACAGCATCTTGCTTACTAGATAGAGATAAATTCCTCACACTGTGATCGTCAGACACTAAGCCAAACTCATCTTCTCTTCCTTCTTCCCCTCCCCGCCCCCCCCAATTCTGTTATTCATTGAGACTACAGGTGAACCAGAAGAAAATTATTACAGTATGATGACTGCTGAAATGATAGAAGGTAAAGAAGATGGGTTATCACGGGGTTGACATGATTTGTATGGATTTCCAAAATTAAACTGTCCACTTAAAGTGACCATCTTCTTTGCACCCACGATATTGCAGCTGCCCTAGTAATAACCTTCATCTGCACTTGTGAGCCAAGTGAGCAGAGCACGTTTCCCATTACCTGTCAAGCGAGCATGTAGAGTTCTTCTGGCCCCGCAGTAATAGCAGGGCTGCTGGTGAACAGAGTAATAAACACCTACTGAGAGGGATGTAGCGTGAAAAGATCTCATCACCTGCCATTAGCACGCTGATGAATAATGCAGCATTTTCGGTGGCAGATGTCAGGGGTGGGAGGAAGAATCACTTCTGTAAATGCTCTGGTGAGCACTTCAGCACAAAGTGAGAGGTGATAGCAACAGATGCGTGTGACAAAATTACACTTGCTATTGTGTTTTAAAAGAAATGGGAACATTTACTGCACAAATAGCTGGCAGGCTTTCTCTCTCTTCCCCCTCCCGTACCCACCCTTCCACCTCTCAACTCCGCCCTCCCCTCTACCCCCTGCCTTTTTGTTCCATCAGAGTCAAAGGACTTTGCAAAGTAGCAAACTAATTCACATACGGCTAAGCATTTATAGCTCCTAACTTAACCGCCGTATAAGGGCCAGTGAGGCTTGGCTGTCCAGCCAGTTAAATGCTTTTTCCTGCAGACCCAAACTGGTAAATTGATTGAATAGGTAAGATTTAAAAAAAAAAAAAAAATCTTATTTCTATTTAAATTCCCTTCTCACTGTACCTTTCACCTCTCTCTTTCAAAAAAATCTACAAGCCACTGTAGAAATGACAGTGCCAAGGAAAGTGACAATTCCTGCATTTCATGCAGTTAAATCCCTCAGAGTCTCTGGTAACATGAGAAAAGGTCTCGCTAATTGTTTAAGTTATCAAGAAACCTCTTACTACTGCTCCCGTTCCACTCACCCATTTTGCTGCTGCAAATGAGGTAAAGAAGTGATAAAGATGTAACACAACTGGTTGCTAACGTGATTTTAAGCATGCCAGTCCCTCTCAGGTAATCTAGATCAGTGCAGGTATTGTTAATTGTTGACAATTATTTTTTTCACTTGACAGAAAACACAGACCCAAACCAAGTCCTTGTAAATGCCAGAAGGTTTTGCATGACGGGGTAGTAGAGGACTTCCAAGCTGCCACAACGACTTAATTCTCTCTACCTAAAGGACAGGTCTCAGAGAGAGCTCAGTTGAATTTTACACCAGTTTTTTGCCACCGCTTTTCAGAGAGAGTTCCTTGGGGCTAGATATGAATGAGGTTTAAATCTGTCATATCTGACACCTACATACATAGGGGGGTTAGTATGAATTCATAATCAATAATAATATTATGTGATTGAAATATTATTCTTTACACATGCTATCATCTTGTCTGGGGAATCACAGTTTCAGATGATTTAAAGCAACTTGTCCCAAAACAGAAATGTTTCTGATTAAGTTTATCTTTAGACTTCTATTTCCAGCAATATTTTGAGCCAAATAGCTCTTTTCTGTCAATTGCTGCGCTCGGCACAGTAACTTACTAATATCAAAGGTCATGGGTAACAGATGGCTTGATGCCACAAATAGTGAGATTTTAACGCAGAAAAGACTTGAGATCCTGAATGACTGCACTCTGTGAGGGCTGTATACACAACGATCATCATGTGTTTGATGCCTGCAGGACAGATGAGAAGAGAAAGGAAGTACAAGTACTGTTGAAAACCAGAGAAACGTAATGCTTAAAAACCTTACTGTAACAGATGAGTCGCAAAATGGCAGATGTTGTCATTGCTCAGAAAGGTCTTGTTCACATTCAGGTGCATTGCACAAGCCAAAAAAGTAAAAGTTATGTCAGATGTCCTTGTTTCTGCTCCTCTGCACGCCATGCACACATTTATATTCTCATAATTTGGCCATGAAATCCTACTGGACAAAAAAAGCTGGGCATTAGAGAGCTCTGAGAGGGTGAAAAAATGCCTCCTTTGTTCAACAGGATCCTGGAAAATACACTGCAGGACAGAATCTCTCTTCTGGTCACTATTGGTTGCAGTTGTTGTGTAAATTCTTCTGCACTGCCTGTTCATACACATTTCAAAGGTCAATGCTCTCTGATTAGCCAGGGCTTTGTCAGAAAGAGACATTGAGATTTAGATAGGGATGCAACATTTCAGCAAGACCTGTGAGATGAGAAATACAGTGGGGATTTCCTTTAAATTATAGAAGTGCTATTATAAGAAGCAGAGTAGGCAGAGCATATATTTCAAAAGAAAGAGAGACTCTTCTTTAAGAAGAAAGTTATATAATCAACATGTAGCAGGGATAATCAAGACAAGGAAAATACCGATAATAATCCCATATCCACACAGTTCTTGTTAGTGGAGATAGAAACCGTGATTCAAAGACGGGATAGAATTGAGAGGAACAGAGACATAGTTACCAATAAATTTGGCACACTAGAGCTGTCCCTGGTAACAAAGAAAATTTCAAAGGATGTGTATAAATAACAACAGTTTCCTCTGGGGGAGAACCGTGAATAAACTGGAAAAAAAATCCCCACCTCCTTCCCTTCGTCATCTAGCCCATTTTTCTGGACTATTCATGCCAAACCCAAGATGTAAACCCACCTTAGTTTGTTTGACATTTCTCTTTGCAGTAAGTCAGATGAGTATGGAAGTAGTGTTGTAAACTATATTCTTGTAAGTGTTGTGGATGGAATGAGAAAATTGCTGAAGTAGAACGAAAAGACGCGTTTCTTCAAGATTTAGGCTTGAGTCCCCTGCACATATTCCTTGGATTAGCTAAGATTTTGCTTTTCAAACTTTAAGTGAAAAAGAAACATCATAAGTTAGAAAACAACTGCAAAAAGAAAAGTAGTAGTTCCATATGATCTCTTTTTCTATAGGGAATCAGCTTGAGATTCTCTAAAAATAGGGGCTTAACCATTTTGGTAAGTATATACCTGCCTGGAAACTTGCTGTATTATAGTATTTCTTTTTTTACACATAATTTTATAGCTTTTTAAGAAGAAAATATACCTCGCATACCTTTTAAATTTGTAATTCTTCGTTGTTGCATTTACAGTTCAATAAACTTCTCAACAGGTAGTATTCACAGATGTTTTGTAAATATCACATTAATGCAGAAGACCTTAAAAGCTAAAAAAGTTTTGATAAAAAGCAACATTTGCCCTGTGTTTTGTGCCCTAGTATTATTCCTACCAATATATAAGGCTAATAAGGGCCACCTATTATTGTAGTGATGTATCTAAAAAAATCTCAAGCTGCCTGTAATAATCTCCATTATGTATAATGACCATTTTGATAATAGTCTTTAGAAGCAGTAATGGCCCTGCTGAATAGTTATTACCTGCCTGTTCTTGCTGGAAGCAAGATGCAGAAGCCAAAGGGGACAGTGAAATGGTCCTTGTAGTGCAGTCTGAAGGAGTAAGAAATATTTAACAGAACACAAGAAACAGACAAGCAAGCACCTTTGGCTATAAAACTGTCTGCAGTGGGGCAGTAAGCTATTGTGAATTTTGTGAAGTAAAAGAAGTATAAAACAGTAATTAATAATAATAATAGGCAAACTATCAGTGTGAGAGCTATTTTAATTTTAAGTGTCACAAACTCTGTTAGAAAATGAAATATATCTGAATGTTAAATGTAGTTTGGTGAGTTGCTGAATGTTCCATTTTGTTATACTCCAATTCTATACTATGACATAGGAGGAATATCATTTTACTCCAGAGAGGCCTCTGCACAAATCAAAGGTCAAAAGTGTCTACATCTTCCACGCAATCACTGCAAAAACCTCCCTTAGTATAAAAATATGGAGTTGTAAAAGCAGCAAGTAAGTCATGTCAGTGCTATAAGGACTCAGACTGGCTTTTAAAACCAGCAGAATTGCCTTGTAAATGAAGCCTGAGCACAGACAATCCACTGCCACAAAAACATCTGGACTTCAACAATTTATGTCACCTCTGCCTAGGCTAGATGATAAACTCTAGAAGTTAACTCTTAATTCTTATCCATAAAAGTAGTAAGTTCTTCCAAGCAGAGATTGCCTTTAAAATCTGCACAGTGTTTAATAAAATTTGGCCCTGACTTCAGTTGTGAACTAAGTGTTTTACCACAGATTAAAAATGCCTGTAATGAATAAATACAGAATTATGAGATTACTGATTATTATTCTGACCTCACGCTTGAAATTATGGTGGGAGATTATTTCACTCAATACAAGAGGTTTAAAAACAGAATGAAAACCAAAGAAGTTTCTGTCTTTGAAACTAAAAGAGACAATTAAGAAAATCTCAGTCTAACAAAAAGAAAAATAAAGTCTTGATTCAAAATTCAAACCACTATGAATTCTGCATTGTTTATTCTATGTAGATTGAACAATACCACTGAACAGTGGCATTTCAAAAACACAATACAGAGATGTGGGTTTGCATGTGTTACATTTTCCTTAAAACTTACACTGTTTTCATCTCTCAGCAGCTCTGCTTGTGAGAGGAAAATGTGAGCATTCAGAAAGAGGGATCTCAGCCAGATCTGTGATTATTTGAAATAAGAAATGCCTTTAGCAGAGATTCTTTTTGTCAGAAGCCTATTGCATTCAGGGAAACCCAGAAGTTCCAGCAAGAGAGCTCCCACACCCTTAAACATGTTATTGCTTCATCCTTCAACTTGATCAGGATAGGATGAAGGAATGTCAGCTGCAAATGTTCTTCTAGTGCCTTATTGGTGGAATGAGGGACACTCCACTGCTCAAGGAGAAAGAGTGACTAGAGCAGACCAGTAGGCACTGGGAGTTCTGGACTGACTTATGCTGTGACTTGAAATGAAAAAATTAGTCTGCAGTGATGGCAATGATATTTCCTGCCTTGTTTTTCTCTGTTTTTATTACATTAGCTTGCTATCACTAATAAAAAAAGAGGACAAATTACAACCAAGATGTAACATGCAACAGATGTTTCATTTACTATTACAGACAATAGCATAGAGTGGTTTTTTCCACCCTCACCTCCCATTTTGACTCCTTTTCTGGTTTCAAATTGGATTCCAAAGGTCATCTCTCACTTTTAAAATAATTTCCCTTACTACAGTTTTACAAGATGCTCATCATAGGTCATCTACATTCCAGAAAGTATTTCTTGTTTCTTGTTACCTGTGTGAAAGCACTTTTTCTTGTCTCTTTACTTGAGACAATTTGCCTCTGGCTGAGAAGTTCATAAACATTAAATGGACCTAAAAGAGTGACTCAGGACATCTTAAAGTGCTGATTAATTGAAATGGTTTGAACAGATTCTGCAAACATAGTTGAAACCCTGTGTCACTAAGGGTGTGTGAGGAAATGACCATGACAAAAAGAAAAATAACAATATAATAACTTGTACTGGATAAGGTAATCCAAAATAAGGACTTACTTCAAAGAGAACACCATGCTCAGTGTCTGAAAGAGGTTATAGTATGAGAATAAGAGGTAACAGCATGAGAAAAAGACAACTACCCTGATGTTTCTTCAATTTGCACTTGCTGGTCATTTCATCTGAACTTAATCAGAGAGCATACTGCTGGTCTGCAGTAAGGCACAATAAAAACAAATTACTAGGTGCCATCAGTAATCACTAATGCTTAAGACAGGTAACTTCACACAATTACAACACAGAAAAATGACAATGTGAAAACCCAGCTTGAAATTGTACAGCCTTGGTTGTACCATAATTAATGCCACTAAATAGAAAATAAAATCCCTGTTACTAGTACCACCAGTCCAAAAAAATTGTTCTCACAGAAAAAAACTCCAAGGAAATAGAGAAGGAAGATGCAATGTGGAACTGCCCTAATAAGTTCCTGGTGGTCTGCATCTCATTTGGAAAGAGGTTTTTACAGAAGTAATAGGCATTGTTTCAGGACAAATTACAAGACTGTATAAAACACAGTTACAGAAAACTACCTTTCATTTGCTGCCCAGTCACTGCAGTTTGTGAAGTGTTCAGGCTTTTTCTAATTAAATTAGGCAATATATGACTTATATATGACAATTCAATTATGTTTGTCTTATCTGTTAAATGGATGGTGGATTTTGGCCAGTATCTATATTCTCTTAGTACCTCTAAAATCTTTGTCTCAGTAATAGCCTCCAGCATTTATTTCTACTGGGCAATTAGGTATTTCCTGAAGAAAAAAGTATTTTTTAATAATTTATTAATATAATCATTCATATTCTCTCTTTCCTTTTCTCACACATTTTAAATCCCAGATCATATAAGCTTTTTAATTCAGTCTGATCAATATAATACATGAAGTTGTCTTTTGTTTACTTCTTCCTTCTTTTTGGCAGCAACAAAGAATTACTGTAATGAAATAATTTCTGACTGGCATGGTGCCCAGCAAACTTGTGGAACCATTGAGAGTGATTTAGGTTTATTCCTCACAACAGCCATTTGGGTACAAAGCTCTGGGATGATAATTTATTTCTCCTGCAGTTATATGACATTTCAATGACCTGAAATATCCTACTTGATGGCTACTTGTATTATTATGGGTCTGACATAAATGATGCAAATTGACAAAACGTGGCAAAAGCCCTACATCACATTTTCATCCAGATTTGTCAGTGATGACATTTGAATTTGTTCAAGGTAATTTTAGTTATTTAGTTGCAGGAGAACATCTTATCAGGTATTTCTGGACAAGATATTTGGGGGTTTTGGTGCCTAATAAAATGGGGTAAAGAAATAGAATGTTTTTTCCAGTGCACTAAGCACCAGCTCCAGAGTAAAGAAAACCACACTGATTTTAAGGTTATTTGTAACCAGCTAAAGAGAACCACCTACAGTTTTTTTGGTTGGGTTTTTTTTCCCTCTCCCTGTGGAACCCCCATTACAGCCATATTAACAACCCTAATCCTTATTCTATTACTACTAGTACACCTTTAGGAAAGAGACTTGCCTCTGTCTAAATCTCACTACAGAATACCTATCTCATTTACTGCCTAGCTGTCAGAATTTGAAATATCAAACATATAAGAAGCTTTGAAGGAAAATACAGGAAAGTTGTAAACAGTAACTGCATTTCTGTTTGGTGATATGCTGTCTAGGAGAAAAGACAGTCTGTCACGTGGATGTAGGGACTTGCCTGTCTTTTCAGCTGTCACAAGGCATTTCCAAAACCCTCATCACCTTTATGCAGGGCAAAGTCTATGCTCATCTTCATTATCATGAAACTGTTAATAATTATTTTCTTATTAATAATAATGAACTCTGTTAATAATAATTAATTTGGCTAAGCTGCCAATCTTTGATCCAATGTTCAGATTTAAGACAACAGGTGGTCCAATATGAATGCAGTTATCTGAGAGCATCCCCAGTAAACCTGACAGCAAAACTGGAACAAATATGGCTAGCTAGTACAGCACTAGCAATGTAACCACCCCTTATGAGGAGAAATACTAACCAGGACATAGCACATGCATTCTGACTTACAATAGGAAAAAGATACAACCTTGTGATGACACTTTCATCTAAACTGAATACTATCCATATCAGTAGAACTCTGATATTCTGAGCTACACACATTGTTGTGAACCTGCAGTAACTTCTTTGAAAACAGTGAGATAGTCCAGGGTTTATGCCAGAGTAGTTGAGATAAGGATCTGGCCTAATATTGTGACAGAAGCTCACGTGACATCACACCTGGATATCAAAAACAAACCTCAGGAAAAGATAAAAAACTGAAAGCTTGTTTCAATTCTCAAGTGTGTGTAGTTGTTTTAGGGTTTCCAAATAATTTACTAGCTTTCTTAATTTATCTTCAGAGTTAAAAACAGCTTGGGCACATTTACAAAATTAATTTACCACAGTATAACATCTTTCTCAAAAATATTTGCCTGTTACTCAAAGTGTGAATAACTTTGCCAGTTCAGTTACAGTGGTGTAATAAAAGTAGTATCCAATGAAACAGTTACTTTATTAAAGAAAGGTACCGACTTAATATTGATCATCAGAGAGTAAGTCTATCTAGATATCAGTAAATCTCTCTGTTCTTTACCTGATAATACCCTACAGTAGACCATCATAGCATATTTCTTCTGATACTTTTCATAGTGTTGCTCACATCCCATTGATGAGTAATGATGTTCAGACAGTTTTATGTCACTAACTAATTTATCAAAATGTCTAATTTATCAAAATGTCTAATTTTGTGAGTCACCATTCCTACTCATTATACTGATTTGAGCTCTATTTCATTAAAATCCCCAACAGTTAAACCAATGCTAGCTTTGGATTTTTATCACTGTGAATGCAACAAATCAGTTATTTGCAAAGAAACACTGTGTTTGCATCTAAGCCTGCAGACCAAGTCACATATGAAACATAACAGTAGTAGCAGAATTAACAGAAAAATTACGACCCATCACCAGGCTGGCAGAGAGAACAAGAGCCCTCCCATTTCCCAGCAGAAAACTAATCCAATAATCCTTTAAGAGCAAAAATTCATTGTTGTGTCCTTGCATCTTGTGTATACAAATCAACCAGCACATACAGAATTTGTAAAATGCTGATTACCCACTTGTAGTCATTCATTAAGTTTGATCTCTGTGAACATCAGCTGTACTGGATTAATTGTTTAGTAAGTTATAATCAGGAAGAAACTCTGTTTTTAATCCTTCTTCCTACAAACCTCAGATAACATATCCAGAAAGCATTTCAGTGACAGAATCCAGATGAACTGCTGCAAGGATTAGCCCCCATTTTATTGTAAATGTAAAATAATGTAAATGTAGCAGTGAGTAGGAGTCCTGGCACTTCTTAAATATCCTGGGACAAACATGATCAGAACCAAGAGAGACGGACAAACTCAACTCCTTGTTCTTTGCATTTTTTATTTCAAAATACCTTTAACAGTAACAGTAATATTCAAGAAAATGTACAAAATGAATTATTTTTGTCAGTAGTGGTAATAGAAACATAAACAGGGAAGTGGTGAAAAGTTGTCCTGCACTGTAACTCCACACTACAGGCTAACTCCATTTATGTATCCTATTTCTACTGCATAGCTTCGGCTGGTGAGAACTGCCCATAAAGCTGCCTGGTGGAATTTAGAAAAGGCTCTCACCAAAATCAGCCCTCCTGAAGGATACCAAGGATATTCAGGGTAGAGAATCATACTCAAAAAAGTATAATACTACACTACTTGTGTGTCTTATCTACTTAGAAAGTAACTGCTCTGTGAAAATATCTGTCTATATTTTGCACCGCACCAATTACCTTTCTTCTGATTAACAAGTAATAAATAAATCCAGTACTATAAATTATCACATTAATAACTGTAATGATAATACTAGGACTGAATTCATATATTAATAGTAAATTACTGGCTCTTTCTTCAATTATTTCCCCAGACCAAAAGAAAGACATTCTGAATTCAGGCAAGAACTACTAGAAATAAGGTAAAAGATACTTGAAAGTAAGGCTTAGAGAGTTGCTGCAAGCACAAAACCTTTTCTGATGCTTGTTGTTTCTTTGGGGTTTTTTAGTTGACTGAAGATGAGCCAGCCAGGAAGACTAAAATACATATGAGAGAGGGGAAAATTGTCGGTACACATCAAAGAGAGGGTTGTATGTGTCCGCCTCTGTGTGTGTGTGTGTGCGTGCCTGTGTGTGCAATAACTGAGGCTCCATTGTAGTCAGCAGAAACTGAATTTCAGCCTAAACTTTGAGTATCAGGTGATCGTCATAATGATTCCTTCTGCCACTTTCCTCTCTGTGGCAAAGCATGTGAAGCACCTGCAGCCAAGCTGAAATTAGTCTTGTCCTGATGTTCCTCTCTAAATGTTTCCCTGTTATTTCACTCTTGTCTTGATAGCTAATATAGTTCCTAAAGCTGCTATACCTTATTAGGTCAGGGCAAAAACAAATGCCATTTTCTTGATGGCTTATGCCAACAAATTGTTGTAATTGAAGCAAGTCTCACCTTTCTTCCTTTCTTTCTTTCTTCCTTTCTTTCTTTCTTTCCTTCTTTCTTTCTTCCTTTCTTTCTTTCTTTCCTTCTTTCTTTCTTTCCTTCTTTCTTTCTT
>NW_020925569.1:147724-151510 GCF_003984885.1 Neopelma chrysocephalum
TCTTTCTTTCCTTCTTTCTTTCTTTCCTTCTTTCTTTCTTTCTTTCTCTCCTATTCTTTCTGCCCATTGTACTGAATATATTGGGGTCCTGGCGAGCTGCCATTCTACTGCACATTAGAAATGGTAGAGTTTTCCTCTATCTGATTCTCTAAAATGAGTTCACAAAAAGGTGCAGACCCAGCACATTTGTGGTTTTTCCTATAAATTACTTTAACACTGTGTCCAATCGTATATATAATTTCAGATTTTCAATTTCAACTCACTGCTGTGTCAGCACAGACTCCACTGATATGTCTAACGTATTTAGCTTAAAATGAAACGGATGGCATTTCATTACCAGGAAGATAATATTTTTGAATATGTTTGCTGCATGGCAGGATCCATCATTATACTGCCATTTTATGTTCGGAGTGTGTAATAGTTTTTTAATGCTTTGATGTGTTTTATTTATATATGAAATATTTTTCTAATATCATGGGGTGGTTTAACTCATTGAACACATTATACAGTCTTAATTGAATACTTTTAAATATTAGTTAGGGAGGAAAGACTTAACAAATTGCCAATATTTTGTTTGAAATTTAATAGTAGTTGAAACACCAAAAACCTCATCTCATTCTCACTTCTTCACATTGCTCCTCAGCTCCCTCTGACACTCAAAACACTTTGAAAGGAAAAAAAGCGGAAAGAAAATCCCACAGTCCCCTGAGACGCTCAAGCTGTCAGCATGAAGGTAAGTAATGCAGGAAAACTTGAACGTGCCCAACTGTGAATGACAGAAGCCCTCTTCTTGGAAGAAGCTTCTGACAGGCCTGAAATCCTTAATACCTGTTTTCTCAGTCCTTTGACCAAAGTCATGGAATTTTAAAACTACTGAGAATTTCTTCAAAGTTGGTTGTGGTGGGTTTGGAGTTTTTTTGCTTGCAAGGAGAAGATGCTACTTAAGTACATTAGCATAATACCAAAGCTTAAAGCTGTCCCAAGAGATCAGATAAACACTAAAGGGTATTTCTTGATATTAGCAGCAAATGCTAAAGTGAACCATGCTAACTGGCCCTTGCACTGGACTAGTCCTGTATTTGTGCTTGGGATTGCCCTGGCCCCAGTGCAGGACTTTGCACTTGGCCTCATTGAACTTCTTGAGTTTAGCACAGGCCCACCTCTCAAGACTACCACAGTCCCTCTGGATGGCATCCCTTCTCTCCAGCATGCTGGCACACCACACAGCTTGGTTTTGTTGACAAACTTGCTGAGGGTGCACTCAGTCACTTCCACTGAGTCACCACTTCCACTTCGTCACCAGCAAAAATGTTAAACAGCCCCAGTTCCAATACCAACCCCTGAGGACATCACTCTTCACTGCTTTCCACCTGGACATTGAGCCATTGACTGCAACTGTCTGAGTGTGACCATCTAGGCAATTCCTTATCCACCAAGTGGATCTGTCAAATACGTCTCCCTATTTTAGAGACAAAGATGATGTGTGGGAGAGCGTAAAATGCTTGCACAAGTCCAAGTAAACAACATCAGCTTTTTCCTTATCCACTAACACTATAACCCCATCAGAGAGGACCACTAAACTTGACAGGCACAATTAGCCCTTAGTGAAGCCATGTTGGTTGTCAAGCATCAAGTACCTGTGTTTTCCATATGCCTGAGCATAGTTTCCAGGAGGATCTGCACTATCATCTTGCTGGGCACAGAGGTGAGACTGACCAGCCTGTGGATCCTGGGGTGCTTTTTTATCTTTTTAAAAATGGGGATTACCTTTCCTATTTTCAAGTCAGTGGGAACTTCCCCAGAAAGGTGATGCTAAATTAACTATGACCTCCTACATCCAATTTTTTGAATTATCATGTTCTTTTTGCCATTTCCTTTTAAAACAGCTATAGTGACTCATTTTTACAATAGTTCTGTTTGTTCACAGAAGGGACTTATTCCCCAAATGGCCAGTTTAATATTGCAGAAAGCATCATTTTCTCTAAGCTATTTCAGCGGCACTCTTTAGAGAGGAGGAAATGCATTGCTATCCTTCTTACAGCACGAGCAATGTATAAATAAGTTAAAATCAACCTTTACTTAAACTTTATAGGGTGTCATGCTTTTCAGAAGTACCAAGTGTCTTTTAGTCCTATTGAAGCTGGCTGTACATTCCTGAAAATCAGGTTACTCCTTTAGATGTCTAAATACGGAGCTTTGCATTTTGTGGCCAAAAGTCCTAGTCATCATGGGTAGTTAGGCATTTAAGTTGTGTTGAAACATGAAAGCACTTGCGACCCAAATATTTTGCAAGATAAGATTTTGGCCATGAGATGGTTAGGAGCAGACATCAAGAGATAGCATTTAATTTCATCTTATTTTACTACTTGCTCAAAGAGGCAGAATAAGAAGTTTATGCTTAGGGAAAATGGCATTTTTAATATGTACTAACTGATGTTAAATAACTAGCAGAAGCACTTCAGATGAGGGGTGGAGAAAAGAATAAAAAAATGCATAATTAATAATTTCCAGGAAGTAAAGGCTGAAAATTATAGCAACACATCTTTTGATAGTCTACTGGGAATTTGTGCTGAAAAATGAGAATATCAAAGAAGCTTTACGCTTCTTTAGCCAAAGTTATTGGGAAATAAAACATATTCTAGATAAGTCCTTTTTATTTATTGTTAGGGTTTAATTTCTTCTTTTAAGTTTTTCCCTGTGTGACAGACCACAACAATAATTCATATCTAAAATATAACAGATAACTCTATAACAACTCCTTCTCATATCTTCCCAAATACTTGGATTATCAAGGTAACTGGTGAAACCCCCTCTCTCCACCAGTTACAACATGCTTTCCCCTTACTGTTTTATGCAGACTACTTCTCCATCATCCAGTACAACTTTGTAAACTAGATTTCTCAAGGGAATTTTCCATATACAGGTCTCCACATATGTACTAGCAAGCAGATTCAGGGAAGATGGTGTGAAAACACCCATATTCTTCACATGCATATATTTTCCAGCTGTCATTCTGTAAATGCCCTGGTGATGGTGTTTTGCAATTATATTCTGCCTGAAGATCACACACCAGCTGCAACGACATTAATGTCAAAACAGTACAGGGAAAGTCTATGGGGTTTTGTGCTGGTTTAAAAGTTAACCAGCAAGGCAAAATGAACTCAATTCAAAAGAGAGATTTATAAGTCAGAATAACAATTTATTAAAATAATGCAATAAGTACAATTATACAGACAGACAATTGGTTTTAATCCACAAAACCCAAATGTACAAACCCAGCACCCTGGGGTATGAACAAAAGTGGTGTACCTTGGCCCACCCCCCCGAGTCCAAAGCAAAGGGAGAGGGAATAAACCTGCTGGTGGGAGAGCTGCTGGAGTCTGGTCAGAAGTGGTGATTGCAGTCCAGTCGAGGGTGGTGGTCTAAGCCTGGTTGGGAGCAGCGGTGGTCTGCTGTCTTCCTCTGGGTCCCACGAGAGAGAGCCCCAAGGCTCTGAAACTCCCAGTTATATACTCTCCAGTTCAGGCGGGAGTGCTCAGTCCCTCCCTCAGAGTAGGGAATTCCATAAAAGGGCATGTGGATGCTCAGTCCCTCTTATCAGAGCGGGGAATTCCATATAAGGATATCAGAGCGGGGAATTCCATAAAAGGGTACAGGAACATCTTCCCACCTTGCAGGCCTCTACTGACAGCAGTTCTTGGGAAATGGCATGGAGGCTATAGAATACACAGCCTTGGGCTACACCCATCCAGGGATGAATTGGTCCCAGCCGTTCTAACCAGGACA
>NW_020925569.1:166510-346344 GCF_003984885.1 Neopelma chrysocephalum
TGGGAAGGGAAGGGAAGGGAAGGGAAGGGAAGGGAAGGGAAGGGAAATAATGCAGTTTCTCGCTATTCTTTAATTCTGAGCTGACCACGGCTATATGCAAATGATCTTGCCATCCCCCTTAATTTCACATATCAGATCCCACCGTATAATGGCCAGTCTTCGCGAACGAAGATTTGGGGAAAGGTCTTTTTACCTTTCCAGCCTGCGCAATGGATTTTTTAGGTGAGACACAGCTTGCGCTGAACTGAGCCCACCCTTTAATCCGAAGGTTCATCTGCCGGGGCCAAGAACGCTTGGACAATGGCAGTGAGGTCCTCAGGACGTAGGTTTGTTTAGAGTGACCTTCTCATAGATGGATGGCCTTACAGGGCTAACGGGCTACCATCTGCCTGGGGGACCGGGGATTCGAACCTGGGTCGCAGCAGTGAGAGTCCTGCATGCTAACCACTAGGCCACCAGGGGTCCCCAGATCCCACTGTACAGGAAAAAAAAAAAGCCAAGAAACAAACCCAAACCAAACCAAAATCTGTTCTTATGTCATTTGTTCTGATGAATCTTTTCTCAGTTTCAGAGCATGTTACAGCAACCTGAAAAATATTCACAGGACTTGAAATGCATCTCTCCATCCATTTTCCCAGTTTTATTTTCACTTCCATACTAAATTACATATTTAGTTAAGAAAACCTTGTCAAAAATAAGAGTTATTATATTTCTCTCTGCATAGTGGCTACACAGAGATGTTCAATGTTGGGGCATTAACCCTTTGTATAAATCTTAACACAACAGCATTTGAAATTTCACAGTCCTTCATGACATATTAACCAGATATCAGCCACACTGACAAGAAATATGTTCCCAGAAAAGAAAATGCAGGTTTGTTAAGATGTACTTCCAAGTGCTCCTTCTACAAGAGTGAGCCAGAGAAGACGTGTAATTTAAAGAGATCCAGACAGGAATGAAATAGAGGAACTACAATACTACATTTAATAAAATAATAACATAGGAACCAGGATTATATCAAGATGCCTATTTTGTGTTTTCCAAGCTACTGAAAAGAACATGGTGCTGGAACCCTTTGGCCAGTTTCATCAAAATAAGTTTCAGCAGTTGATGTGTTTACATCATTCTGCCTATATATGGGCTTGCCAAGGAGCAAGCAGTGCAGTACTATATTCTCCCCATCTTTTTTCATGAAGCTGCTGTCAATCACCCATTGTTTTCACAAAGCTTTGTAGTGTGGGATGAAATTAGCTAATTCAAATCTTCCACATTTCATAACATAGAATTAGACTGATTACCCATGACTGAAAGAATTCCCATTGACCATTCTCTAATCCACTTCCCTTTTAGTTACCTTTAAGAAACAAAACATATTGTTCTTACCAAATGATTGTGTTTACACTCGGATTGCTGGCTTGTGTGGTGAAGACCAAGCAGACAAAAATCATACAGCAGAAATTTCTCATACTTCTAAGAATATCTTAATTTTTCTTTGGACTTTTCAAAATTGAACGAAATTAGGCAGGAAACTCTAAACATGACTTTAGACTTACAGATGAATGGTTCTTTTGCCCACAGATGAGATTCTGGTGTCCAAATCATTGAACAGGCCAGGGTTTTTCTAGTTTGAGGCAAAGAGGCAAATGAATAAATGTCAGTCTACCAGAAACCATTCTGAAACAAATTTTTCAAGGAAAGTCCCATCTGTGAAACAAACACCTATAAAAACTAAAGGTAATCCCAAATCTCTGCGTTTTCTGGTTTAAGAGAAGAATGTATTTAATCTGCCTTCTTCCACATATATACATATCTGAATGCACTTTAACAAAACAAACAAACAAACACACAGTTCTCTTCCTATAGGGGAAGAGACCAAAGAGAAAGAACTAGTTTCCAAGATTCTGCTGTTAAATCAAATTATACAATATAGGCTGAAATATTTCCACAATAAAACATGAAGTTAGAAGAATAAAATGTAACTATCTCCATAGCATCTTTATTTGACATTTATCAACTACTGTAAAGTTGGGGTATACTCCAAGGACAGTTCAAGATATGGAAGCTTGAATTGAATTCATTCCAAGATGCCTTCACCCTTCTAAAACTGTAGAAAAGAACCTGGAAAAGGTGAACATGCCAGGTTTAAGGTCTCTTAATATTGTACTAATAGTGATATCAACTTCTTTGTCAAATGTGTGAGACTCCTAACTTTTTTAACCAAGAGGAGCTAACTAGGTCACAATGAATTAAACCATGAATGAATCTGAACAAGTACCTTTAAAATCAACCCTTGAGCATTTTTTTTACTATGAGATATAGAAGTAGTGCTTGATTTTTTATTACTGTTCTAAAAGAGACAAAGTGCAAGACCCTCTTGAGGAATAAGTGTATTGTTGCAAAGTTCATAATTTAGTCACTCATGGATTTGCTATAAAAATTGTACATTTTTAATCTGGTTTTTATCCTGAATTATATGTCTGGAAGTCACTAAATTTGAAATTACCTCACCCAGAGACAGTTCTTAGTACTGACTTACTCAGGCCAGCTATTACAGAAGGGGGAACAATCACTTCTCCTGCTCAAATGTGCCACTGGATCTCCTTAAGGAAATAGTGCCAAGTATACCCTGACTCTGGAGAGTACTGCTGTGCACCTGTGTACCAGTATACCAACAAGAAGTTATTCTTCTCTTTGACAATAGATCTTGATGCTTTGCTATCAAGCTCTTTGTTATTCTGCTGTACACAATGGTGTTCTTTTAGACTGTAGTGTGAGAAGTACGTAATATTTTAGTTTATCATATGTTCTGTCCATATTCTGCCATTCTCACAAAATACATTCTCTTTCTCTCTGTGGCTGGCTAAACTTTGCTCTTCCTTCTAATGCTCCTAACAACCAATACACAAATTCCTGACTTCCTTGTTTGACAACTACAGTTGGAACATCAGCAGTCTTGAAAATATCTACCTGATTGAAAACACAGCATTCTTTCTAAGTAGAATCAAGTGATTGGGTCACTTGGAGACCTCAGACTACAAGAATTAAAAGTTTTTCTCTAAATATTGGTGCAGACCTGAAGTTCTATTCATAATTTTAAAATTTTTCCATTCCCAAAGCCCTGGGCTACTTTGGAGCTGTTTTTTCACACTCAGTTAAAATTTTCCAGAACCATAGAGTGTCAAGAACAACAAAAGGGATTTATGAGGATAGGGATGCAGGCTGGTCTGTAGGAATGAATCCAGACAGCACCCCTATCTTCAGAAAACACAGTCACCAAATTTTTTCATAGTGAAGAACAGTCATAATATTGTGTCTCTTCTTCTCCAGTAAATTTAATCTTTAAAGCTGTCATATCCTAGCTATAACTTAGTCTTCTCTCCATCACAACAAACAGAATTAAACATCTTCTCTAACATTACCACTTTCACCTAGTTTTCAGGACAGTTACCTAGGAGTTCTCATTTGTGACTCTGATACATGACATATATCCAGACAATACAAAAAATATTGACTATAGAAGACTTCAGTCAAAGCTCATGACAAAAGGTCAGATGAATAACAAGAGAGAGTTGCTCATAGTCTTTCAAAATGAATTAATTGTGGAAGAAAACAGAAAAGAAGTCCTTATATGGTCAGTGTAGTAGGGGGAAGAACCAGGCAGTCAGAGCAACTTGACAGAATGGTCAGTCACCATGAAGAAGCAGAATAAATGTGGACAAATTGTTTTGAGGTTTTGTGTTACGTTTGCTGCACATTTTCAAAAGTTTAGGAACTTAAGAGAGTTATGCAAAAAAACATTTACAGAAATGATTCTCCAGTACTGCAAAAGTTCTGTTAGGTATTCAGTCAAAGTGATGTTGAATCACAGATAGAAAAATTACAGCTTAGTGATTTTATTGAACACCGATATCCCTGCTTCTGAGCCCCTTCCTGTGGTTATGCAAAAGAAAGCAGGAGGCATATGGTTCATAAGTGGAATCAATCGATTTCTCTTCTGTGGATTTAGCTAGTGTTTATCATCAACTGCTTCTGCACCAAGGTAGTTATGAGTGACTTGACCTCGTTGGAAGGCTTTTTTTGCATTTGAAGAACTTTTCCATTATCAACTTGCATATGCTTGCCAGCAAGTTATCATAAAATTGTAATAGATATGTTGCCAAAATTAAAAGCCATGCAAAGTTAAATAAAAGAGAAGTTTTATTTAGAATTAATAGTCTGCCATGGCAGACTATTAATTGTCTTTTCCTCTAAAGTAAATTTGCCCAAGAGAAAAATCAGATAAAACAAGCCCAAGAGTCCTTTCAAAAAACTTTTTCTTTCTGAACACCAGTTTCTTAAAGTATGGTCATACCATGATCTGTCACAAAAAGAAAACTGCTGGATAGGGTTTAACTCACTTGCTACCACTGAGCCTTTAAGTCATGTACATTGCTGCAAATATCCTATTATATTGATTGGTCATTATAGTAAATGATCTGGACTGACCTTCGTGTTTCATGTTCCCATGTAAAAATAATGCCACTTTGTTGGCACTGGTGTTCATTCATTAAGGAAATTCCTTGTAAATCACATATGAGAGTGGCTCTCAGCTTACCTATGCTGACTTTGCTGTTTTTTTGCACACAGGTTTGACAGTGGAATTTGAAAAACTTAATCAAGTCCTACACAGCCTATTAAGAACTAAAACAAGTCACAGTATCTGGCTGAAACTTTCTTCATGATTCTGTGACCACACCAGATGCTTTTTACTGAATCACTTAGCAAGCCTTTTACAGAAAAAGATTCCTAGTGACCTCTAACAGTCTTCTTTTTCTCTATGAGCAATCAAGCAACTGTAACAATACAGTCATTTTCAGAGGAGTGAGAACCTGGACAAAATGCACCATATATGAGAGAGAGAGGAAAAATCAAGAAAAAAGGCAGGCAGGCAGGCAGGCAGGAAGGAAGAAAGTAAGGAAGGAAGGAAGGAAGCATGCAAGCAGAGATGCAGAGATGCACCTCTTCTCCAGAATAAGCAATAACCTTGTTAAAATTTGAGCCAGATCTGGCATAACAGGTTTGTATTCACACACTTTCTGAATCAGAAAAGTTTCAATTCTCCCTCAAACTGTGGAGTGCTTTGATCACCATGCTATTGACTGTTCTTGACCAGGTCTTCCCCCAGACATAGTTAGACAAAAAGTCAAGCAAATTACATGAATAACTTTTAATTCTCTTGGATGGACAAAGAGAGGTGAAATGAAGTGAGCAGTCTGGAGCAATAGCACTGAGGGTTGTTCAGTGAGCTGATAGCACTGCATTATTAAACCTCTGGAAGACAGGGAAGAAAAGCTAAAGAGAGGTACCTCTTAAGAGACAGAGGTGCCTTTTCAAAACATCAGAGTTGTAGCCTGCATATCAATACTTTGTGCAACACTGATCAGAAATGGAGGCTACAACTAACTCTTATGGCAGGGAGACTACTAGGTCTAGCAATGGCACCACTCTGTCTTTCAAAGACTCTTGGTATGTAAGTACCAGCATTTCTCTTTCACAGCTTGCTGACAATTTGTAGCTTGTATACAATTGTTACAAAGGCATGTTTTTTTTAAGTGAAACCCTGTAGTACTCTACCTGCAAGCGGTCGATCAATACAACAGGAACCTTTCAGTATATGCCAATGTGAAGGAATTTCTCCAACAATTTCAGAATTAGAGCTTTAGGGGTTATCTCTTTTCCATATCAGCTGTATGTAGTTTACTATCAGACTGTTCATACCAATGGTGGTACTGATGTGCCTTTTGTGACTTCCAAGACAAAAATGCCAGTCTCATTTCATAATGCCAATGAGGGTGGAACACACATCACAGGTTTCATCATGTCATGGAAGTCCAGTCTGCAATCTCCTATGCTGGATTTCTTGTCCCTCCCCTTATCCTCACCGCTGCTTTAAGTGGTAAAAGACTTAACTGCCCCAGGCTGGTGCGTCCATCTTTCTGGAGATTCATCTGCCTGCTTTTAGCTTCTAGACCAGGAGGAACTGAGAAATTCCCTTCGGGCAATCAAACAAGGACAGAGACAAGGCAGAGGTGTTTAATGCTTTCTTTGCCTATCTTCCACACGGGTGATGGACAAAGGGGGTCTCAGTACCCTAAGCTGGAGGACCATTGCTGTGAGAATAATCAGCTCCCAGTCGACCCTGAAATTGTGCAGGATCTGCTGCTCCAGCTGGATCCCTACAAATCTATGGGGTCTGATGGGATTCATCCCAGAACTCTCAAAGAGTTGGCTGATGTCATCACAAAACCTCTCTTGATGATTTTTGAGGGGTCTTGGGAATCCGGAGAGGTCCCAGCTGACTGGAAGATGGCGAATGTTGTCCCAATTTTCAAGAAGGGAAAGAAGGAGTACCCCAGAAACTATAGCTTCTCAGTCTCATTTCAGTGCCTGGTGAAGTTATGGAGAAGATTATTCTGTCAGGTATTGAAAAACACCTGAAAGACAACACAGTCATTGGTCACAGCCAGCGTGACTTCATGACAGGAAAGTCCTGTTTATCCAACCTGATTTCCTTTTATGACAAGGTGATCCACCTAGTTGATCAAGGGAAGCCAGTTGATGTAATCTTTTTGGATTTCAGTAAAACTTTTGATATTGTCTCTCCCACCATTTTTCTGCACAAACTGTCCAGCACACAGCTGGATAAACACATCATGTGATGGGTGAGCAATTGGCTCACGGGTCAAGCACAGAGGGTAATAGTGAATGGGGTAACATCAGACTGGTGACCTGTCACTAGTGGGGTTCCACAGGGCTCCATCCTGGGCCCTGTGCTCTTCAACATCTTCATAAATGACTTGGACACAGGATTGGAAGGGATACTAAGCAAGTTTGCAGATGACACAAAACTCAGAGGAGCTGTTGGCTCCCTTGAAGGCAGGGAGGCCCTGCAGGGAGACCTCAACAAATCAGAAGACTGGGCAGTCACCAAGCAGATGAAGTTCAACATGGTAAAGTGCTGGATTCTGCACCTGGGTTGGGGCAACCCTGGTTGTACAGACAGACTGGGGAATGAGATGCTGGAAAGCAGTGCCATGGAAAAAGATCTGGGGGTCCTGATTGATGGCAAATTGAATATGAGTCAGCAGTGTCCTGGTAGCCAGGAGGGCCAACCATGTCCTGGGTGGCATCAGGCAAAGCATTGCCAGCCGGTGTGCAGGTTTGGGCACTACAATGTAAGAAAGATATTAAGCTCTCAGAGAGTGTCCAAAGGAGGGCAACGAAGATGGTTCAGGGCCTTGAGAGGAAGCCGTATGAGCAGTGGCTGAGGTCATTTGGTGTGTTCAGTCTGGAGGAGACTGAAGGGAGACCTTGTTGCAGTCTACAACTTCCTTGTGAAGGGAATAGAAGGGGCAGGCACTCATCTCTTCTCTGTGTTGACCAGTGACAGGATCCAAGGGAATGGCCTG
The DNA here is from genome assembly GCF_003984885.1 of Neopelma chrysocephalum. Classification (NCBI taxonomy): domain Eukaryota; kingdom Metazoa; phylum Chordata; class Aves; order Passeriformes; family Pipridae; genus Neopelma; species Neopelma chrysocephalum. The sequence continues at coordinate 173,959 of NW_020925569.1, forward strand.
AAGTTGTGCCAGGGGAGGTTTAGGTTGTATATTAGAAAAACATTCTTCACCCAGAGGGTTGTTGGGCACTGGAACAGGCTCCCCAGGGAAGTGGTCACAGCACCAAGCCTGGCAGAGTTTAAGAAGCATTTGAATGATACTCTCGGGCATATGTCGTGACTCTTGGGGATGGTTCTGTGCAAGTCTAAGTGTTGGACTTGATGATCCTTGTGGGTCCCTTCCAACTCAGCATATTCTGTGATTCTGTGATTCTATATGGTCTAGCAGTTCACCATGTGCAATGCCTTACAGATTTCTGCCACAGCCTCCATAGCTGACACAAGGATCAGAAGCTCTGACAATGACTTACAAGTTTAAACAATTAGTTCCATTTGTAACTACTTGGTGAAAGGCTTGTCAGTCTCAATGTACATTGTACTGTAGCTTTTAGTGGATTTCTAGACCCATTCATTTTTCCTCAATGACCTCTATAGTTAATGGGGGTTATTGGAAAATTATTTTTTCTTCAAAAGCTTTTTTTTCTCCTCCCTGCTATTTGTTTTCAGAACACAAAAGCAATTTGGGTTGTGATGTAAAAAACAGCAGTGTAGGCAATAATCTGTTGCTTTTCAGTGATAAAAGATGTGTCCTTGTGTACTTGTATGTTGTGTCTGATACTAAAAAACATCTTTGTCAATCAGGTGCCAGCAAAGTAATTCACGTTGAATATAAAGGTTTGCTGAGAACAGTCTTATTCTTTTAAAGTGTTATATTAAAAATCCTAACCCTCTTTAATGTTGAGAACTTCCTGTTGATATTATTTCATTATATTAAAACCTTTCTTTTTTTCCTAACCTTCTCAGAACAGTAGTTTGCATATTTGTCATACGCACAGTAAAACTGCTTCCATGTGAGATTCCTACTACTGAATGGATCCAATTATGCCAATTTTCATAATAATTAGCACTAGAAGAACACTAGAAGCAGGTCATATTAGCTTTGGCTATGCTGTTCCCTTAGGTGGCTCTCACAGGCTACTCCAAAAGTGTTCTGATGTTCACCATCCTTTTCTTTACTGTACACCTAACAGACCCCACTATTTCCCTACTCTTCATCATCTGGAGCAATCTTAGTCCAGAAATACATCTAAAATAATATCCTAGTGGAAAGACTGTGCTTACCATCATTTCGTTCTCTACCAACATTGCAAAGGAGATAGTGACTTACAAGTTTTAAGGGAAGAACTTGGTTCCTCTGGTTCTTCCGTGTCTGTACTTATTGTAGATAGATCTGTATCTTGTTGCTGTCTAAGAGCTAGCCAGCTCATCTCAAGGATGACAGCTTACATTCCATAAAAAGAAACACCTCAGCTACTCTCAGATTCTCTAAGAGGACAATCACATTGCTGCAGCCTGCCACAGCTGAGGCTTGACCACTGCAGTAGTTGGTCTGGGCATGTATTGCAAGAATTTCCTAGTGGAGCATGCTGTCATCCAGACAGAATGCTGACCACTAAATTCTAGATACAAAGCCTCCATGTCCAGAGTGGCAGTATGCCAGCTTCTAAATTCTCATTTCACTCCCATTTTAAATGTCTGGTTCTATTTTTATTTGTTTTGTCCTGGTGCCAGGAGGATGCCACCAAGAATATTTCAGAGGCACCACAGGAAAGATTTTACCTCATGAAAGTCAAAAGAAAACAGTATAAAAGCAGTAAAAGAAGTCAAAGTGTAAGAGAGAGAAAGAGTAACCAACCATGGTCTCAACAAAACTTAGGTATACCTCTTAATATAATAGAATTATGAAGAAGCAGCTAAACTTTATCTCTTCCCTGGCCTAATCAGCAAGACCTCAGCATCAATCTCTGTGCTTCCTTTACCATAAAGGTATTGCTGATGTGTAGCATCAGAGAAAGGGCCTATCATAGAATTTCCCTTATGTATTTGAACTGAAAAAAAACCATGTATAACTGAATAAGGGGGTCCTTGTTCTCAGAATTCAATAATTTATCTTTAGCTTGGAAATAAATACTTTTGCCTGGCTTAAATTTTCATGCTGTGCACCTCAGTCAGCCTCAGGTCGGAAGACAGAATCACGTTTTGAATGCAGAGTCACTTAAACATACTTTAGGTGTGACTTTCTCATTCCATCTCCAAGGTGAGGTAAGATTAAGTGTTCATTTGCACAAGGTTTTTCCAGAGAATGTTTTCTGACTGTGGTGCTTGCCTTATCTCGAAGTTACAGCACTTTACTTACTCAGGAAGCAGCCATAGAGAGGCAAATGTGTAGACATCATGTCCTTAGCTAATCTTCCAGAAAAAAAAAAAGGAGTTAAAAAATCCAGGCCGAATATGACAGAAGTATGAAAGATCACAGTCCAACCAAGAAATAAATCAAGGAATGAAAGAATTAAACACATATTTTTCCACTAAAACAGAAAATAATACAGAAATGAGATCTCCTCTGTCAGTGATTTTCTTTTCAACTGATTCTTTCTGGGGCTGGTGTCTATAGGCTGCCATGTTATGACTGTTTAAATGTAGTGTGGAGTACAGGAAATCGTTTTTCAGAACTGGTGCAATTCTTTGACAGCTTAACACTCTTACACACTTTGCTTCCACCTAGTTGTATGTCTGTTTATGATAGTAGGAGAAGACAAAGCCTGTCCCCCCATAATGCCTGGTGGAGAGATAAGCAGGAAGAGTGAACAGCAGAATAACACCCTTAAAAATGGCACTTAGGAACAACTGCCATAAACATGTTTCTGAATTGCTTATGGATCATCAGTAGTTTCACAAGGACTGCTGGTAGGATCTATACACTGTTTCCAAAATGAAATAGATCTGGAGGGTTTTTTCAAGCTTCTGGAAGCTCTATATGCATTAATTTATTTAGAAAGCATGACAAATATTCATTGTACACTATCCTATCAGCTTTACTTGCTTCCTGAGAACACATAAAAAGAAATAAAGTTGTTTCTGAGTAGCTTTAGCTTTAAAATTCTTTTTTAAAAAAAATTTAAAGGCTAAAAATCATTCTGGATTGTGCAGTGACATCTTGTGGTACAAGGAGAGAACAGATGAATGGGAGTTCACAATTGTGATTATCCTCAGAACAACTCCAAAACACATGATAGCACTTAGTGTCTGGCTTTTGACTTTCTTAACAGAGTACTGTTGTAGGATTATCATTGCACCCAGTTCATTATGCCACCTAAAATGCTTTTTCTGAATGGGGTATAACTTATAATTAATCATCTCACATTAATGTAAATTTATCCATGCAGGCATATTTAATCAGAGTTCTTTCATTTTTCATAATATTTTAATAACAAAGCACCAAAGGAGATTTTCTAGATATAAAGTTACATGAATAGTGTTTATAATCTGAGTCTGTTCTAGGGGTTTGCATGCTGGACTTTCAAGGAAGCTGAAAAATTACATAATTTGAACCTGTGCAATCTCATTGTGATTAACCTGCAAAATATATATACTCATGGAAGGTTACACACTGACCTACCGTAATGACACCCTCCAGAGAAGTCATACATAACAATGACGTGTTTTCCAATAAGAGTAGTTATAGCATATTTAAGAAGTCTCAGCACAGCAGTATATCATCAGAGCAATCAGAAGTCAAAGCCTTTCAGTGAATGCAAGTGGATGTATTTAAATATGCGGCAGGTTTTAGGATTATTAGATTTATCTCATTTAATTTTTTTAATCCTTGCTCTAGAAACAGTGTAAAGTTCTGGTATTGCTAATGAGTGTTGATGGCAGCTGTCATTAAAAAGATTGGCTTGTTGTGAATAATAATTCTGCGCTCATTGTAGGCAATTACCACCACTGCATTTCCGCCAACATCATTTACACCTTATCTCCTCCATAAAACACCAAAATCCAGCAATATGCTCTATCATTGTTTGACAAATTTCCTAATCAAAGATAAGTCAGGCAGGTTATGAACAACAGAAACACTTCAGAATCTTCAGGAACTCAGAGCCCTATGGATAAAGCAAACATTGCTCAAACTTGTTCCCACAAACCCCAGGTAAGTTTGGGGTAAAACTGTCTTTTTGGAATGAGTTGGACCATACACCATCCATAAGTCTGTCACCCCTGCTCTGATATAGCATGCATTCAGTTAGCTTTCCAAAGAGTCCTCCTTTGCTCTCATTCAATTTTCCAGTGTGACATTAGAGAAGCTAATAAATAGATTGCAAGCAGCCAACTTTTTTAAACTATGAATACTGATGATAATAACATCACAACTTGAAGGAAACCAGTAGGTGTTTTGTGCTATTGTATAGATTGTGATCAGTTTCTTCTCTCATTAGAAATATTCAAAGCTACCAATGGTTGAAAAACTTGAAAGTTTCTTCAGGATCAATAGCCATCTGGGAGCAGATTAAAGCTTGTTATAATTCCAAGGCCATTAAGACTGTTTCATACTTAGTATGAATAAAATGCCCAGTACCAAATTATTTATTCAAGATGTTTGATTTTTCCAAAGGAGGAAATGTTTGGTCCTTCCAATTAGGGATTTCCCTGTGTTTTACAAACAGCGGTGATTTCATGACTCTTAATCCGCGGTGGGTAGACAAGGATGCTTATCCCACTTTCTTACATAATGTAACAGACACACAGAAAAAATAAACAAATTATCACAAATTCCAGAAGAGATCTGTCAAAACCTTTTTTTCCTGATGTTTGGGTTTTTGTCAAGAAGAACAGCAAGAGCAAGAGCATCAGCAGTTACAGAGAACACGCTCAATGCTGTGTGTACCATTTGTACACTTTTTATCCTGTTTCAGTCTCCCATCTGGCTTATGGTTGTTTCTGGCTGCTTCCTACACATTACTTTCTCTGAGTAAAACAGACACCACAGCCATCACTGAAAGAGAGAGCTTGCTGTTGAATTGCCTACTAACAAATATGAATTTTAGGATATTTTAATTTTGGTAGATGATAGGTGAAAGATATATCTTTTTTTCTCCCCCAACCATTTTTATATTACTTTCCTCTGTATAAACAGAAGTGGGCGAGAGTGAGAATTGTTTATGTAAGCCAGAAACACATTCCAAATGAGGAATACTCAGTCATGAACAGCTGAGCCCCCTCAGAGGAAAAGAGATTTCAGAAGAGAGTCAGATTTTGTTTATTACAGCCATACTTTCTCCCTTTTTGGCAGGGCAGGAGGGAGTGGGGAGAGAAACAAACAGCAGTGCTTCCTGAAATAAAATATTTAAAGGAAAAAAGTGTAGATATGTAAAATGGTTGCAAAACTGAATCTTGCGACACTACTGTAGCTAGATGAGGGTGATGGTAGCACTGGAGTTTATAGATACTTTTGGCACCATGTCCTGCAGGGCAGAGAAGTGATGAGGAACAAAGTGAAAGTTATTCCTTCAAATAAGAGGTAGCAAAGTGAAGTGGAATGAAACAAGTATTTGCTGTAAACTCCAGGGATTAAAAGCTGTTTGATCTGCTTAGACATTGGGCACTAGGTCTGCATCCTTTCACTGGCTGTCCAGTGGACTGAAGGAACTCAGAGATGCTGCTGTAAGTAATTGGTTGTGTGAGGAAGAGAATATTTCCTGGCAATATTTCTCAGCAGTCCTCTTTCAGCACAGAAATTGAGAGATATAGAGGCAATATTTATATGTCACTGACATGGCTTCCTCTCATCTCTCCTCTGCAGTAAGTGCCGTACAAAAAGCTTTAATGGCCTGAGGCACACTTTTTCAACATTCATCTACACTTATAACATGAGCAATAGCCTCTTCTGAACAGGAAGGTGGATTATAACACTTTAGACAAGGATCTTCCTCATCTGGGAGACATGCAGAAAACAGACCTCCACATAGGGGTCACAGAAAGCTGAGTGGGGGAAAGGCTCAGAGCAATTCTGGTCTCCTAACACAATCCAAATATTTATGACCCAGGTAACTGCTAACTCCAATCCAAATTCCTGTATTTGGTTTTGTTACATGTTCTAGCCTCAGGGAAAAAAAAAAAAAAAGGAAGTCTGTATGAATAAACAAGGCAGGAGCTGCAATCTGTTCCAACAAGTCCCTGGTAGATGATCAGGATTTGTTTAGGCACAGCTGGATGACAGAGATTATGCTCACATTAAGTTTGCCCTTTGCCACAGGCTGTCTACAGAGTCATAAGCTATTTTTACTCTGTTACTATTCTGTACTGCCAACACAACTGTTCAAAACTAAGTGTTCTAAAAATATAAAGATGAAAATAAAAATAATTATTTCTTTGCAAATAACATGAAGTGCATTTTTGTTCTAGGTTCTGAGCATCACAATAGGACAGGTTCAACTTATTACATATCTTTAAGTTATGAGACTTGTGGTAGAGACTTGTGAAGTAACAACCTCAACGCTGTTTTTTAAATCTACATTCAGAAGCTACCCCCTGAAGTTGCTCCAACAAGCACCTGTAACATTACACTTGGCAATGTTTCAAGTTTCCTATCTTAAAAGTAATTCCATGCTACACCATTGTTCCATAATGTCTCTTTGGTGTCTTGTTAGGACTGTCAAGGGAAGAAAGACTAACACTGAAAAACAGAATAAAATATAAGCAGTTCTGCCATTAAGATATTAACTTAAAATAACAAATAATGCCCCTTGTTCAAGGGCGATCTTCACCACACAGTACTGGTTTTAGTTATTGGAAATTAGCTGTCTGACCTGATCTCCTTCCTAAAGCCCTTCAAGAATGTCTACCAATAAAACAGAAGAAAATAAGGTCCAGAAGTCTATAATTTATCTCCTCTTGTACTTATTTTCATTTTCTCTATTTCTCATTATATTCCCTGTATTAATCGTCATACTTTTTTGCTCACAACTTTCTAGAATTCTTTTCACTTTTCTGTTCATTACTCTGTCCTTCTTTTACCTGTCCTTTTCTTTCCAAAAAAAAAAAAATTTCTCGTGTATTTCTTATCACATTCATGGCAATATCCTCTCTCCTAGGACCTGCTTTGTTTTTCAGCCCCTTTTCACTCCTCTCTAATGACCTTGCCTTTTCCTCCCTTGCCTTAGGTTATTGACAAGGGAATCATCAGGTCACACCCTACTTCCCTGTGGGAAGAAGAAGTGGGGTGAAGAAAGTGGGACAACCACTAGATGAATGCATACAAGCCATTCCAGTGGTTCATTTGTCACACAGGTCAGATGCATATTCACTTTCCTATGTTACTATGTTGCCCTTTTCATGCATCTCCCTCACATAACTACTATGCTTCCAGATGGAATTCTATGCTTAAATACTTTTACAGGGCAGGCACCAAACACCTTTTAAAGTCCTTGGCATAGCAGGAGCTTGGAAAAGCAGATCTTTGCCATGACACAAGAAGTTCTTGCTGAAAAAGTTATGCTCAGTGCCATAAAGGTGACAGAAGTTTAGCAAGGATTTCTGTCCCTTATTGCACATATACACCATAGCCAGGCTTCTGGAAATCCCTCAGAGCCATGATAAGGGGGGGAAATTGATAAAATAAGGGGGGGGGGGGAACACACCATTAATAGTTGAAATAGAACTTGGAAAAAATCAGGTCCATTTAAAATGGGCTTGAAATTTTCTTAGAAGAAAGCCTATCAGGTAGAGCCTGACACTGCTATACTGCATTTTTCCTCTAGGGAAGGGCTCAGCAAAGGTGATGGCTGTTTGCTGCTATGCAAAAGTAATAGCACTCAAATGATTAGTTTAGAGATAGAGCAAGAACAGAGAAAGAGAGTCCTCCTAAATGAAGATAAAGTGGCCATAGAAAAACGACTACACAAGAATATATACTCACTTTAAATATTTGCAATTCTGGGAAACTTTTATTGAGTATACAAAATCAACACTGTTAAGACATCCAATAGCTCTGTCTTCCTTCTCATTGCACTGAGATCAAAAGGCAGACAGTGTTAGTCATTGGAGACAGAATTTCTCATACCTTTCTACTTAGCTAATTAACCAGAGTGCACTGAATTCATTTTCACTGCGATCTTAATTTGAAAACATGCCAATATTCTGCTTTAGTGAGTATTTCCTCATTTTACAAATCACATTCAGCACATAGGGACAATTCTCATTTCCAGTGAAATCAAACCTCACATTAATCTACCTCTGGATTTAAACCGAACCCCCACCATGATGTGATCTGCTTAACTAAGAGAGGCAAGGACTTCTTTTAGAAAACTTCTAGGTTCATACCTGACTTGGCAGATTACCTCTGAACACAATTTTTCTCTAGGAGCAAACTGTAGCTAGCCTTGACCTAATAGGAGTGAAAGAAGGAAAAATACAGCAGCTCTTCTCTGCATTTCACTGTATCTGAGTATACCTTTGCCAGCTGTAATTCAACTCCATATTACTACACCAAAGTTTGCAACAGGAAATCCAGTTTGTCCCCTTTCCTGAGTAGGAAGCTGAACTACAGGCTAGCAATGTCTACCAGGAGGACTGGACCCCTAGAGACTGTTCCTGCCAAGCCCAGCAGCTGAGATCCTAACTACAGAGTGGTTTTTGTACCAGCACAGGTTTACTAGCTTAAACAGTGACTGATTCGGGCTGATCAAGATTAACTGAAGCCTCTAAGCAACTTTACTTACCACTTACAAGCAAAAAGAAAAATATTGCCATTGCATGGATCAGGACATATCAGGTAAATCACAGTTTGAGATACCTGGAGCAAGACGTCATTGTTTACTGGCTTACAAATGTGTCCTTGAAACCTCAGCAAAGTGAGAACAGATGCATACAGCAGTTGTAGCACAGAAAAGACTGTGATAAAAGAAATGGGGGAAAACACAGACATAATGGAAACATTTATGATTTGGCATGACCCTTTAACTCCCATGAGCTCTGAATGATCTTTTCAAAAGAAGTAAGAGAGATTAGAAATTAGTGCAACATGAAAAGGTCTGAATTACTGACAATGAGAAGAATCTCTCCTCTATCCATTGGCTCCAGGCCCATCTCGACAAAAAATTCAGGACTGGGAAGGAACGTATGGGCAGAAAACAGGCATAGGAATAGTCCTTTCATAGCAACTGATGAGATGTAGGCATGCAAGTCCTGGTATCATTCATTTATAAGCCAGTAGATAAGAGTGAGATTACATTTGTAATTTAAATGTTAAAGTGCATGGATGTTTTTCACCCTTCTAAGTGTTGCTTTGAATGTCTTAAATATTTCAAGTTCTCTCTTCAACATCACATCAGACATCTGGGATAGCTGACTGTTCTTGTTAATTAATTCTTGTGTTTAGTGCTCTGCTGTTGTCACCATTTGTTCATAGACTCTTCATTATCATAATATTTGTTTATCTGACTAAAAGCAAACAATAATATTTTGAAGCAGAGTACACTAAATGCAGCTTCTAGTACCGGCAGAAGAGCAGACACGAAAGTCTCTTTACAAAAACATGTCCCTGCCAAACCACATGCAGCAATGCCTCTAAATGAGTAACTCTGGATAATTAACAAAAGCTAAGTCAAAGAAATACAGTAGGAATGAGCTGCCAGTCACCAATTACCTGTATAGCTAAAAATGGAGACTAGAATTCACAAAGGCTTCTATATCAAAAATGTGGGGCTATGTTCAGCACTTTTTCTTTGTTTTAGTCAAAAACCTCTCAGCTCTAACTTATGACCAGTTTCTCCTTCTGAGTAAGCAAGACTAGTGACAAATGTAGAAAGAGATAAACAGGTTTCACCAAAGTTAAAGCCCTGCAAATCCAGGCCACACTTTGAAGCCAAAACTGACTCTTTGCTACAGGGCTTAATAGTTAGAAAACATTATGCATTCTCCTTGACTACAGTGGAATGGAAGTTGAAAGATCATTAGTCACCATTCATGTAAATGTGGGACCCAGGAGAGTCCTCCTGCAATGTGCAGTTATAAAATGTTTAAGTATGACAGCAAAAAGTAAAGCAAGGTCTTCATGGCATCTGCTGTGGTGGTATGTTCTCCAGGCCATTCCTGCAAGGCTGCCTATGAAGATCTGCAGAAGTCTTCTCGGACACATGGTAGCACACACATAGCCATCACGGGCCAGGCTTATGGTAGATCAGGTATCATCAAGACCGAATCATAAAACATTCCCGTATTTTATAATGCATGCTGGACTATACTCGTTCCTAAATTCAGGAATTCCCCCCACCCACTTTTTTTCCAAGTGATTTCACCTAAGCACTAATATCCTGTTCTAGCTAAGAAAGTCTAATCCTGAAATGATATCTAATTGGAGTGGCTGCAAAAGCAAATTCCCTTGATGTTTCCCATGGCACTCACAGAGAAATCTCAAAATTTCTTTCTAAAACCAGAAAGCTCCTTGAACACTAAACAAACTGCTGGTTAGCTTCTCCACTAGATTTAAATAGCCATACTTATGATGGCAAAGCTTAATTAATCCCATCACCTTTTTTTTTTTAACAAAGCTAGGTCAAAGTCCTTTCCTTGTTTTGTTAAACAAGGATCCTCCATCAAACTTCAAAACTCTTCTGCTCTGTTCTTCTTTTAAATTTATAGATATGAGTTGTATAATCAGATAGGCAGAGGAATCCTCCTTATCTGATTCATTCACATCACATGGGAGGAAATCTGACTGAAAAAGTCAAAACAAATTTAGCTTGCTTTCTAATTGCATTTACAAAATAAATTATTCCTCAGGTTGCTGACTTGATCGTCGAATAATAAGAGCCCTCCTCGGAGAAATACACATGAAAACCTGGTTCTCCTCTTATTTACCCTAGTTTTACATTGATGTTATTCCATTGACCTTAAACAAGTTACTCTAGTATTATGTCAGCAAAAATGATTGGAGACAGAAAAAAGACTCTTGGGTTGAAACCATTATTCACATGCTCAAATTCAACCACAGGCAAGTTTTACAGTCTCCTTCTCCTCTGTAAAGCTGAGCAAAATCATTGATAGTCAATCAGTCCCCTAAGATTCACAAGGACACCTCTGATACCACAGTGGAAGTCCAGAGATATACACACAGAGAGGTATGAATGAGCAAAACCCCCTGCAAATTACAATACCATACCTTGCATGTGAATCCTCTCAGCAGTGAGATAGGAGAAAGCAGAGAGACATTAATGCAAAAGAGAAAAATATTATTTTGGCAGTGAAGAATTAAATGTATAAATTATATTGCTAACACTTTTATTTTCCTCTAATTATATTAATTTATCTGCAATTATTCACTGAAATACCACTGATCTCAATTAATTCATTTGGTATTAATGCTGCAATGAGAAACATTTCCAAGAGAGTTCCACAGTAATTCAGAATTAGTTAAATGTACTATTAAGCCAAAATATGCTCACTTCTTTTTTGTTGTTATTTGCAGGGTCTTCTGAAAAAATACTTCTTTTCAATTGGCTTTCTGAAACACTCATCAGCCTCATGGTTTCTATACCAGTGTGTGCCTATCATTAACCTTCTTCCTTCTTCAGTTTTCATCCTGATGCATTTGTATTAAACCATAAATATACAACAAATAGGAATTGCTTTGGCTACACAAACAAAAATCATTAAAGAAACCTTTCATAAAGTATGAATCAGAGACAGAAAACCTTTACTGTTTTTTCACTTGATCTTCCCTGTGTGAGAGACTGCCTGTAGGACCATGCTCCTCTTATTTTCATGTCTGGCCTTTTTTTTTCATTCCCAAACCATTTTTACCCTTTTCTCAGTAGCTTTTTTTAAAAAAATATCCAGGTATAACTAAGCAATAGACAATCTGCTACTGACTGTTATAGTATGATTTGATACTATAATCAATCTGAATCAATCTGTAATCAATGTGAAATAAAATCCACCATGAGGAAGCATGAAAACAAGAAGGGCAGGAAAGCAAAGAAACAGGCATCCTGATGTAAGAAACCTGTCTAATTAATGAAGTGAGATATGCAGAGAATTTAGACCATTTATCCTAATGAACTCTGCAGAATACAGAGCAATGAGACTGGCAAGCAGAGATGCACACTAATTTTTGTTGTTTGTCTTGAAAGGCTCGAAGTAATTTTCCATAGCCTATGTCCCTGCATAGCCACCTAATGCTTCTGAAAATGAAAAGGTGTGAACCATAACAGAATCAGTTCTTTTCTCTTAATATTCCATATACAGCTTCTTTTTAATCTTATACTTTTTCTTTATTTCGTTTGCTTAATACTGGGTTCTGTTTCTTGAAGAAGTCAAAGAAGTTCCTATGTCCTTAAACTGAGAATAATTACCTTTGAACTAACAGAAGTTGCTGGCCTCAGCACTGAGATTACCTGGTTGAATGCAGGCTACATTATTGTATCGGATTTGTGTGGCCAGGTTTTGTTAGCAGAGTGGGCTACAGGGGTGGCTTCTGTAAATAGCTGCCAGAAGCTTCCTCCATATCTGGTAGAACCACTGCCAGCTGGCTGCAGGATGGCCCCACCACTAGCCAAGGCCCAGCCAATCAGGAATGACAGTAATACCTCTGTGATAACCTATTTAAGATCTGGAAAAAAAAAAAGTTATTGCACAGACGAAAACTGCAGCCAGAGAAGAGCAGAGTGAGAACATGTGAACTCTGGAGACACCAAGGCCAGTGCAGAAGGAAGGGAAGAAGGTGCTCCAGATGCCCCCGCGGTACAGACTATGGCAAAGCAGCTGTGCCCCTGCAGCCCATGGAGGTCCACGAATGTGCAGAGATCCACCTGCAGCCTGTGGAGGATACCACACTGGAGTGGATGGATCCTCAAAGGAGGCTGTGACCCTATGGGAGGCCCATGCTGGAGCAAAGTCCTGGCAGGGGCCTGCTGACCCATGGAGAGAGAAGCCCACACTGCAGCAGATTTTCCAGGTAAGATCTGTGGTCCTGTGAGGGACCCATATGGGAGCTGGCTGAAGGATTACACACCATGGAAAAGTGACCCATGTCGAAGCAGTTCATGGGAAACTGTTGCCCCTAGGATGGACTCACACTGGAGAAGTTCATGAAGGACTTTGTCCTGTGGGAGGGACTTCACATTGGAGCAAGGGAAGGACTCTTCTCTCTGAGCAGTGGCAGAAAACAACCTGTGATGAACCTGACTGTAACTCCATTCCTGGTCTCCCTGTATCACTGGGGGGAAAGAGGTAGAACTTCAGAAGGAGGGAGGAGTGGGGAGAAGAAGTTTTTAAGATCTACTTTACTTCTCATTCACCTCCTCTGTTAGTAATTAATTTAATTAATATCCCCACTTTGAGTGTTTTGCCTGTGATGGTGGTCGGTGAGTGATCTCTCCCCATCCTTATCTCAATTCATGAACCTTCATTGTATTTTCTCTCCTTGGTCCCGTTGCAAAGGGGAGTGATAGAGTGGCTTTGGTAGGTACCTAGTTATTTTTTGAATTCCAAAGCTCTGTGATACAGAATTTTCATTTCTTATCCTCAGGCTTGGATGTATGCTTAACACTGTTGTAAATCAGAATGATTTACACTGATTATCTGCACAGGTCTACACAGCCGAACAGGTGTGATGCTTTCTTTTCTTGCTGAAAAAAGAAGGAAGTGAGGAGGGGAGGAAGGGAGGGAGGAGGCAGGAGGGGAGGAGGGGGGAGGGTAAGAGAGGCGACGGGGGGAGCAGGGCAGGGAGGGAGGCAGGTGGGAAGGAAGGCAGGCGGGAAGGAAGGCAGACAGGAAGGAAGGAAGGAAAGCAGGCAGGAAGGAAAGCAAGCAGGAAGGCAGGAAAAAAGGCCATCAGGAAGGCAGGAAGAAAGGCTGGCAGGAAGATAGTAAAGAAGGAAGGAAGGAAGGAAGGAAGGCAGGGAGGAAGGCAGGCAGGAAGGCAGGAAGGAAGGCAGGAAGGTAGGAAGGAAGGAAGGCAGGAAGGAAGGCAGGAAGAAAGGCAGGAAGGTAGGAAGGAAGGAAGTAAGGAAGGCAGGAAGGAAGGAACACTTGCAAATCCCATTTTACCATTCAAAAGTAGTAATGCCTCTGCCAGCTCACTGGAGCTCTGCCATTGTAGAACTCAAACACAGAGAGAACTGAAGAGGGTTTACATCAGAATTAAACTTTGATCAAATGCAGGAGACCCACATTTCTGAAGTAGGTCATCACAACGGCAGAACATAACTACATGTTTAAAAGGTCCCTCATTCAAAATCCAAGGGGTGTATTTTTCAGAAGCCAATATCCAAAAAGATCACCATGTGTAAATTTCTGCTATCTCAAATCTGAGTCCAAAGAAAATAGCAAACAGCAGATGCTGCTACTGGCACAAGTGTATCATAAGCTATGGCCTACCCCCAGGTTTAGAGTGTCCATCATGTCCTTGAACACTGCTCTAGAAAAGGACTGCAAAAGAAAAGAGGGACCCAAACAGTAGTGTAACTCTAAAATCAATAGCATATAAAATCACTTTTGCAGAAAAAAATAACATGCTTTAAATCACATAATATCTTGGGCCCAATCTACGGTGATCTATGTGACTACGGATTTCTGTGAAGTTTATGCTGACATACTATTAGCTAAAAGCCTGGTAAAGAATTCAGAAAGGATGATAAAAGTGCTAGATTTATCCCAACTGTGGCATTATTAACACCAACACACTGTGATTTATAATGGTGCAAGAGGGAAGAACCCCATAATACCGACATAGGAAAACTGAGCAGCTAAAGATTATAAGAACAGCAGGCTTTCTTAGTTACAAAGCTAACATTCAGAGAAACAAAAGCATATGTTATTTTATAGGAATTTTTATGGCTGTCATTTGAACAAAGTTGTGGCTAAATTAGAGAAAATAACAGCTCAAGGTGGTACAGGGAAACAAAGAACTGACTCAAGAAAAACTGGAATTAATGCCAGGAATAATTTCCAGTCACTGAGGTCTGGTTAGTCTTGGCCTAGCACCAAAAAAAGACTAAATTAAGTTCATGGATGTGGTGCTGGGAACAGTCTCACACCATCAGGAAGATAATATCTATGACTTCTAGGATTAGAAAAAGAAAGCAATGGCTCAGCAGTACTCAGCCAAAAAAATGGCTCAGCACAACATACCTCATATTAGAGCCAAATTAACAAAAAGATGCCTTCAAAGAAACAAGCTCAGAAAGTAAGAGAGAGGAGTGGACAGTCTTGATCAAGACTCTCTATAGTACCAAAATAAACACAAACTGACTTCTGAGACAGTCCTGTTGAAGTTCATCTCTGCTGCACCCACCCAACACAGAACAGTCCCAAAGCATGTGCCCATGCAGAGTCTCACAGATAATCAAGGATGACTGAGCTTGTGTCTTTTATTATTGTTCCTATTTCTTCTCAGATTGTAAAATCTAGCACACAGCTATCGATTAGTGTGTTAGAGAAAGGAAAAAAAAAAAAAGAAAACAAATAAAAAGTCACCTTTAGAACAAAAGAAGAAATAATGTTTAGGTACTAATATTTCATCTTTGACAGGGAGTACAGAGAGAGAACACAACTGAAAAAGTAGCAAAAACAAACACTCTTGGTTTTCTAATATTCATTCTAAAGAGGAAAGAAGGTTTGTAAATTCAGATAGAACGAAAAAGGACGCTACACAGATGTAGGTTGGGAAAATAATCTGTGTAGCTATTTCTTTTGAAAGGTCTTTCTTTAAGGTGCTTAAATCAAAAGCAAATAAGCCATCTTGTCTTTTGAAGTTCATTGCAGCAGCTTATCAGCAAGGAGGAAAATATATGTGAGAGAAGAAAGGAATATATAGAGTAATTGACCAGCACTCTCAACCAATAAAGATTTTATTTATAAGTACAGAGAGATGCATGCTCCTAGCTTCAGTTTTGAAAGCTAACTACAGTTTGAGACAGTACCAATATGAAGGTATGTGGCATGCCTTTATCAAATGAAATCCACTTCACTGAGAGCCTTAGAGAAACAACATTTTCCTAATGTTGCCTACATCTAAGATAATTCTGTGCCTCTAGCTGATTAAAAAACACATTCTGCATTTTTCTAACATCTTTTGATTATCTATTCTTTATAGAATTAATTGCATCTGGTTTTGACGTCATTTCAATTTAAGCAGATTCAAATTTCAAAAATAACTCAGGTTGAACAGAATTAAGAATTTTTCTGATTGGATAATTAGCTTGGAAAAAAGGTATTCTGTCCAACCTTGCAACAAACTTTGGAACTTCAGGAAGATGACTTAAAAAAATAAAGTTTGGAGAGCTTGAGTTTGAAGTAGGACATGGTGACCCCAACACAACTATAGTAAGAGAGAAGGAGCGGGCCATGTTCCTAACACAGGAGTCCAGGATACTAAGTTGGCAATCACAAAAAAGATGTGTGTATAACTATAGTTATATCTGCAGGTAATTTTTTTTTACCCAAGGAGAATAGAATAGAATAGAATAGAGCAGAATATATCATTTGAGAGGGACCTACAACATTCACTCAGCCTGAGTACCTATGTTGCCATATTATTTTAAATGCACAGAAGTTTCTTTTGTGAGCTGCCATCAGGCCTTCTCTTGTAAGAGTGCTTGCCCTTCTGTAGAAAATATATTCTACATCAGACTGCCCTGTGGCTGTTGCATTTCCAGGAATAGTGTGGGCAAATTACCACCACTGCCAGCAGAAGAGAATTCTTTTCCTTACGTTCATCTTATCTACCTGTCTTTCAGAGTGATGTGTAAAGGAAAAGGTGTGTGCAGTCTGGCATACCATCCACTTAGTGAATGATCAAATGTCAGTGTCAACTTAACCAAAAAAGAGAATTTATTACTAATTAGGAGGCCAGCCTCTAAAATGGTTTTTAATCTTCATGTGGCTATACAACGGAGATAAATACAGCCTCTTCACGATGTACTAAGTACTAGTTTGGTAGGTTAACAGGTGTGGGACAAGTGATCAAGGAGTAGAAATCTACTTATCGGAGGACATATTGAAGAAAAAGCTCATTTTTCACAAATTATGGGGCTTTTATTGCTGCTAATGCAGACAATATTAAAGTGAAGTCTATATTTCAGAAGTGGGAAGACCAAATGATTTAAAAGCCTTTTTATAATGACCTGACTGGGAGTGAAGAAAAAATTTCTTTTACAGCAAGAATCTGCTAATACCATGGAAAATGTAAAGTCTGCTAATACCAGGAAAAGAAATAGGACAGATTCTTTCTTCTGTCTATATTTTTATATGACTAATTAGAGAGACTGCTGTCATTATTTCTGCACTATTTACCATCTATAATGCTGCTGATGCTTTTGAGAAAGCACGCAGGATCACCCTTGAGGAGAAAAGAAAACACAGAAAGAATCGTGCCTTGCAGAATATACTATCCAAGGAGTCTTTCTGCTGTGCCTTTTGCAACCGGACATGCCTATCTCGTATTGGCCTTTTTAGCCACCAACGCTCTTGCAAGAAACGTGGGTGGAGCCCTTCCCAAATCTTCGTTCGCGAAGTCTAGCCATGATGTGTGATGATTGCATGTAGATGCTGTCTTCATCCTTTGACACTAATAGGTTCAGTGACTGTCTTGCACCAGGGATAACCAGGCTGCATTCATCTTGATGACTCAGCAGACACCTAGTCACAAGTAGGGTGTGCTAGACCTCTTCCTCCAATAAAAAAAGGTACATCCAGGAAAGCAGATTACTAGATGTTAATCATTATCTGATTCCCTAAACTGTGTTTCCTTCATATTTTTCATGATTTTCACACTGATCTAATCCCACTGCCTCCAATAATCAGTATTCCATAACTCTTTAATGTTACTCTGCATCAAGATTGAAGGAGAAATAAAGTCTTACTAATGGTAGAGGACACAGAAACACCCTAGGCCCACAGACTTATATCAACATTACACAGAGGGCATCTTTGAAGCACATAAAACTAGCCTTCCAAGCAAGAGCAAAACAGAACCAAACAGGTTATTTCCACAGCATTATAGGTCAAAGCAGAGAGCCAGTGAAAGGCTACTAGCAGCATCTCCATTAGATCTGATGACTTTTGTGCAAAACACTGCAGGAGAATTTTTTAAGACATGATTTTATGTTAAATAATATATTTTACAGATATTGTATATTACCTTATTAAATTCGCTGCTTCTGCTTGTTATAGGAAGCATAAGGCAAAACAAAAACACAAAGAATTGTGTAAGGCAGTGAAAATCTTCCTTATTATAGTCAAATAACAGGTTCCTCAGAAGGATATGTAATGTCCTTGTGTTAAGCAAATAAGGAAGGATTGCCTCTTTCCAGTCACAGTAAAACTGAAAAAAAGGCCTTACAGATATATGACACTCTGCAAGGTTCTTTTTAACTTTACCACACACTCACATATCTTTTCAGAAATTCTAAAACAGCTGTTCAATCGCAACACTACAGCCACACTGAACATTAAGGTTGTAAAAGCTGACATTCTTGGTAGGCAAAATGAAATAATATCAGCCACATCATTCTATTTATTTACTTCAACTTAGCATTTTTTAAAGTTCCAGAAAGTTAGAATTATTAAAAGAAATACATAAAATTACAAATGCCAATCATCAGGACACCACAAGCAATGTGTGAATGTCTTGCTAGCTTAAAACAACTAGCAAGCAAAGACAAAATTTATATTAAATAAATTAATCTTTTCAGGAATACTCCTTCTAATAACATTCTGTTAGCACACAAAACAGATTCATGTTTTATAAAGGATACTTGCTTCCTTCCAAGAGATAGGGACTGTAATTTGTAGTAAGTTTTCCAGTGAGGTAGACATTCAAGAAGATCAAAGGCCTAATGCATAAAGTACAACGAGATCATCTGGAGTTCAGCCGCATGCAACAACACAAAATTCACTGTCTCACAACGAATATAGACCATGGCCACAACAGGTCAGATCCTAGTCCCATGACAGTACCAAAATTTGATGCCATTTAATAGGTTGATATGAAGTTACAACCAGTATTTCAGTCTTTCCCTCAGTCATACTTCTTCATGGCCATGAAGTACTCCAGCACAAGAGGAAGGAGAAAGTATTAAGATGGAGGCAAGAAGCTGCCAGTTGCTTAGAATATTAATTACTTACAAAAAGAATATACTTTGATTAAAATTACCAAAATATCACTAATTTAATGTTTTCTTTAGGCAGTAAGACATGCAGTGACTGAAGATCTACAATCAAGCTGCAAGCAAAATTCACAGAAAATAAATTTTTTTGAAGTACAGTATAATTTTTTCTTGCAAATTTTCATGCTCTTCAGTGATCTATCACAAGCAGATATTACACACAAAGTATAACACGCCATTGAGGATTTCACAGCTAACTGCAGTAGAGCAGCAGCGGATGGTAACACTCAAACTGTGTCACTGCACCTTTAACTTAGTCTTGCTTTTTGTTTACTTTGTCTGCTAGGAATACAAGTCCCTTGATACCAAAAATCAGCAGACTTTTGAAGAAAGATTCAAAACCAGAAAGATTTGACAATCTACACCTCTTGTGGGTGTCATGCAAACCATTCTGCAGCAAGTTCAGAGGAAAAATTTCTTCAGAAAGGAAAAGAACAGGTGATTAAACTGAAGAGTGAACAGTGAGTGCCTGCCTCCTCATTTTGCCCTTAGCACACCTGAAACTACCAAACACTTACACACCTCATGGTGACATCTGATGCCAGAAATGTTTCCCAGTTACGACTTAATATTATATATATATAATTTGTGTTAATTTACATAGAGTCTATTTTTCTGTGACTATCTAGATGAAATACAAATAAATGTACAATTAATATGTACACAATATGTCATCTGACATTTGAAGACAAGTCAGAACTGCTCTGATGGCAAAGAACTGGCATAATGAAAGAAAGGAAAGAAAATCATTGTACATAACCTACTACTGACTTTTATTTTTCTGTGAACTCAACAAGTATATCTTTTGCAGCTGCCATATCACTTCACAAGCACTACTTCTACTCTAAAGAAAATTTTAAAAAGATAAAGAAGGGGCACAAAACCCCAAAAAAAACACTGTGAAGAGGAAACAGGGAATTAAAGACCAATTGAAATAAAACTTACAAAGTTGGGAGGGTGGGAAGAAAAAGAAAAAGAATAGTATAGCAAGGCTATAGATTTGTCAATTCCCCAAAGTGTTAAAAGCTGTCCATGTGTATAAAGCACTTTAAAAGTCACAAAAGGAAACAGGACAATAATTAAATGCACTAACTTTCTCAGATTTTTTTTTTTTGAGAAGATAAATGCTCTTAACAGAACTCCTTTTGATGTTAAAAAATGAACAAATAACACCCTACCTGCCAATTTTTATATTATAATGTCTTTCTCCTGACTTTTTCAATGCTTTCCTTAAAAATGTTTTAATGCTTTTTTTTCACTGCATGTTTTACAATTTTGCCTTCTTAAATTTCACCATAGACTTGCAAATCAAACCATATCGCACTGATTTGATAGCTGCTTTTACATGGTCCAGTGGAACACAATGTATCACTCTCTCTGGAAGGAGAGTTTATTATCAAGTTCTCCCACTCCTGCTTGTCCAGCAAGGTAAAGTGACTAGCAGGGCCACCAAGGAAGCTGTCAGCAGGTGGCCAGAGAGAGGTGTAAGAAAACCAGTTGATTTTCTTAGCTTGTGACCTCTGCTTACATGACAGTGAAAAACAAAACCACATCTTTGACACAACATAATTAGGAGCCTTGAATTCCACCAGGTCAGGAAAAGACACAAAAGAACAATACTTGTTTTGCACCCCCAGTAATTAGTCCTGGAGGATTTCTCCAACTGCTACTGTTGGCAAAGAGAGCCTATGGAAAGAGTCACCATGCTTCCTGTGCACACTGACTGAGAAGCCTGCTTTCTGCTTGAAATTCAAATGAGCGCAGCTCTGACCTTTACTGTCACATTTTTTATTTTGTAGACAGTTTATGAGGCCTCTCCACCATGCAGGTCATGTTTTAGTTTAAACAGAAATACTCTCATAGGTGTTAGATGCCAGTTAATGATTATACTGAAATCATTCTAATTAAGCTCTGTTGTTACATGCTGCCCTTTGGGGGCTGCTGCTGTTGTCATATAAAGTATTTTGTAGAAAAATAATTGGCCTGAGATCTTCTTTGCTCTATGGGTTTTTTTTGTTTTACATGATTCTGCACTTGATCATCAGAAAAACTGCCCAAACTTTAAGCAATGGCTCCTCCCCATCATCTCATGGTTCAAAAAATGAAGAGGAGGCAGGAAAACTTAAGAGAAGCATGACACTTCTGAAATATATTAACTATGATCTAAGGAGGGAAATGGGTATTGTTTTAATTTCCTACCACACTATTTAGCCATTTCCCTAAGAAATTGGTTCATGCTGCACCCAAGAGAGGTTTGTAGACCAGGAAGGCGCTGCTATGCTTCATGCACTGAAGGGATGACTGGGATTAGGGAAAGCAAGAGGGAATTTGAGTCTTCTGAAGAACTGAAAAATAGGGCAGAGAAGAGTACAGCAAGAAGCAAGTGAAGAAACGCAAATGGGTAGAGAAGGTTTCACATCAACCTTTACATTTGGCAAGGGACATTCATATCATATGTTGGAGCGTTAGAAGGGAATCTCAGCCATTTCTTCTCTCTCAAACATGCCCTCTTTCAAAAGATATCATGCAAGTGCCACTCATTTCTGTGTAGCTTACATTTTTAAAATGTGAAGTGGTTTGAGATGGGAAGAAAAAGGAAAGGACATTTCAGGAGAGGAGAAGAAGAGGAAGAGGGAAAGAGAGAGGGAGTGGGAGAGGAGAGATCTCAGAAGCTGAATTGCAGAAACTCAGATCACCATGTTACTAGAGTGGAACTCAAGGTTTTTGAAGCCCGAAATTAGTCAGTCTGAAAAGTTCAGGGCAAATTCTGCAGTATTTGTGCAGTGGTAAACCCACAATGACTGTATAAATGAGAACTGATTTCCAATTTGCACTCTAGATATACAGTAGAATTGGCCCATCACCTGCAGGTATCTACTTGGCTATTACTATTACCAATTTACAGCCATGGCAACACATTACCTATACTTTTATCACTGCCTACATGAAGCATCAATAATTAAATTCCCATTTAAAAAATCAGAAAATTATTCATGCCATCAGTCCTCACTATCAATAATAGAAGTAAACCTAACTATCTGATTATCCAATTGCAATGTGTGCAAACAGAACTGCCTGTTGTTGATAATAAATATTTGATAAGTGAGGAAACAGGACGGATAAACCAAGGATGTATGGAGTAGCTGCTTTATAGTTACCACAAGAATTGACCCAGATGGTGATGGTTTACTCTGCTTATACCTCAACTTACTTTCTTTTCCTCTCAACAAAAAACTGATCCCAGCTGGGCTGGATGTCAACCATGGATGTAAAACATCTGTTCTGTTCCTGTCTTTGTCTATGGTATTGAGACAAGCTAAATACCCAAGTTCCTATCAATTTCTGTAATTCCCAAGTTGTTGTCTTTTAAATTACCAACGATGTGATAACTGCAGGGATCAATTAACAATATACAAATAACAAAATATTTACTTGCTAAGGGTGCTTGAGCATGTTGGGATTTTAACTATGTTTAGGAAAAGCTGATTTTAGTACAGTCTCAGCTTTATGTTTATCAGTGAAATCTAACCAATCTATTCCTACAGAGTAGAGTTTGGGAGAATGTAGTGTATGTTATGTATTAAGTATAAGACTTGGAAAGAAACTAGGAATCAGCTGTTGGAAACAGCAACCAATAAAGGAATTGGATGTACAGGATCCAGAAGTCAGCTCCTCTCCCACTTGAAAGATGGTTTAAGTTCAACCAGTTTCACCTGAATATTCACCACCTGGTCACTCAGAGGATGATGGTTCCTAGCAACATATCATGTTTTATTACTGAACTAAAATCACCTGGATGCTGATTCAGGTTATACTCTGGTAAGATGCATAACCAGCACAAATTTCCAAGAGATCAGTCAGCTCTTTTACATGGGGCAATAGCACATCTCCAGTGAAATCGAAAGCATCTTTCACATGGCTGACTGCAAAGCCTAAGCAAAGCCAGACTTGCTGCTGTGGTATGATATCACTTTTCACCTCAAAAGGCCCAAGTGACAAAAGTATCCAAATCTACAAAAGCATCCGCAGTCCAAAAGATGAGCCAGTATTGCTTCACTTCACAGATGTCAAGGGTACTTTGCAAAGTGAGAGGACAAGAAAAAGGTATCACTGGTAAAAGGGCTAAAAAAACAAAACAGGGATTTCTAGTAATTATTTTGCAGGCAGTAAAGTGATGCTGTTTCTAAAGGAGCAGTGCAAGGTCAGACTGTACCACATGAAGACTAGATAACTCTTACAGAAGAGGTCAGCCTGACCCAGGGAACTAGTCTGCCCTGTGAAAATAGCTGGGAGCCTTTGCAATAACAGAGCTTAAGTATGTGTGTACTGTCCACCAAACACATGCTCTGGATGGTGTTATTGTGCCGATAAAATTGTTTACCGAAAGAACAAATCAAACATTTTTAAACATTTAAACATAATTCATTTATTAAATATTCATCTGCCTAAAAAAATTCCATTATAAAATTGTAAATAAAATAAAAACAAATAATTGAATGCAAATAAAAGATAAAATTATGAAGGCAAAAAAAAAGAAGCACAAGTTCCAGGCTGTCTCTGCAGAATTACACATCAGTGGTGAAAAAAATTCATACAATACCACACCTACAGCATTATACTCACTAGCACAAAAAGCACAGCAGTTCTCAAGCACTAATACTTCCGGGCCACCGCCCTACCACACCCCTTGACCGAGCAGTACATGTTGCTCTTGCAGGAGTCAGTGTTAGGTGCAAGAACTTCTGGAGTAAATTGGCAAGCCCTTTTTTGCTCAATACTGGTTAACACAAACATTTTGCTTGCACAATACTGCTATCAGCATGTCCCAGTCTGCTCCAATATGGCTATTCACTTTGATGGTCACAGTGTGATACAGAAGACCTAGCTGCATTTTAAATTCCTTTTCCCTTCCTCTTACCCACAGCTTCTGGACATTTTTCTTCAGAAGCTTCTTTCAATTTCATCTTGAAAATTTAGCGATGAGAATAAGGGGGGGGGGCCTGTTCATAGCATTCCTGAGAAACAGTGAATGAGGCACAGTGGGAAGGAGAGCAGGGGATGCAGAGGAGACTTTAGACGGGGACTAGGAAGTAAAATACTTTAATGCAAGAATAAATGGAATATTCATATTTCTATAATGTTTTTATTAACTCTGTTGTCTGCAAATGTGTTTATGAGCAATAGGCACATATACTGGACTCCTCAACGGAATGATCATGAGCTGACACAAAAGGATGAGAAAGCCATCCTATCAAGGCCATACATTATCTAGCACTGAATATTTAATACAAATGTGGACATTGCCAGTTCTATTGTCAATAGAGAAACTGAATAAATCAGATGACAGCAATTGGACTGAAGTGTGATGCAGATTGCACTTAAAAAAAAAAAAAAAAAGAGAAAAAAAGAAAACAAGAAAAAATATTAAGAACAAAAAATCGAGCCAAGAACATAAAAGAGATAGTCAAAATATTGGAAAGAAAAAAAAATTTGGCAAGGTTAGGGTATGAGTCATCTGTCACAATTCTGTTGATAGATTAACATGAGTAAATAAAAACAGTAGTGTCCTTTGCAAAAACCCCAGTGCTCCACATGTGTCCTGTGTGGATGCAGTTCCAGATTAACAGCAGAAGGTGCTGGGTATATTGGATATGTATCAAATGACAACACTGTTATTATCGAATCTCTTCAGGGTGGAGGGCTATCTGTTCAAAATTAACATTTTGATATATCAGCCTTATTTTGGGAAATATACTTCTGTGCCTTTAACAAGCTTTTTTACTAGAATGTATCTTTTTTTTGGGTACGTCTGTTTTCCCACAAGAAACAGACAATGTTAATTTGTTAAAAAATATGCAATAAAATCTCTGATATTTTCCAGCACTTACCACTCCTAGAAATATATAATTATACAACTTCTAACTTTGTTTAAATTTAAAATCTTGAAAGGAAGTTAAATTCCTAAATGAAAAAAAATCAATACTTATAATTCACTCTCTTTTTTCCTTTTCCTTCTGATCTATCATTTATTTTTGATCTTGCCAAATGTATTTATTGACTATCTCTTTGGTTAACATCAATTTCCTTTTGCTCAAACCTCTCCTACACACCAGCTCCATGTATATCTCTCCCTCTTCCCACTCTTGATAAAAAAGAGCACTGACTTCGAAAGACGTGGCAAGCTGCTAATGCTGTGGATTAGTGTGTTCTGCCTTGAGTGAAATCAAGTTCTCTGCCCTTTGGGGATAGCACAACCATCAGGTTCAATTTCATTTTCTGATATTTTAACAGTTGTGTCAGGACTCCTGCAGACAACTGAGAGTGAAACGCCTTTTTGACAACAGGCTTCAGCACATCTGATGAAAGGACATGTATATGATTTTATATGAGAAAGAGGAAGTCTGAGGCTATCAAACACCTACATGATACAACTAAATCAAACATCAAAGTGATGGAACTCAAATATAACTGGATATGCCCTCGACAGACTTCACAGTGTTTCCTTTTATTATTTTCCATTTTTGCTACATTCTATAGGACAATTTAATTCAGTGCATTTGTCCAGAAGTGAAATTGGTATTCTTTTATCTTTCTAAAATGCAATTGTATAGTAAAGCTAAAGGAAATTAATTATGTCGCCTCAAGAACACACACACTCCCTTCCCAAAAAAAGAGGAAAAAAGAAACATTTTTTACAACTTAGGGGCCTTTTCTCTGTAAGTTAGTTTTATATGTCCACCTACATATCTTGAATATTTGATGCAGTACAGACTAAAGAACTCTCTATGTTTCATTTCATAAGAGGTGAGATTAATGTTCTTTCTTTTTCTCTTTCCATCAGAAAACGAGTTGCACTTCAGGCTGTGCACAGACTGGGACAGCAGGAAGATGATGTTAAAAAGGGTCTGAAGCATGTCAAAGCAAAAAAAGTTACAGTATAAATACCTTTTCCCCAAGTGGGTGAACAGTTTCTATTTTACCCTCTGTCTGACAAAAATTCAGGGGGTTCTGAATATATAGAAATAGGCAAAAACAAAGTGAAAATATTTAGAGTAACCAGTGAGAACTCCTCCTTTGCAAATGGATTGAGATTCTAAAATCAATTTTTTTGTCTCAGAAAACTTCTGCACCCTTTACCCTGAAATACCCATTACACAGTGAATTTCATCCCATAAGTGCATGAATTTCCTCCCCAGTCACAACACACTGTTAAAATTAACCAATAAAAAGCAGATGTAAGATCATTATCTGTAATGAGTGCTTTCAACACTCGCTACCCAGTAGGACCTGATGAAAACATGTGAAGCAGACTGTGACAAAAAATTATGCGAAAGTGGCAGTAGTAAGCAGTTTCTGGACTTCTGCATCTTCTGACAAGTGAGCTATTGACTATAACTGATTGATTCAATAGGCTTGAAAACCAAATGCTCTGAATTCAGAGGCAGAGCATTTGATGATCTCAGTAAACTTTGGATTAGACTGTGTATAAATAAAGTTCAAGTTCAAGGTCTCAAGTCAGGAAAATAGAATGCTTTTGGAGATGAGCATGAAGGACTAAGGGTAAAGACTGCATAACTGTCATTCTTGGATTTGGGGGGCAGGGGGTGGAATGAGGAGGGGAAAGAAAAAAGATAAAAAGGTGTCAGATACAAAATTCAGACATACTAATGCAATCAATCACTGTTTGTGAATGATCCTAGCAGAACACTTATGTGGACAGCTCTCCATCTGGAAGAAATTCTCAGGAAGCTTAACAGCTGTGTCCAAGTAAAATAATACAAGCTGTAAAACAGATTTCTGTGCTGTGAATCATAATTTCTCCTAGGAATAAAAATAATAGGAAATAATTCAATAAAAAGTCTATGTACATGAAAAATAAAAATAAAAACACATATTACTAAGCCAAGTTCTCCTCTTCATGCATTTCAAAGCCTCCATTGACTACCATAGTGGTTTAGTAGTGTCACAACTGAAACCAGAACACAGATGAACTGGGAGATCACTGTCAGCTGCTGATGCCCCACAACTGTGAAATGTAGAGACCTGGTTGCCTGTAAAAATATCCATTTCTTGGACTGATCACCAGTATAGGTTGGACAGTGAGAGGTCCTGGGTTTGGAGGGTTAGATTTGCTGCAATATGTATTTCCCTACAGATAAGGGTGGGGGTAGAGCTGCAATGAGGTGTTGCAGTGTCCCCTGGCACAAAAACTTGATGCCCAATTAGGTTTAGAAATAGTGACAAAGAGTTGATGCCCAATTAGGTTTAGATAAAGCTCTTCTCTGTAAACCTCAATTACCTGTGATGCCTTATGACATTCAGCGTTTACAAAGTATAATTACACAATAGTGTCTGACATTTAACGTCTATGGATAATTTAAAAGACTTCCACTTCAAAAGGGCTGCTTATGAGCAACAGTAATCACTTCAATTAGCTTGGCACCGTTAAAATGTAACAAGACCATCTGACAGCTATTAGAACCAGCCAAGCTCTTCAAGTGTGTTAATTTAGCAGTCATTGCTAATTTCTGGGCTTTACTGCATTTGCATAGGAAAACATAGCCCTGTTAGCCAGCAAAGGAGTTTCATTCCTGCAGCAACTTCCTATTCTTAGTGAGGTTTTTATGGCAGTGTTGTTTTCAGCAATAAACATGTTTCAAACAGTGAACTATTGAGAGAAAAAGGGGGTTGATTCACTAAGGGACTTTTTCAGGATCTAGGTCCAAATTATTAATACAGCTTTCAAGCTGTTTCTTTTAAGCTGCTCAAAACAAAAGAGATTCCTGGATGGAAAAAGGGAAAAAAAAACCCTCCATCTCTACCATGACTTCTTTATGCAGTATTAAGACTGTGTCCTGTGGGGACTATCAGATACCTTCAGGTTTTTTCCAGAACTTGTTGAGGCCTCTGTAAAATTTACTGGCAAGTCAAGATCCTCACTATGTATTATGGGGAACCAGGAAGAGATAAAGTATTACATCACCACAGATGCTTCTTTCTTTTCAACCATTTAATATAGTGCGATATTCTGCAGAAGCAGGAAACCTTTGTAAAGTGAAAGACTTCTCCAGAGACCAGTCTTATCAGCTTAGTAATTCTCTTTAAACTACTGGGACTAATCAGAGGACCAAAGTGGAAAGAAAACTCTGAGTTATTTGTGCCTGTACCTGAGAATAAGTAGACTAGGAAACCTACGGGAAGTCAGTAAAAGGTAAAAGTTCAAATCCTATAAAGCAATAGTTCTCAAATAAATTAAAACAAACTAACAAAACATCACAAAAGCTGAGAAAAAAATAGCCAAGATCAGATCTTCATGAACAATCTTGGCACAAATGCTGCAATGTACAAGAATATAAATTGAGCAACCCATATATTAATTGAAAGACTTCAGCAGCAAGTGGTCAGCATGTTCCACCCTGCCATAAACTCAAATGCGTCTTGCCTGTGGCCTAAGGTAAACTTTATGTCACTACTGCTTTCAGTTACAGCAATGTTAGTTTTTTTTATAACTCTACTGAGGCATCATTTCTGTAATATATTGTAAATATAACCTTTACTTATAATGCTTAGTAGTCCTAAAAAACAGGTGGTGAATAAACTGAAATACAATAAAGCAAATACCTACAACAAGAAAGTTTCTGACAAAGGGATAGCCAAAGAAAGAAGCAACCTCCACCATCTAAGTCTAGTGGGGTTTTACTAACTCTACCCTAATGACAACAGTAGTCCAAAACACATTTACTACACCTAAATATGACTGAAATCTACTCACTTGGGAAGTACCAGGAAATTACATTGGACAGTAGGCTGAATATGAGCCAAAAATATGCTCTCACCACAAAATAAGACAAATCTTGTAAGAGACTACATTTGGCCTCTGGCCAGAAGATGAAGGAAAATTATTATACTATTTCTTTGGCACTGATAAGTTTTCACCAGTAATATTGTCTTCAACTTTGATACCATTTTCTCCATATTTTAAATCAGTGAGTGGATTTTTAAGAAAATAATTTGAAGATAAATGTTGAAATGACCTAAGCCTTTTATCTGTGTATCCCTGGTATGGAACACTTACAAAACCGCCTAATTTTCTCATAAGACTTCTTAAACTTCCTGGTCCAATCTAATATGTATCATGACAAAGTTTTCTATATCTTTCTAATAGGAGTTACAAAAATTACAAAATACGTAAATGAAAGTCATTCAGTTTCCGAAGGCTTCTGTGATGAAAGGTTAACCACTACCACTTTCAAGCATCAGTAGGCATTCCTTATAGTCAGATGGGAGTCACACTACTAATGAGCTAAATGCTTGATGACTTGAAAGTTGATCGACTGAAAGGCACGTTATATTGCTTCTTTTTGGAAAATTAGGTGAGGCCACAATCCTGACCATGTTGTTAATAGGAACAAGCAATTATCTACATATGATAGTACAGAAATAAGGGGAAGTATTAGTTAAAATTGCCTTGAAGTGGCCAGGCGGAGAATGCAAGAAGGATTTGGTGGAAGAAAAAGCTTCACGTAATATTTTCACTTCATATTAATTTACCTCTTCAACCAGAGTAAAATTTAATTGTATGTGTTTGTAAATTTCAAGAAGCTTGCGTTACTTTCTGTCTTATTTTCAAAGATATCAGAAAAGGTTAACAAAAATTCCAAATGTACATGTACAGGTATAGAGTACATGAAAATTGCATAATATCATTGTGCAGGTCAAGGAAGATTTGGTTTATGGATACCACAACATTTTGACACACACAATTTTACACAAGAATAACAGGTTTATCACTTCCCAAAAATGGTTGGCACCAGCAACTCTCAGGACCAGCCTTAAAATACAATATTAACATAAACTCAATGCAACATCAGACAGTAAGGGAAGTTCTCTGGTGTTTCAGAGCTGGAGAAATGCTTCCTCTTTGTAATTCTACCTTCAGCATCAAAGGTAAAATGTGCAAGCAGAGAAAAAAGGAATATGACTAGATCTCTGCTTGTGCTCCAATGATCCTTGTGCTGACTGCCCAATAAATCTATGAATATATGCAGAGAGCCAGAGCTGCTGCAAATTGCAAAAGATGCCAGGATCAAATAGGAAAAGAAACAAAATGGCGTTTTCTTCCAATTCTCCAGTGTAACAACACATACAGCCTGTATAAGTTGCAACGACTACTCTGACAAAACCCACAACTACCAAGAGGATTCCAGACCAAATTTTCTGCCTCCACTTCCTTCTTTTATTCTTTTGTAAAGTAATACAACTCTATGACAGAAAATATAGAAAAATGAAAAAAATATAATCAGCTTTATTGTACTTTTCATAGAAACAATCAAACCAATATATTTTCTTTCTTTAGTTCATGAAGAAAAAAAAACAGGGGAAAAATTGAATAGATTCACAGGCAGGAAACTAAACTGGTGCATGTGTAAGGAGGAAAGAAAATACCAGCATAAAACTGATTCAACAGCAAAACTTCTATGAGAAAAGGACACATGACATATTTGTTCAATACTGGAAATCTTCTTTAATTTACTCACTGTAACAACTCCTACAAACTTGCATCTTTTATAAGAGACAAGGCTCATCAAAATGTCATTTTACAAATTCTTCTACTGCCCTTCTGATGCGTATTTCCCCCTAATTCTTACAATAAACTGGCCAGTCTATGATTACTCTTTTCAGCACAATTTTCCTGGAGTTGTATGCTCATTTCGAGGTCAAGCTCATTGCATTCTTCTGAGGTAATTTATTTGGTGCAGGAGGAGTCTCTGGTTTTTTTTCTGGTCCTTGTGTTTATACCACCAGAATCTCATGTCATCTACGTAGCAGCTTTCTCATTCTGCAGCAATTTCCAACCTGACTTCTCAAAGCTCTCAGTGGACTTTATGAACTTATGCTACCTCACCCTTTCCTGGCCTTCAGCAGTGAGCAAAACAGTAGTGCTACAACAAGCATTTTGATTGGTGCTGAAATATACAGCCTGAAAGATAACTAAGAAATTAACCCGGACTACAAAAATCTTACACTTTGTTGAAAAGAATGGAAGATATTTTGATGAATCTCTGTAGATAATGAACTTTCTTTCCAGGTCATGCCATGGGTGAAGGTGGTTCACTCAATATTATGCTCAAAGTGTCAGTAAAAGGGACGACAAAAGACAAGAGAAATAGGAAGCAAAGGGAGCGGGAAACCCAAAACATTAGGCACAGCCACAGTAGTAATAGTAATGTGACACTGAATAAAATTGACAGAGATCAGGCTTTGGGGCTGAACAAAGGCTATGAAGGTGACAAAACGGTAAGTAAAGAGCCATAAACTCCTGCTGTGTAGCTCCTATGCTACTGAGAGAAACAGAACTTTTATGTTCTTTTCAAATATACAGGATTGCAACAAAAGTACCTGATTCTACCTTGAATTTCTCACACTAGTGTTTTTCCCGAAGACTAACCTTTAGCTACCCAGAAAGCAATCACACTCCAATGTAAATCATCATACCACTAAATATTATAGGACAAGCCAAATTCTTCTCTCAGCATTTTCACGGGAATAAATGGGAATGATATCGTGGGGGAAGACTAATATCATGGTTTGAATTAACCACTTTTTTCCTGTCACTCTCTGCAGAGTGTTTTCTACCTCCTATCTGTCCAGCACATAATTTTTGAAGGACCTCAAGACTTCGGCACCCAAGAGTCAAGACTTCTTCCTCAGGACTTTACATGACTTTGTCTCCTGTGGTAGTTTGGCCTAGGCCTTCATTGGTGACCAGTTTGTAACCAAGGAAGTGCCCAGATTTACCCGGTATTCCCTACGATTTTTACGTAAGCCGGAGTATAAGAAGAAAGGAGGAGAGGCTTTTGCCCTCTTTCCTTCCGGCGGCTTTGGAGGTGCAGATTTCCCTGCTGTTGAGTCTGTTGTCTTGGAGAGTGAGGCCTGGGTAAGGCCTTGCCAACCTTGGGAGACGGAGGTTGCTGGCAATCGTTCCAGAGCGACTTTCTGTTGTCCCAAGGAGAGTAGTAAGATATTCTTTGCTAATTCTTTTAGTTGATAGACCTTGGGCTATTGATCGAGATATATATATATTTTATTTTGGTTTTGTTCTTCCCTTCCCCTTTCCCTTTTCCTTGTGAAATTGTATATATATTTCAATTGTATACAACTGTAATATAAGTGTAAATATATTTAAATATTGCTTTAGCTGTCTTTCTCTTGTTTTGGTTTTCTCAGTTGTTTTTTTCTCCCTCTTCTCCCTTGGTTTGGGGAGGGGGAACTTCTTGTGGTAAGGTTTGGATACTTGGCAGGGAGCCAGCTTCAAACCATATCACCTCCTCAGGAAACTTTTGATTTTCTCCTCACTGTACCTAATTCCTCACCAAGCCTTCATACCACCACAATGTTCAATGCATCTCATACAAGAATATGGTGACCTTACACACTCCAGGCAAGTGACAGATGGTTGTATACTGCATATCCTATCTCAGAGAAAGAGATAGTACACAATCCTGATTTTCATTTCTTTACTTCTATTCTCCCTCTAAGTAAAGATAGACGCATTTCCTTGTGCAGATGGGGGGCTATGACCCATCCTCTGACTATCTCCAAACACTGCCCTTTCACTCGGTGTAAACTGATGTTACATTCCTGCACAGATGACAGGCACCAAAATGTTCAAGGGGTCCTGATCACAGTGAAAACACTTTTGTGAAAGACATGGCTATATTTCTTATCCTGAGCAGCCTTAGCCATCCCCAGAATGGAGATGAAGAGAGAGTATCAGACAATTGGCACCAGCTCATTGATTGCTGTAGGGTCATATCTAACACCTGACTGGTCTGATAACTTGCCAACTTTTACATCCATAAAATCAGCAACAAGAACACTGGCAGTGAACAGTGCAGCTAAACCCAATTTTCTACAGATTCATCCCACACATGGTTAGGGATAGCCCAGTGGTCATATGGACCACTTCCATAGTCATGTGGAAGATTTTACCAGCGTCTTCCCATCAGAGTCCAAACCATATGACCACAAAATTAGCTAAGTACGAAACAAAACCTCTCAACCTGGTAATAGCCAGTGTTAATTTACTGACTTTCGCTCTGTTAAAGCCTTTTCAGCAGCACACTGGAGAGAAAAGCTGTCTTGTTCTTGCCTGTAGGGCTGTTTTGATGAGCTGAAACTTTATCTACGCTGACAAGACACTAGTGAACAAGTATCAGAGCATTTTTATTCAGATCTCCACCACACCTTTGGAATGCTTCCTGCATCTCTATGGACTACAAGAGGGGGGGAAAAAGCAACCCAGAAAATAAAACACACGACTTTGACTTCTCACCAAACTTCAGCTAAACATCTAGCAGCCAGAATATACCATCAGGTCAGTCACAATTATACTACCTCTTCCCTCTCAAAAAGAAAGACCTGGACCAAAGGCTCTATACACATCTCAGGAGGGAGCAAAGAGGGCAGTGCTTGTGTGCAAGAGCCAAAGGGAGAGAGGCTATAGCTTATTTTGCCGCTCCTCTCCAAAATAAGAAACAGTCAAGCAAGGAATAAAATACATGTGAAGGGAATTTATTTAATTTAATCACCATAAATAAGTTGTAAAATCACTTCTTCGCTTCATGTCAGATGAAATATTCAATGGTTCTCCAGCCCTCTTCTGTTCTTTCAGCTGAGGAGACACAGGGCATCTTTGTCAGCAGAGGCAGATGCTCAGGAGGCTGAGGCAGTATTGCCATCTGTCCACAGCTGATCAGCTCATCCCTGATGCGGGTGAATATGCCCTCAAACAGTGGGGGAAGTGAAGAATAAATACACAGGCTTTACACCAAGCAAACCTGAACCACATTTTAGGAGAAAAGACACAGATGGTACAGAGATAGGTACAAAATTTAAGAGAAGTACCTTACAGACAGTTAGCAAAAACTGTAATAATTAAGCCCCTACCACAAATGCAAGCATTCTCTGTGACAATCCTTGTTGAAAGGATTGGCAATTCAAGGGAAACTGA
This sequence comes from Neopelma chrysocephalum, assembly GCF_003984885.1. Taxonomy (NCBI): domain Eukaryota; kingdom Metazoa; phylum Chordata; class Aves; order Passeriformes; family Pipridae; genus Neopelma; species Neopelma chrysocephalum. Next base: position 208,017 of record NW_020925569.1, read on the forward strand.
CTTTAAACAATTATAATAATTTACCCCAAAAAAATGAAAGCACTAGCAGAGCAAATCAATACTTCATTATATTCCTATTCTTCCAAGCACACCTTACTGGAGAGAAAAGCAGCACACAATGAGCTCCTTTTTACTTTTTAACCTTCACTCAAGACACAGTCAGATTCAGAGACCAACCACATATCAAAGGATCCTGCAAGGTGCACATTTGAGCACCAGCATAAGACGCCCCTATAGTTCAGTACATCTTAAATATGGGCTGCAAATAACATCTCACTACATAAGCCACTGCACACAAGCTAGAATATTTCAAGGGCTTTCAAATCCCTTAATGAATGGGCATATCAAAGTGTTATCTTTAAACAGTATAAATATATTTCCTCTTTCAATATTCTGTTTCCTAAAGATAGATGAAGTGGTTAAGAACACACTGTACCACATGACCTAACATAAGATTATTAAAAAATTTTTAGAAGTTTTACACAAGAAGTTGAGCTCTTTTAAACTCTTCTTCATTGTAAATATTAATATACAATCACAGCTAGGAACCATTCCACTTGTCATGCTATGAGATTGACATTTCAGGGGTTAATCACATGCTTTTTATCTTATGACAGTGGTAAGAAATTATAAAATTTTCATTTAACCTAACATCCAACAAATATTTTTAGTAGCAGAGAGTCATAGTTAAAATAATAGTGTTTATAAATTTGCTCTTGCAGTTGTCATTATGGAGGCAAGTGTCTGTCTGAGACGTCTCTCCATCTTCTTTCTGACAGCAAGAACCATCTTTCTTGTGCCATGTTCTTCACCTGTAAAAATCTGCAAATACATTTGGTTCTAGCTACCTGGAAAAAAAGAGATCAGAATTGTAATCCTCAGTGATGTTTGTCTATTTAGGACAGCTGGTGGTCCTGCTTAATGAATGCACAGATATCAAGGGTCTCATGCTCAACAATTGCAATTCAGTGTTAAAAACCTCTAAGGATAAACCCTCCCTGTATACACATACAATAATATGGAATGTTGAAAACTCCAAGATCACTTGGAAAAGAAAAAGCCTTGGACACATTCTGGACAGTTTCCTTAAAATGTCAATTCAAGAGTAAGAATCAAAAGTTCAAGCAACTAGGTCAGTGACAAACTCCTGGTGTCCAGCCGAATGACAAGAATTTAAGTTTGCTTCAGGAAGCAAGCAAGACCTCATGGCCCAGTCACAAATCTCCCAAGTGAAGGTAGAGCCCTGACCTGTCTGAGGCATGTCTTGTCCAGCTGGATCAGAACATACAGTTAAAATAATGTGTTATCCTGCTCCTGACACTTAGCAGCCCTAAAAGTAGTGTACGTCATATTCTTTGGTTGTCTAAGATCGGAACTGTGGAGTTTTCAGGTTAATAATTCTTCTGAAGTGTGCATTATCATTAGCTGTTGCAATTCTGAATATTGTTAGTGATCGGTGTCCTATCCTTTTTGTGATTCATACTAACTTTGGTTACAATATCATCTTTATAGCAAGTGTCAGAAAAATCCCTCCTTTAGATTTAAAGGACGGCAAAAATACCTGTAGGACAAGGAAAGAATAACAAGAAGTTTTTTTATTGCAGCGTGCTGGGTGCTCCAAGATCACAAGGATCTAAAAGCACACCAACCGCTTAAAAATCATGCTGTCCTGGTTAGAACGGCTGGGACCAATTCATCCCTGGATGGGTGTAACCCAAAACTGTGTATTCTATAGCCTCCATGCCATTTCCCAAGAACTGCTGTCAGTAGAGGCCTGCAAGGTGGGAAGATGTTCCTGTACCCTTTTATGGAATTCCCTGCTCTGATATCCTTATATGGAATTCCCCGCTCTGATACCCTTATATGGAAGAGGGACTGAGCATCCGCTTGCCCTTTTATGGAATTCCCTACTCTGAGGGAGGGACTGAGCACTCCCGCCTGAACTGGAGAGTATATAACTGGGAGTTTCAGAGCCTTGCGACTCTCTCGTGGGATCCAGAGGAAGACTCCAGACCACTGCCTTCAACTAGACTGAGACCACCACCCTCGACTGGACTGCAATCACCACTTCTGACCAGACTGCAGCAGCTCTCCCACCAGCAGGTTTATTCCCTCTCCCTTTGCTTTGGACTCAGGGGTGGGCCAAGGTACACCACTTTTGTTCATACCCCAGGGTGCTGGTTTATACATTTGGGTTTTGTGGGTTAAAACCAATTGTCTGTCTGTATAATTGTACTTATTGCATTATTTTAATAAATTGTTATTCTGACTTATAAATCTCTCTTTTGAATTGAGTTCATTTTGCCTTGCTGGTTAACTTTTAAACCAGCACACATGCCTTTTGTATTCTTGTGGTTACATAAGCTGTTACATATTCATTGACCACCAGGTTTTTACCTTGAAAGGTAATTTCTCTGACTCGGGAAGGGGTGTTACCATTTCCCTTGATTGATTGGGCCGTTCCCTGGCGTCAGGTCCAGACAGGACCATCCACCTTACAGCTTCCGTGGTATGTCTAAAAAATATTTCTTGGTTAAAAAAAACCCACCCCCTTCCGTCTTCCTGCTAAGTTCATTTTCTTATAATAAAACCAGGTTATTTATTTCTCATACAAGGAGTTCACAATTTTAATACACGTGGTATGAAAAGACATTTTCTTCTTTGTTTGAAGCCCAGGAGAGAATTCAGCTGCAATAAGTCAACTCTTAACCCGTATTTCCTAAAACACTGGATTTTGTCTCCATTTCTAAATATATAATTCAAGAACCAGCCTCAGATATGTGGATGACAAATCTAATTCATCTATATTCAATCACTGTAGTGAAGAGATTAAAAGGAAATTCTCTGATTTTACCACTCAGGCATTGCTACAAGGCCAGTGGACTTAAGACTGATTTTTTCCCCTGGGATTTTGTTCCCAATTTTTCCTTCCCACAGCCTTACCCAGGCTAAAAATAAGGAGTGAAATGAAAGTGACTTTTTTCCTGAGTTAAGTCAATCAAGTACAGAAGGCTTATGTCAAAAGAGATACTATTTGGCTGTGTAAAGATACTATTTATCTCATTAGAGATAAATTCTAGTTTAGATTATGCAAGGCAGAACAAGACAAGCCAGTATAGCTGCAGGCAAGGATCAGGGCTTTTCCCCAATTCACATCTGTTAAGATCCAGTTAATACAGTTCTTAGAGAGATGCCTCTGCCCAAATTAAGGTGCAAATGAGATCATAGACCAAAGTCAATAGTATGGATTTTTATTTAATAGTAAATATGAGGTAGAGATAGAAAGAAATAGGAAAAAGAGAAAGAAAGGGGAAAGCAAGAGAGTGATAGAGAGACATAATAGGCAGAAAAATATCACCACTCTACAGATTCAGTACTCTTCTTCTGGTCTTCTCCATGGTGAAGATTCCAGTCTTGTTGAAATAATAGTTGCAGTCTGGATCCATTGAGGGAAGCCTGCAGTGGTGAAGGAAGTCCTGGGTAGTGAAGGAAGCACACACAACACAGATCCCGTAGGGGTTTAGTTCATAGGGGTCCATATTATGCTTAGTCTAGGTGGAAATGTCCCAGTACCTGCTCTGTGGCAGAGAGTTTTACACTAGATGATGGAATACTGGATCATGGGATATTTCAGGAGTCTTTGACACATTCTAAGACATTAGAGATGCCTGTCAACACAGTTGGGTCAATTATGGCCCATTATGGCCCTTCAGCAGAGATGAATACCTTCAGGCTACGCATTAATGTTTCTACACTTCCCCCTATGGGAGGGGAGTTATCACAGCTGAGTCCCTTGTGTAAGGACAAAAAAACCAACCTCACCCTGCAGGATTTGCTTCATTCCTTATCTTGTTCAACACCCAGCTTGTAGCCTTAAGTGTTTGTCCTCTGCATCAGGGCAGTTGCTTTGCACATTGTCAGCTTGCAGCTTGATTGCTTGAGCCACTACCATTGCCATCACTGACATTTCTGGATACATTTTTCTCCAGGAATAATTAGACGGTAGTACCACAGAAGCACTGAATCACAGATTATGCTGAACTGGAAGTGCCCCAGCTAATTTCATTAAGTCCAACTCTTAGACCTGCACAGGAGTGTGTGCTCAAGAGTATCATCCAAATGCTTCTTGAACTCTGTCAGGCTTGGTGCTGTGACCACTTCTCTGGGAAACCTGTTCCAGTATCCAACCATCCTCTGGGTGAAGGACGTTTTTCTAACATCTGATCTAAACTTCCCCTACACAACTTTAGGACATTCCCTTGGATCCTGTCACTGGTCATCGCACAGAAGAAATCACTGCCTCCCCCTCCTCTTTCCCTCATGAGAAAGGTGTAGACTGCAATGAGGTCTCCCCTCAGTCTCCTCCAGACACCAAATGACCTCAGATGCTCCACATACAGTTTCCCCTCAAGGCCCTTCACCATCTTCATTGCCCTACTTTGGACACTCTCTAAGAGCTTAATATCTTTCTTATATTGTGGTGCCCGAAACTGCACAACAATGTTCAAGGTGAGGCCGCAACAGTGCATGTGATGATTTGCCTGATGCCACCCAGGACATGGTTGGCCCTCCTGGCTGCCAGGGCACTGCTGACTCATATATCAATTTGCCATCAATCAGGACCACCAGGTCTTTTTCCATGGCACTGCTTTCCAGCATCTCATTCTGTACAGACATCCAGGGTTGCCCCATCCCAGGTGCAAAATTTGACTTTCTTTTGTTGAACTTCATCTGTTTGGTGATTGCCCAGTCCTCTGATTTGTTGAGGTTTCTCTGCAGGGCCTCCCTGCCTTCAAGGGAGCCAACAGGTCCTCTGAGTTTTGTGTCATCTGCAAACTTGCTTAGCGTCCCTTCCAGTCCTGTGTCCAAGGCATTTATGAAGATGTTGAAGAGCACAGGACCCAAGATGGAGCCCTGTGGAACCCCACTAGTGACAGGTCACCAGTCTGATGTCACCCCATTCACTGTTACCCTCTGTGCTTGACTCGTGAGCTAATTGCTCACCCATCACATGATGTGTTTATCCAGCTGTGTGCTGGACAGTTTGTGCAAAAGGATCCTGGGAGAGATAGTATTGAAAGCTTTACTGAAATCCAAAAAGATTATATCAACTGGCTTCCCTTGACCAACTAGGTGGATAACCTTGTCATAAAAGGAAATCAGGTTGGATAAGCAGGATGTCATAGTTTGAATTTGGGGGAACAAGGATTGAGAGTATCAAAAAACAGACTTCAGTTTGTGAAAAAAGAAGTAAAGTATTCAGGATATATCATAAAGAATGGAGGACGTAAACTAAGCTCAGAAAGGATAAAAGGAATCTTAGATCTCTCTCTCCCAAAAACAAAAAAAAGAAATAAGGCAATTTTGGGGGTTGGTGGGGTTTTGTAGGCTGTGGATTTTGCATTATAGTAATAAAACAAAGTTCCTGTATGAGAAACTAGCAAACAACACAGCCCCTGAAAAGGTTTACCAGGTAGAAGTTTCCTCAGAAGAAGTGGAGAAATTTAAAGAGTTGAAGGAAGTTTTGACCCAAGCCCCAGTGTTATCACTACCGGACCTAAAGAAACCATTTGACCTTTATGTAAATGCTTCCGAAGGGACCGCAAAGGGGGTTGTCACCCAAGATTTGGGGAGGGTCAGGAAATTGGTGAGTTTTCTGTCAAAAATGTTAGACCCAGTAATCAGGGGATGGTCAGCTTGCATGCAGGCAGTGGTTGCTACAGCCATACTCATGGAAGAAGCAAGGAAGCTGACATTTGGGGGAAAAATTAAAGTTCCCACTCCACATGCAGTAAGGGCAATCTTGAGTCAGAAATCTGGAAAGTGAATGACAGATTCTCGAATTTCAAAGTATGAAACCATATTAATGGAAAAAGATTATTTTAGCCTGACTACCAATTCATGTGTAGATCCATCTCAGCTTTTGTGCGGACGAGGAGAAACCAAACGTGACAACGTTGAACATAATTGCTTGGACATTATCGATTATCAAACAAAAATCAGAAAGGACTTGATGGATATCCCTATAGAAAGGGGAATACATTTGTTTACAGATGAGTCATCAAAAATAGTAGAAGGCAAACGTAGAAGTGGTTATGCAGTAGTTGATGGAGACAATCTTACTGTGGTGGAGTCAGGGACATGGATTTGTTGGGATATCACCAGTGAAGTTCCCTGACCTAATAAGAGAAGAAATCATTACAAATATTGAGCAAAAAACACCTAATGACCACCTACTACTGTCACAGTTGAGTGATTTATATTCTGAATTAACAAAAGAGGGGGTCAGATATTTTGAGCTCCCCTGAGCGGGGCAAAACTTGTTTGTTGATTTAGCAGAGAAAATTGCTAAAGGACTAAATGTAAATTGCTGCTGGGTTTGTGGTGGACCTGTAATGGCAGAAGAATAGCTCTGGACGGGTTTTAGTCCACATGCTTGAGAAATACTGAAGGGAGATTATACTTTTTCTCATAATAAAGTGAGTAGGACAGAAGGGTGGATATTAAGCTCGACAGTGATAGGAAGAGATTGTATACGGAGAACAATTATGGAGATTGTATACAGAGACTCATTTTGTACACCCAGTTGGGGAAACCCCGTGCTAAAGAACTCTAAAGACTAACTTCACTCACCGTGAAATTGGAACACAAATACATTGCAAAAGGCACCAGTCAAAAAAAAAATCATAATAAAGAATATGCCACTTCTGGACCAGTGACAAGAGTAATACTACCGAGAGATCACATGAAATGTGGAAAAGGTACTGTGGTTACTTATTAAATATATCCCAGTTTCTAGCAAAAAAGGAAGGCATCCCTGACATCAGACCTACCAAAAGTGCTGCTCTTCTGCCTCTATGTCCATATAGTCCTCAGTCTTTGCATTGATTCTATGAACGTTTTTTGTAACATGATTTCCACCTCCAGCCATGTTCTTTTTGCAAATAAATTTGACATAAAATTGCTTTTTCTAATGCTGTGAGATTCGCGTTATCGAGGTAATGGTAATTAACCACAATTATACTGTGAGGACTGTAAGCAATGCAATGTAGATCTTTAAATGGGATTTAAGGTGTTACTCTAAACCTGTGCAAGTGGGGACATCTCTACATGAACAGTTACTGCACAGCAAGGGTGGGCTTCTGTGTCTCAGCTGCTCAGCATGGAGATCCCTCCATGACAGTTTCACATACATAGTGAAGTTCCTCTTCTTGCTATTATGGGCAGTTGCATAAGGATCTAGCCAGCAAAAGTCCTAAAGCTGCTAAAAGAGGGCAAATACAATTAATTGTTACTGTACCTACTCGGTTGTTGGCATCTTCCCAGCTAGCAAACCTGTAGGTTACATTACCCTCTTAACTTTCTAGTTCTTCAAATCTTCTGACCTTTTCCCAGGTGCCCTGTTAAAAGAAATTCACAAGATTTCTGCTGCCCCGATTTCACTGTGTGTTTCATTTTATTTGGGGGAGGACAATGTCACCTAGGGTTAATTCTCTGCTATCTCAATGAGGCTTAACCTGAAAACTGCTGGCAGGGTACCCACAGTTCCAGTATCCTGATGTTAATTCTTTTTTGGCATAGTTACAGTATGAATACTTTGTAATACCTGACCACTGCATTAACCTAATCAATATGGATGTGGTTCATATTTCAATTCATTTTGTAATTTCACTTGCCAACATGTGGTTTTATGAACATATACTATAAAGCAATTAAGAAACATATAAAAATATACTTTTGACACTTTTACTCATAGCTAAAGACTTTTAAACACCTGTGTTTCATTGGATTACATTACAAGCTTAAATATTTCAGGGTTCCCAGGAGGACATCTGAATCCAAAAAACTGCTGTAATTTAATTATTCCTAGTAATTAAATTATCTAGATTTCAATCAGCGTGGAGCTTTATTTGAACTTCTGAATATGAAAACTCTTTTTGCACAGCTGAATTTTATTCAGAATCTGGCCTTGATGTAACTCATTTCAGTAAATTAGGCTGAGATAAGCTATGAAAATTTTAGATCATTAAAAAAGGAAGATTATTGAAAAAGAAAGTAATTGTAACACTATTAAATGCTAGCATAAAGAATTCCTAGCATGAAATATGTAAATTTACTCTTATAATAAAATCTGATAAAAAAATACCACAATTCACAAGTGAACTTAATGTTTGGTCGCATCCAAGTTATTGAGGCTCAGTAAGTACCAGTGCAAATTTAGTTTAATAAAATAAATGACTAAACAATTCCAGTTGTCTCTAGGTTTGTGAAATCAGATCTTTTCTGTTTTCCAAAAACAAGAGAGATTAAAAGCTAACAATAATGAACACACACATACACAAACGCTTCCTACTTCAAAACAGAGACATATGCCAGTATTACATTCATATGTGGGGACCCCTGGTGGCCTAGTGGTTAGCATGCAGGACTCTCACCTCTGCGACCCAGGTTCGAATCCCAGCCAGTCCCCCGGGCAGATGGAGCCCGTTAGCCCTGTAAGGCCATCCATCTATGAGAAGGTCACTCTAAACAAACCTACATCCTGAGGACCTCACTGCCATTGTCCAAGCTTGCTTGGCCCCGGCAGATGAACCTTAGGATTAAAGGGTGGGCTCAGTTCAGCGCAGGCTGTCTCTCACCTAAAAAATTCATTGCGCAGGCTGGAAAGGTAAAAAGACCTTTCCCCAAATCTTCGTTCACGAAGACTGGCCATTATTATTACATTCATATGTATGGGGTATTCAATTTTCTACCAATTTTGAGATACAAGATAGGAAAAAGCTTCCTAACAAACACCAGTACATCTTTTACAAAAAGAAATCTATTATTATTTTCATAATAATAGATTGCGTATTTCCAGAACCTTATACTGCTTATGTTGTTTTGAAGCTGTGTATCACAGTCAGCAGCAAAGTCCCCTTTCCTCCTGTGCTTATGCTGTTATGTGTATACAATTCATGAAATCTTAACATGTGTGTCCCCTTTTTCTCTTTTGGAAAGCAAAATAAAAATATACCGATTTTCCTTTATCCTCAATGACATACGTATGCATGAACACATATATGAGGCAGGGTAATTAATTTACCTTGTATCACCTTGTTGATAAATTGGGGACCCTCTCATTACATCTTGATTATGTCTGCAGTTATGTGATACCAATGTTACTTCCACCACCTTTCCACAGCTTCTCTTCTCTTTTTTTTCTCTTTCTGTCTGTCTCTCCTTCTATCCTTAGCTTTTTAATAGCTTATAACCATTTCCTGTTGCACACTGGCTGAGAAAGCTCTCTCAAGTCCCAGGTGCAAATCAATAAGTTATAGTGATTCATTAAAAAAAGACTGTCATCATTATTGTTGAATTATTACTGTGTCTGAAGAAAGATCCTTCAAGAGCTCAAGGTTTCTTCAGTAACATTTGTAATATGCACTGAATAGTGTTAATGAATGAGTGGGCGTTCATTCTGCTGAAACGCAGTGGTATTTGATTTATACTAAGTTCAGGTCTGATTGTTAAAGTTAAATACATTAAAGTGTCTCAGATCTGCCTTAATGTACTTCTCTGCATACAACAGATTTAAACATTACTTAGCTTTTCATTATTGGTTGAATATGTTTCTCTGTTATATCATCCTATGATAAATGGTACTTGTGATATTTTGAAAAATAGCACTTTATTAAATCTTCACTTGTCAGAAGCCAGTATCTCAAAAAAATTATCAGCATATTTGCTAAATAATAACCAGCTGATGCTAAAAGTGTAAATAGAAATTCAGAATATTCAATCCTAGTTCATAAAACCAAGATGATCAAGGAAGAAATTCAGATTTCAATTTGGGGAAAATTCACAAACAATTTCCATTAGGAAGAATAAAATATACTTTGTTTACCTAAGATGCCACCTTCTAAGTGTCTCCGAGGGGGTGGAATTTTTTTTTCTAGCTCATAATTGCTCTCTCCTGAAAAAAAACATAAAGCCATTAGTCAAAAGGGTAAACAGGAAAGACAGGGTAGGGAGAACATGCAGGAAACCATCAAATTCCAGCTCAGGTCAGGCATTTCACAGCAATTCTGCAAATGCCACTGAGAATTAAATACACCATCTGACTACAGCATTTCTTCTCATCTACAAGAGTTTTCTGTTCATGGTACATAAAAAACCAGCCCAGGACTGCCAAGTCAGCCTGGGTTGTATTTCTGATGCTGTCTTCATGCAACACTTTTGTTTTTCTTACCTGAATGTTTCTGTTGTTGACTACAATCAGAGGAAGTTACTCTGTCACTATTCATCTATTCTTTTCAACCCGTTTTGCTGAGGGAGTAAAGCAAAATCAGAGCCTTGTAGACTTGATTTTATCTTAAGGGGAGTGGTCAGCTATTTCATAGAATGCAGCTCATTTACAAGTAAATAGCCCTTCTTTTCTGGTGCAGGAGACATTAAACAACATAGCTTCTTTCCTTATATTCACAGATAACTTCTAGACAAATATTTAACTCCCTCAAGCCAGCAGCCCCATCCTTCTTCACTCCTCTGAAACATCCTTGGGCTCAGATATTCTAGGCCTCTCCTCTTACTCCCCGCATTTTCTTGCCTAAACTGATATTCAAAAGAGTTTCTTCATCCAAGTACCAAATACCAAAGAGTTTTGTACAGGGGGGTTTTTTTATGTAGTGATACATTATTACCTGCCTGCCACGTGCATTAAATAAATCTGAGTAATGTCACTGCTGTGCACAAAATGTTAGAGTCAGATTCAGAATTGTGCCTTTCCAGCAATGCAAAATCACTAGAAGCACACCTTCATCAGCTCCCTGAGGGGTTCCTCTCTCTAAGAGTACAGAAAACCCATATGGCATATGGAACACTAGGAGCTATAAATTGCCAAACTCTGAGAACAGGTTTACACCTGGAAGTCCCACACACATGACAAACCCTGGCGACATCAAAGGGCAGCTCCTGCACCTCAGAAAGGGCAAGACTCTTGAGCAGTTTTGCATTGTCCCTCACCTGAAACTCTGTTCGGAAATGCAGTATAGATCCAAGTGTATAAAAAGCTGTAAATTATTACAATACGTTTGGAGAAGATTTGCAAAGGTTCCATATCACTGAGATTATTTTTGTATTAAGACTTCAAAATTTCTGTATTCTTATGTTCCGTTCTCCTTGGAGTCCAAGAACTAAACTAATAATTTCAAATAGTTTTGTCAGCACAGGCAGTCTGTGTCTTTTTGTCTGTGTAACTCTGGACTTGGCCAACTTGGAAATATGCCAGTTTGGACTGGCTAAAACCTTGGGATAGATTTGACTGCAGTTTTTCCCAAGGTTAACAGGGAGTATCCTTTAAATCAGCATTTTATAGCTGATTTGGATACAAAGGGCTATGTCTTTCTTGCTATAAAGAGATTTTCCAGTCTTTTAGTATGCTTCCTTCCTTGGGTCTGACAAAATGTGGTCATCTTCAGAAAGGGCATCTGCTTTTCATACTTGAGCAGGCTTTCTGGCTACCAGAACTAGCAAGTAAAAAGAATTTTCAAGAGATACAGGTTCTCTATTGCAAGCAAAAGGGGCTACTTGCAGATGAATGTTGGTTCTTGATAGTACCATGGACCCTGCTGTAATCTGCTCCCAGAGACGATTCCAAATTCTGCAAAACGTTGTCTCTGCTTAGTGGCAATTTAGTGATTAGATAGAATTGATAAAGGAATGTAGATTACTCAATATCAGTTCTGGTCACACAAATAGTACATGTTAGAATCTGAAAATGCCAGAAATTCCCATTAAAACATCATGCTTTTATAATAACCCTGAGACCTGCAGGTATATTTTCTTTTGATTTACTTCTTTGAAGGAGGTTATAGAAATATTCATCACATAAACTAAGTAATATAGGTGTACATGTACAAAAATCTACAAACACATAGTGGTACTCTTTTTCATTGTTTTTAATTTTATCTCAGCATTTTCAGATTTTGAGACAAAACACCAAAAATAAAATGGAAAAAAAAAGTAAAAAAACTCTTCATCTCTTACTGGATTTCAGGACAGGTAATAATTGACTTTTTTTTTTTTAATTACAAGGAATTATATTTTCTGAGCTTATTTCAGTTAGGGGGTGGGGAGAAGGGATATATAATGTCCATGTTACACAAAAAAAACCATTAGACGCTGACATTCTAACAGGCAGCCTTACTGCAGGAGTCAAAAGAAAATGGACTTTTGGGAACACAACCATTTTTTCCCTGTACATTGGCTTTATCTGGCAAGATTTTGGTAGCAGGGGGTCTGCAGGAATGGCTTCTGTGAGAAGATTCCACCAGAAGATTCCTCCATGTCCAACAGAGCCAGTGTCAGTCAGAGCCAAGTGGTAACCTACCACTGGCCAAGGTTGAGCCCATGAATGATGGTGGTAGTACTTCTGGAAGAACATATTTAAGGGGGAGGAGAGGGGAAACTGCTGTGCAGCAGCAGTCAGAAGAGAGAGAATATGTGAGAGAAACAGCCCTGTAGACCCCAAGGTCAATGTAAAAGGAGGGGAAGGAGGTGCTTCAGGTACCAGAGCTGAGATTTCCCAGCAGCCTGAGGTGAAGACCATGGTGAGACAGGCTGTGTCCCTGCACCCATGGATGTCTCTGATGTAGCAAATACCCACCTGCAGCCCACAGAAGACCCCACATCAGAGCAGGTGGACAGAGGCTGTGACCCTGTGGGAAGCCCATGCTGGAGCAGGCTCCTGGCAAGACCTGTGGCCCCATGGAGAGAGAAGACCACACTGGAGCAAGGAAAGAATGTGAGGGAGGAGTCCTCCCACTGAGGAGGAAGGAGCAGCAGGGACGTCTGATGACCTGACTGTAATCACTGTCCTCTGTCTACCTGTGCTGCTAGGAGGATAGAGGTGGAGAATTCAGGAGTGAAGCTGAGCCCAGGAAGAAGGGAGGAGTGGGCAAAGGATATTTTATTTCTCAGTACCCTACTCTGATTTTATTGGTAATAAAATCTAATTTTTTCCCTGAGTTTGTTTTTTCCATGACAGTAATAGGTGAGTGATCTCTCCCTGTTCTTACCTCAACCCATGAGCCTTTTGTTGTATTTTCTCTCCCCTGCCCAGCAGAGGCAGGATGGGATAGAGCCATTTTGGTAGGCACCTGGTGGCCAGACAGAGTCAAACCACCACATACTGCTAGCTCTGTTGGCTGGCTTCTGCATCTTGCTTTTCAGTAATTAGCACAGCAATTTCATACCAAAGGTGCCAGGGAATTTTGATGTTCCTGAGACATATTTGAGACCTCCTGAACCTGCCTCAAATGTCAGATCAGCCTTGATTAGGCAGTTATTAGGTTGCATGGTCACCCCACCCTATTCACATTTCCCAGATCATCTGTCAGTGGGTGTATGCCTAGGAAATCCTCCTCTGACTACAGCCCAACTCTATCTTAATTCCCAATTTTAAGATTATCACTTTGCCAGTTAAAAAACAGAGGTGTCTGTATCTATCTTCTTTCAAACAAACCAATGGTATGAGAAAAATCAGGTATGTCTTGTTACAACATTAGTGATAGCACTTCTTAAACAAATTATACTTTATGAAATTAACTTCTTATTACTAGCAATAATTCAGATCTGTTTGCAGTGATGTAAGTGGAGAAAAGTGAAAGCACAGATGTTAAGAATTAAGATCCAAGCCAAAAAATTATATAAAACCTGAACTATTCTCTCACCCTTGTAGAAGATCCCTCTAAGGGAATGGCAAGGTTCATTAATGAGACTGTGGAAGAAACCTATTATGACAAATCATTTTGCCCACAATTAACTTGCACTGGGAGCAGGCTTTGGCTGTGCTAATTCCCACAGAGGTTGTGAATTACCTATACCTGGAGGTGTTCAAGACCAGGTTGACTGGGGCTCTGAGCAATCTGGTTTAGTGGAAGGTGTCCCTGCCTATAGAGCTAGACAATCTTTAAGGTCCCTTCCAACACTAACCATTCTATGATTCTATGATCCTATGAATTTACAGTTATCAATCTGCTGCTCCCACCTAGTGTGCTTCTAGAAGGTCCTTTATTTTCATTACCATAAACACACTGGTGCTTCTGCATCTGGGAGGTGTTTAAAAAAAGAGAAACATCTTTCTGGTAGGTATGCACTCTCTAGCTGAACACCTATGTGCCACCTTATGGCTCAATCCAGTTTCCAGTGAAGGTAGCAATCTTTCCATTCATCTCCGTGGTAGACAGACCAGAATTTTAATTATCTTTCTATGGCGAAGAAAACACTTGAGGCTAGTGAGTAACAGGAATACCTCCTACTTCTCTGTGCCCTAGAAGTTCCACTATAGTAAATCGCCACAATTTGTGTTCCCCCATGATAAAATTCAGCAGAGCAAAGTAGATTTCTTTGCTTGGTGTCACTGTGTACCTTCAATGTCTGGACACAAAGCAGAGGTGAGCATATTATTAAAAAGATACTACGGTTAAAAAACAAAAGGCCAGCAAATTATCCCATCAGAAGAGTGATGATACATTCCGGAAGCCCAGTTTATAGTGATAAATGTGCTTATTTTAGTTGAATAACTATTTAGAACCCATCATTTCAGCAACAAGAGGGAATGGTTACTTTGCACAAAAGTTGCACTTCTCAGTCTGGGCAGGAAAAAATGGATAATTCATTTATTTAAAAGCACAATCAAACACAGAGGACAAACCAAACTTGGAGAAATAAATGGACTGTGATGGTACATAATATTTATCATCTTTAAAACAAGCATACATTCTGAAAGCAGTAATACCTTTTTACTAGTATATATTTCTATTGTGCAGCATACGTTAAATACAAGGAGTGCTCAAGAATATATCCTTTCTCAGCAGACACTATATTGTGATAAAAATTTAGCAGTCCTGATGTAGGGAGCAGCTGGCAAAGAGTAACTGTTTAATGGGGAATTATGTTCTGCAGACACTCCTCATGAAAGAAAAGCAGACTTGACCCAACATTTCCTATTATGAACCTGCCGGTAAATCAGTGAGTTTCTAAAATTCTGAATTTCTTTTCACCGAATTCAGTCCCACAGGTCCAACAGCTTTCAGGGAAAATTCAATCCTAGACATGAAAAGGGACAAACTTCCTCATGTAGGCTGGGAATAGCCCCATGAAGTCAGTGGGCCCAATGAAAGTATATAAAGATAGACACCATTAAGTCTCTCACACTAGTTCCTTAGACAAAATTATTTACTTTTCATCATATGCCTTGAGTTTTATGGGCATTAGCCACATAACTTTATAAGAAAAACAGATAGTCCCTCATCAAAAGTAATTTCTGGTTATATACACATTCACTTTGCTTGCAGTAGTCTTTTATCAGTGTTGTACAACTGTCCTTATTGACTGCTTTAATAAACTAGTATGTTGTCCATTACATTGGGAAAATACTCATTAAAAGTGTCTATAAGTATTATATCCAAGTCTGAAAAATAGAACTGAATTTACATTCCCTGTGTGTTGGTTTCTTGAATACAATCTAACAAATAGATCTAGCTCTACTCTTCATTATATCTCATCTTGGTGTAACTGAGCTAATTTAATTAATTAATTAACATTTGATAGTATTAATATAGTGTTAAACATTAATTTTTCCTCACAGGTACCCAGTGAATCTGAACAAGAGACCAAACTCACTGAAACAGAAAGTCCCTAGGGACATATAGGACAATACCTGCAAAAACATACAGATTTCTAGTTCCTGCTAGGTCACTGAATCCCAATGGTTTCAGTTAAAGCTGGCAGTTCAAACACTTCTATGTTTGGTGCTATATCAGCTGCAAGAACATGCAAACTTTCACTACTGTCAACCAAGCTGTCTCAGCCCACTGCCTGTAAACCTGTCCCAGTAATTGTATACACGCATGCTTGCATAACTTCTGTGTGTGTATCTATCTACATATATATATGTGTGTGTGTGCATAAACATATACACCTGCAGAAGTGCTTAAATATGGACTGATGTGCCTGTCTGTTACTTTCATAAGCTTGACTTATGATATGATATATGCATGAGACACAGGACTGACATGGATACACAACAGTAAGGCTTAATTTTTAAAAAGTTCCATCTGTGATTAATATTGTGTCCAAAATGACAAAAGTTTGCATGGTTCATCTATTTAGTGAAGGTATTGGTAGGACCAATCACAGAGTAGTGTATTTTTAGAAAATAGTGCACTGAACTTCCAGTGAGCTGACTCAAAACTTGTAAAGAAAGCCCTACTCCCAGAAGTCTATCATCCTTTCAGCCAGTTCACCATTTTTCACAGTATACCTTGAGGTATTGTAGCTGCTTTGAATACATCCTATGTCATCCCCCCCCCCCCAAAAAAAAAAACAAACAGCAAACAAACAAACAAAAAAAAAAAAACAAACCAGCTGTCATTAAATTATGGTTGATCAAAATTTGAAACAAAATGTTGAAATCATAAGGTGCTTCTGGGATGTCTGTAGTATATGACAGAAGTTTGACAAGGAACCTCTGCAAGTGTCAGGCCCTCAAAGCAATGAAGCAGAAAATAAAAGTGCTCCCAAACATGTTTAAAATTATTCATCTCACTGTTTCACTTTGAAACAAGGAACAAAAATGGAAGCATTCCTATTCCCTATTGAAAGTAATCACAGTTTTATATCCTGTAGTATTTACATAGAGAGAGCTGTTTATTTAGAATCCTTGGTGATAAGGACATGGCAAGCTCATAACTTATTATATATTCTCTTTTCATTTAGTCTTTTTTGGGGCAAGAATTATGTATATTTTATGATAACCCAAAATGACTTATACATAAAAAATACAGACTTTAAAGATAAAAAGGATTAGTAGCAGGTAATGCATTTTCCATGAGTGGCTATAGGGCTCTCAGTTCCAGAATGTACAGGCTGCATACAAATGAATTGATAAAAGTCTGAGGCTGTGTATGGGTAGAAAGGCTCATGCTTTGGTGGAGATGATTCTTAAAGTTACAATAAATCAGACAGACAGTGTCGGCCTTTGAGGATAAACCTGTGATGGCTTGTTGTGCCTCTTTGAATCGCCTCAGAGGCCCAGGGACTAAAAAGTGCCTAGATGTCACATTAAATCTACCGGGAGGATGGAGCACTTCAAAGAGGAACGCAATCAGATCTGATAGAAAATACATTTTCTGAAAGCTACTGACAAAAAAGTAATCTTTGATGTGGATGTTGAATAACAATTGATATTGTCTTTCCTGACATTTTTCATTATTGCTGTCTTATATAGCCTACTTCATGTATTAAAGCAATATTAACTGTTTGACAGGGACAAATCCTCAAACTATCACATAAGCAATTGTTTCTGAATTGTCTTAGCCCACTGCCTGTAAAACCTGTCCCAAAAACTGCTTTTAAATATGATGGCGTACTCTCTTCCTTGACTACCTAGACAGTGTCTGAGCCTTGGCATAATACAATAGAGTCTAGGGGATATTAAAAATGGTTGGGTGGTTATGAGGTGTCATTTGATTATAAGCAAGGTGCAGCAGTGTTTTCTGAAGGTGACTTTTAATGAGAGAGGCTAATAAAAATTAGTCCTTATTACTCCAAAACTACAATATTTATACCAGGTATACCTACCCAGGAATTTTGAATCTCCTGCAACTCTTGCAGCTTGAAAAAAGAAATATACAGGAGATATTTGTTATTTATGTAAATAAATAAAGCAATCTGCAGCAGTACAAAATGCTATGAATATAATGCAGACAAATCACCCAGTTTTTACTGGAGAGAAATCCATGCAAATCTAAGGGCTACATGTCATTTCAAAGGGCTAGATGTCTCCTGAGGTTTGATATCTTAACCCCCTAATATAACAATGTGCTGCTCTACCAAAGATCTTTATAAATCTAGAGCCCCTAATTCCTAAATGACCTTGAGCTACTAAGCAAGTAGGTGGGAAGGCAGCCTTAGCTCTGGTGTGCAGGGGTTAACAGCACTAGCACCACAGAAAGGCATATGCACAGAAACCCCAAACCTGAGAGTAAATTGCATCAGAGATGTAATCTACGGCTCTCAGACTCTCCCACGCTACCAGTATTTTTGTTGCACCGTAAAACAGTGAAGCCATGGCTGTCCCATTTTACTTCTAATTTTCTTGACAGTCTTCAGTTTTTCGCATAACTGGAAGGTGGTTTAACCAGCTTTCTCTCCTTTATCATTACTACCAGTATCAGAGCCACCACCAGAAGCCTTCCACAATCACTCAGTTGTTTCCCTTTTTAAAGAAGGGTCCCATGCTAAGGTTTTCTGTGGAGTCCCTCCACAGGAAAATGTTTAATGGTGTACAGTTAACCTGTTGTACAGCATGAATTGAAAATGGAATAGCTTTTTTAAGAGGTTCCGTAGGGAAATTGAAAGAGTATCTCTAGCAGGAGAGAGCAACCAGCATCACTGTCCAGCTGCACAGTGTACAGCTGCAATGCACTAGATATTTTAATTAAGCAGGAGAGTTTGAAAGAAAGAGTTCAGTTACACCTCTCTCTGCTACTCAGAAACACACCTCTTTTACCCTCCAACAGGGAGGAACAGCGGCCATTTTCTGCTCTTCTCCATCACTCTGCCTGGGCAGTGTGTGCTCTGGAAGGCAGTCATCCTCAGGAGGACGAGGATAAGTCATGCTGCCACTAGCAGTTCTGCCAAACCCACCTCACATTGGGCTAGTGCCAAGTTGTTCAGTTCTGTATGGGATAAAATATTCAGACATACTTTGTTTCTGCCCAGAAGGCAGTTGCTGTCTTCTCATGAAGCAGAGACAACGAAATCTTCTTCTCTTGGATGGCTTGCAATAAATAGACAAATTACTCTACCATAGCCCTCTAAATACATACATACATACATAAATAAATAAATAAATTGGGGGAAAAAAGGAAAAAACACATCAGCAATATTCTCAGCAGCTTCAAAGGTTATTCTTTCTTACCTCCCAAGCCTGAGCGTTCCGTTATTATTTCATATTTGGCTGAGGACAAAAACATCCTGTATACACTTCAGTCTGAAGTTCTCATTGGCCCCTTTAGGACTCCAGCTCCTTGACACTTCAACTCCAGTTCCACCAGGTGGGATTTCTTTTCTTTCATGCTCTGCATTGTTCTATCCCTGGTGGAGACTCATCCATTCCCAGGTTTCTTAACACCTTTATTCTGAGTTATTGAAATGAGGCTGCTTAGCCAGCTGAAACTTCTTTGAAGTCTGGGAATACTTCAGATGTCAAGTCATGAGATTCCCTCTCTCTTTACTTTAGACAGCTGCCTGTTCTTGTAAAAATCTATGAACTACTAAGCATTAAAACCCCATACACAGTGAACTCCTGGCTCTAATTTTTCAATTCTACAGTAAATGGGGGAAAAAACCCCACAGAAATTACTATAATGCATCCTCTGTGGAAATATTAGAAGGATTATTGGTGTTGGAGGATGGAGAAATAAAGATCCATTAGTTGGCAAAAGATGTGTAAAAAGCTTTTAGTTCTGCTTTTATGTTACTGACATCAAACTAACAATCGTCTATCTGCATAGGTCACGATTTGACAATAGAAGAGGTCTGGCTAGCACTACATCAAAAATATTGCAGCCATATGTTGCAACGTAGGCACCCAGCACTAACTCACACCACTGCTTAACGTTTGTCCACAGTTTTCTGATGGGTCATTACTGAGCATGCAGGCTTTACAAGAGACACACCTTTGTCTGTCTTCCTACAGCCAGCAGACATTTCATCCCATGTGCTTTGATACTGACAGAAGCACTGACATGTGCCCTCACATCACTTGTGCTGCTGCTCAGTCTGGCAGGGATCTGGCAGCATACAGTTCTGACACTAAACACAGGACAACTGCCACTTCCCTTGCTGGTTTGGGGCTTAATTATATAAAGCACAATGACAGAGTGTGAAACTGCTAAGTTCAATAAATGACCGTAAGGAGAAATCAGCAGATCAGTGTGTGAAAGAAATCCAGCCTTGCACTAATGACAACCAAGTGCTTGTGAGACTGCTGATTTCCACAGCCAGAGTGGTTGTCCAGAGCTCCAGGCTCATGGCGACCCTTTCAAAGCTGAAGTTTGGCTACAGTGAAGGGCCATCACTTGGTATGTGGAGAAAGGAGGAAAAGGAGAAGGGTCCAAGTTATGACTCCTTCCCACGGTTCCTACATGTACTGGCTTGCTGCAGAAGCAGCGAAGTTGCTCCTACTGGGCAGCCGAGGTCCAACTCAGCATCAGTACAGCAAGTACTATGATTCAGCCCAGTTCCACACAGTCTGCTACTACAGTTGATCATTTTCATACGCACAAATCATGGGAGTACCATGTCATCTTAGAGGCTTTGAATCGCTGCTGCCAGAGCGGAGGAGCCATTTCATTTTGCTCATGCCCTTGCACAGCCTCTGCACACACCTCTGCAATATCGAACTGGGACTACAGATTCACAGCTTTCCTGAGCAGACCTATGAAAAGATGCAAATTGCATCTTTTAGATACCTTATAGAGGCCTGTGCACTCAATGTCCAATTTATAACCAATCAGCCCTGTACAACAAGCAGCTCCACATACAATAACAGCTGATTCTGCCTGGCTCTTGATTCTTAGAAGTTACAGCCTGCAGGATGTAACAAGATAGTTTCATAACACTGCGCAAGTAAAAAGAATCGTCAAGGTCACCGTTTTCAAAAGCACCTAGAACTGAAATGAAATGCTAAGCAGATGGTGTGTGGCACAGAATCAAACCCCTCCTAACCACGGTCCTTTTTTCCCAGCTCCTCTGATGAAAGCTTGTGCAAGAGCTATCTACATAAAATCAGCTCTGATTTTCAATATTTTGCCTTGAGATCATGAACATATCTATTATACGTTTTATGTATGTTTTCAGCAAACACCTGATGAGCATATAAGTCTTTGTTCAACCTTTGAACTGGTAAGAGCTTATAGGTAAGTAGATATTTGTATGGCAGGAAGTACTTCAAGTCCTAGCATTCAAGATTCTGCATTTCTCATTTCTTTTTGAAAAACACTGATTTACAGAGCAGAACTATTACAAGAACTCAGAGTATCTTCATGCTGGTTAGACTAGGATCAGTTCTGTTTCTATTTCATCACTAACTTATGTTTTGTCATCTCTGTGTTTTTGCTTTTGTGGGTTTCATTCATGCGAAAAATAAAAAGACCAGAGCAATTAACAGTTAATTAACTAAGGTAATAAATCCTCCAAATTAACTACAGGGTAATGAATGTGGTGGGTTGACCCCAGCCAGCAGCTAAGCACTCCTCCAGTCACTCTGTCACTTCCCTCTCCTGCTAGCTGGGAACAAAATACAAAGAAGGAGAGAAGATTCATGAATGAAGGAATGGACAGTTTAACAGGTGAAGTGAAAGCTGTGCAGGCAGGTAGGCAAAGCAAAACAAGGAAGTTGGTCTCCACTTCCCAGGGGCAGACAGATGTCCAGCCACTCCCTGGGAAGCAGGACCTCAGCACACCTAACACTGACTTGGGAACAAGAATGCCAGAACCCCAACCTTCCCCACCTCCTGCTCCTGGCCTAGAACTGTTCTTGCTGAGCACCATGTCATATGGCATGGGATATCTCCTTGTCCAGTTGGGGTCAGCTGTGCCCTCTGTGTCCCCTCTCAGCCACTTGCCCACCCGCAGCCTGCTCACTTGGAAGGCACAGGGAAGATATGCAACAGAGAAAGCCTTGGCACTGCACAAGCACCGTTCACCAGTAGCTGAACATTGGTGTGTTATCAGGACTGTTTCCAGCACAAATTCGAAATACAGCACTTTCCAGGCCACTCTGAAGAAAATTAACTCCACCCCAGCCAGAACCAGCACAATGAGAAATGGAAATGAAAATGAACCCGGATTTTTCATTCCTCAGGTTGCATGGAGCAGTCATATTCTAGGAGAGCTGCACTAGCCCTCAGGCAAAACTGGAGAACCTCTGTAGTATTCTGGCATCCAGAACAGAGTGGCATTTTCTTTTGTACTCTCCCCAGAGACTAAGGCAAACTTTTCTCTGTTACTGATACATTTCAAAGGTTGTTCTACCCATCAGATTTTCTTGATGACATTGTCTTTTCCATATGCTCTATCTCCTAATTGATAGAGCAGCAGGGAATATTCTTCCTGCTTGAGAAGGTCTCCACAAAACTCCTATTTGAGGCCTCCAGTGCCAATCCAAGTGAGCTACAGAAGATGTTACCCAGCTGTACAAAGAGCTTTTTCTTTTTTCCTTGTGAGGCAGACACGCTAAGACTTGTGCCCCAATAACATGCTGACATCTGTCAGCTGGGGGAATGTAAGACCCAGCTTTGATTTTTTTATTTCAGATTTATGTAAATGGATCTTCTGCTCTGTAATTAATTTGCTACTAATTACACAATTAGTCTCATTTATAGTATCATTTAAAAATGAATTGATGTTAGGTTAGTCTAATTTAAGCAAAATAAATTAAGCAAATTATTACTTGATTTTGAATCAAGTAAATCTATCCCTCCATTCAGTTTGCCTGCACAGTGCCACAGCCCACTGTAATGCTACCGGATGTTTCCAGTGTTCATGTGACTGATGCAATTGTTGGAACCTCAATAATACAGCAGGGGGGAGATGAGGGGCTGTCGCTGACTCTGATTGTTTGCTTTTCATGAACTCCCGTTTAAGCTGACCACTCTGATCTTTCTCATTATGAAGATTTATACCATCATCTAGTGGAACTACCCTTAAACTACAATCCATTAACTCTCCTAGTCTGCACTTTACATGTAGCCTGAGATGGGAAGAGTAGGCAATAAGGTTCTTGTATTCATGTTACTAAATATAGGAGGATTTTTGACATCTCCCAGAGCAGGAAAAATTGCCATAACCGCTGTAATAAAAATCTTGCTCAATATTTGCCTAATGTCACATTAAAGCCATATATTGCTGCTGCTTGTCTCCTCCATCCCACCCATCCCTCAGCATTATATTTCAGAATTTAGAGACATGACTGCAGTAGCAACAACAGCTAAATTTCATTATACAGGGAGGAAAAAATCCTAGTTAGGAAAGGACATTATAAACCTAGAGAATAAACACATAGCCTATGCTCTACACATAGGATGATAAACCATGCCTGAATAAAAAAAGTATTTCATCCTAATTTCTCATCACAGTGGAATAGACAGCATTTCCTCTCGTCTTGTTGCAATCACTCTTGTGTAGTAATACACGTATGCTTTTATCAGGCATAGAAATGAGTCACTGTTCTCACAGTTAATATTTCTCAGCTCTGAAAAACAGCATCAAAGATCTCTCCTTGCTTAATTCAGGACTCCCCCTAGACCTCTTCCAAATGAATTTGTTCTTCCTAATCCAAAAAAAGATGGACCTGTAGTCCCACATTACATCAGGGTATCCAGAGGAGCTTCACAAAATACTCTGAATCAGCAGAAGAAGCACACTAATTTCATATTATGGAGCTGACTGAGAGGCTAAATCAGAGGCAGTGTGGCTTTACATGAACTTTACATCAGTTAGGAGGTGTATTTCCTGTTCAGGTCTCAGTCCTCACACACTGGCTCCTGGGTCTGTATCTGCCTCTACAGCTGCTGATGGAACACAATGGACACCTCTCCCCAAACGTGTGCAAGCTGAGGAGAAAGCCATGTGCCCCACAAGTGTGCTCATGAACGCATGCAGTGAGAGGCACACACTCAGCTTCCCACAGTACTGCTCGTTTCTGATTTAGCTGTGGCTGTTGGACTATGAGGACCCAAGGAGTAATTACAATGCCTATCCCTATGCCAGTGGCCTCTGAGGTCAGGCCCAAGATCATGTCCTGGAGGATCTCGGAGGTCCTTTCCAACCTGGCTGATTCTCTTACTGTTTCCATTTTGTGATATTAGCCAGTGTAGAGCTACACCAGTGCTAGTACCACAATCCCACAGTCAGAATTGCACCTCCTGTTTCTTTTTGACACTTAGAGTTATTTTCCCACAAAATGTTTTTTCTCCCTTCTACCATTGCAGCAGTAGCCAGCTCATGCTGCAGAGAGCATTTCTGAGAAAAAGTGCTGACCATGCATCCATGTTGTGGATTGGTTTGCTTATACTCTGATTTAACACTAACATAATTTTCTGTGACCAAATGTCTTACGCCTCCCTCTCCCCTAAGGCACGATTATACCCCTTCAAGTCCCAGCATACAAATTTCACAACAGTCAAAAGATAATGTAAAGGAGAATAGTAATCCAGTGTAACAGCACTTGTTTTATAATAGAGTGTACTAGAGAGCTACAGTACAGCTGTTTCGTCTAATCTGAAGCATGTGCAGTTCATATTAATAGTTAACTTACTCTGCTTTTAAATCACAGCAACGTGAACATCAACAAAAAGGCATAACCTGTCTTTCCTGCTGGAGCCAAGTCACGTTCTCCTTGAATTCTCCATGTGACAGAGCAGTGCTACAATTAAAGCACAATAATGTGCTTGTTATTCAAGTCAAGCATTCGTTCTAGTAATGGGGTGCTTGGTTGCGAGACGGATTTCCTTGTTAGGAGCTAAGCAGAGGATTAGCTGAATTCTCCGTGGAGAAATCTTGATTTGTTCAAGGTCTTTCATCTTTTCTACAGAGAAGGATTTATGTCTACTTAAAGAGGGGGCTTCCTTAAAAAACTACAAAGTATAAGAAAAGGATTTAGGGCAGTCGGGCCTGTGGTTAAGTAGCTGATGGGTAGAGGGAGTTTTAGAGCAGAGGATTATTTAAAGCTATAAAGTTCAAAAAATAATTAGTTTAGCACTACTGGGTCAATGCAGAGTAACATGCTGGAAAGGCAGTTAAGCATAAGCTAATATTCATTCTACTTCAGCTAATTATTGCAAGGATTCAGAGAGAGGGTGAAAGAAGAAATGTTCTAGCTCTTTTCTCTGGGGCCCAACCATGCAGCACAGTTCTGTATTCCTTTTCTCTGCTGTAGGTATATATTGTGACATGCATTACCAGCCCAGCACAAGAATTGCAGAGGGCTCTTTCTGAAGCTCTAACATTGTTTGCTTAATGAAGCCATGAAGTAGATCTTTAAAAGCCTTTCAAAAGAGTAGCAGAAATCAGTCTTCCTGCAGCCTCCTGTCTCAAAAGCAGCTCCACTCCTTCTCCCTCTCCTTCTTTCAAGCCACTGGCCATATCATTAGTCCACTTTGACTGTAATCACACTCTCATGATCGTCAGTGTCCCGTTAGATTTATCAGAGGCACTGATGATCATGTCCCCTCCATCCAGTCTGCTTAGGGGAGCTGCACAGCACATTGGGATCATGCCGAAAGCCTGCTGATGCAGGAGGTGTGAGGACTACCATGCTTCAGCACAGAGCATCCTCAGCATTGAGGGAACAGGTGCAGCCTGCAGTTCATCCTGCACTTTCACCTTAGTTGTGCTGTGGGTTCACAGCAGAGATCTGAGCAAATCCCACCACAGTTGGAGAGACAGCCTGGTAAAACTGAGCCCAGGTTTTTGCTAGACTGATAGTCCAAACCTGATGAATTAAGAGGCTGTGGGCATGTAGATAAGATACTTCCATAGACAAATAGCAGGATGAGTCACTACAATCTGAGTACAACACACACAGACAAAGAAAGTGCTGGATGGATGGTCTGAAGCAGCTGTTTAAAGCTGTTCAGGCTGGACAACAGCTGAGGAACCAGAAGCTGGTGAGAAAGAAGTTGTCTTCAGTAATTTGTTGGGAACAGTTCAGTGAGTTTGGTAAATGCTAATGAAGAGAAATAAGCTTTCACTAGGATAGGCAGAAATGCTCTGAGTTTGTTGTGCAGAAGAGCTAGGAGGTGACAATGCAGAGTTCATACTGTTACAATGCAGCAAAAAGAAGTAAGTGCTTGAATTTGGGTGTCACATGAGGAAACAGGAATGGACGTGTACTCACCTTGTACAGTTCTCATACATCCAAATTTGGTGTGCTGTATTTAGTCCATAGTCCAAAGTATATTGATAAACAGGTGGAGAGTTTACACTAGAGTCCCCAAAAACTAAGGATCCACAGGTGAATAAAGAGGCGTGATTGTAGGAGCTAATTCTGTATGATAGCTTGGCTAAGGGACAACTCAGTGCATGGTGGGGAGACATAATAGGAGTTGTCAAATATTTTGAAATCAGAAAAATATAGGCAATAAGTGGAGTTATTTGGAGCAATGCATAAGGTAGAAAGATATGAGTGGATATGGAGCCAAGAAGATGTGCAGAATGAGTATCAGAAAATTCACTGGAGTAGCAAATATTCTCCCCAGAGGAAATGGCAAACTTGATTATTCCAGGAAGCAAAATTTGTATAATTGTAAGACTAAGAAATGTACATTAGAGAAATGTCATGGGTGGGAGAAAGGAGTAAATTTTTGTGTCTGATATGTGCAATGTCAGCCAAGGTTCGTGGTGACCTGGACAAAGCAAGTAAGATACTCCGGCAAAACACATGCAGTGCTTATTTCTGCAGATTCAACTAAGCACCCAAAATTTATTAACATCCATATAGTCATTCTTGAAAGGGTTCTGTAAGGTGACACATTTATTATCATTCTATGGGTCTCAAACTGACATAGAGACTAAGAGCTAAAACCCCAGTGAGACTGGGCATTGCCATACTCACAGTGACAGATCTGATCTAGCTCAAGCCATGAGTAGAGGAGTGTGTTTGCCAACAGAGTTAATATCTGTTTATTTTTATTTTACACTCAATGCAGAAACACCTGCAGTCAGGTGGTGATTTTTCATCCTCTACTATGACCAGTAGACTGGGTTCTTTAGAGATTTGTCCTCTGCATGATTTGGTTTCCCAAAACCAGTAAACAGGACTTCTGTTTTATGATAATCCAGGTCCTATTCCTGGCTCTTAGTACAGGTTACCTATGTCAAATTTCAAGAAACATTGCTCCTCATTTTGTCATGACTTGCTCCTCCTTCAAACTGAAATACCAACATTTGCAAACACTGTACCATGAGGTTAAACTAATTTATTCTTTTTTTTTTTCAAAGTTCTTTGGATGAAAGGCAGGATAAAATTCAAAATATTGGTTTTTTCTTGCAAGATTCATGCTACTGAATAGGTGAAAAGGTTCCTTTGAACAAAAGTTGTTGATTTATCTACCTTTTAATGGCTTCCTTTGTACCTTGAAGCTGCTTATTTAAACTTTACTAGACAGGAATTTATTACAGATACAGGAGGGTGGAGCAGTCGTTTCAAAACTCAGCTACTCTTCTCAGGCCAAAGTTTTGGGATGAAGTAAAATTGAATGCTCTGTCTTTCTAGATAATTGCTTTTTCTGTTTCAATATATTTATGGATTTAAAAAATAAAAAATACAAACAAAAAAACCCCAAATCCAAGTACAACTACAGTCATAGTTATTAAGACTGAGGTAAGATTATCTAGCCCCCATTTATTACCTTTTCCCTACTGAGAGTAATTTATCAGTATTTGACAGCACTCTGTAAATTACCACTTTGATAGCCTAACACAAAGATTTGCCATCACTGCCTTCTACCATCACACATGGCATCTCTTCTGCATGAAGCTATACTATAGTTGCCAGTGAGTCGTCATTACTGGCACGACAAAGAAGGATTTAGCTGAGTCATAACTCCCAGTTCTCAAACCAGGCACGCATTTTTCAGTCCTGATTCATCTTCAGAACTGGAAGCGACTCTGCCTACTCTTTGCAAGTAGGCAAAAGCATTCATACTGGTAATGGCTGGACTGGTATGGCACAGTAGAGACATCCAGTGGTTTGCTAGATTATTAAACTCATGACTGTCACTGAAGATATAGTACAGAGCTATTTCCATTAGATAATGGTAATTTTAATTTAACTTCAGATGCAAATTTAAGATTTGATATTAATTCAGGAACTTACAGTAATTTGACATCAGATATTTAATTTGCCATACACAACTAGTTTCTAGTGATTTATGTGAAATACAAGTTCCATTTATGCTAAGGTGTAACTCTTCAGTCACAGTAAGTTAGAGTACCATTGTTAAGTCAATGGAGTTTTGTCAAGGTACTGCCAGAGGACATGACCCTATCTATTTTGGAGAATCGGAAAGGAATGCCTATTAGGACTTTAAGATTCCTCAGCAGAAAATACTGGTTTGGCTTGTATTTATCATGGTCTCCATTCAAGAATGCTGGGAGACAGAATGAGAGTGTGAGCTCACCCATCTTTAGCAACTCATTAAACAGCAGCAAACACATTATGGCACTTGAGGATGGAAAGAAGATTGCTGGGAGCAAAGAAATATCCGGCAGTTGAGAGGAGGACGGCAGCCCAACAGACAGAGATTTAGCTGCTAAGTGATGGGACCAGAGCTCTGGAAACACAGAAATAAGAGTGAAATAAAATTTTAAAAGCAGACAGGAGGAAGAGACAAGCTAGTATGACAGTGAACCTTGGATCAGAAAAGACAACATCGGATAATGAGTCAGCTCTGACTTGCAGTCTAAAACTCTACTTATGTTCAGTGGGGCTGTACAGAATATAAGTCAGGGTTCCTTGGGTAGATTAAAATCCTTAAAAAGACAAAGAAAACCCTGAAGCTAGCAGGCCATAGAAAACCACAAAGGTATGCAGCCTGTCAAAGAGGTTGTGATTTATTAAAGTGCTACCATTGCTAAGAGCTTGATCTAAAACACATTTAACCCTGTGGGAGTTTTTCCATGGACTTTGGATCAGACTCAAAAACAGCATTGCTCGACTGGCTAATAAAGTGAATAAGAGCGCATATCTTTTCTATTGACAAAAGTCAGGAGGAGATTTTAAATTGCTTTTTTCAGACAAGTTATTTACAAACAAGAAACAAAGCTGGTGCACGCACAGTGCCTTGTTAGAAGGAGACTGAGGGGAGTTAACACTAATCAGTGTTAATTAGCAGTTGGCATGAATGCCACAGAAAAATTTGAATGAAATATTGAATATGTTTACTATTCTCAGCAGGTTTTCACCCTTTTACTAGGTACACATGAGAGAAATATCTCTAATTAAAATTTCAGAGACAGACAAATAAAGTGAAACAAAGAACTTTATTAACAGCATGCTGGGTGCACCAAACTCGTGGCCTAGTTCAAGCAGACCTGACCCGGAGGTGACAAGCCTTTTTAAGGTCTCTTGATTTACATAACCACTCCCTTGCACCTCCCATGCCAGGCCTCGCTCTTTTCTTCCTTTAAAGGCAATCTTTGCTTTCTGGTGCAGTCCGTTCGTTGTCCTCATCCACCTATCAGGTTGTTTCCCTGCCCCCTTGGCAGCAAGCCCAAATTGGTCTTCCAATGCGAATGCTTTCCGATTTGCCTAATAGTGATCAGAACAACAAGAACAGCAAGCAAAGCAGTGGCCAGAACAATAAGAACAGTGAACAAAGCAGTAAGCAGCAGTAAGTAACAGTGATCAGTACAACCAGAACAATAAGAACAGCAAACAAAGCAGTCAGTAACAGTGACCAGAACAACATACAACCCACCAGGCCCCTGACCACAAAATGGTTCTTCAATCTCTCCAAACAAAATGACCTCCAGGTATCTCAACGTGAGGTAACCATGGAAATCCCTGCTTGTAATAAAACTGTCTTATTAATTTCTCACACATGTGCGTATAACAGAGAAGTGAACATTGGTTGAAATCAAGGTTCTATCTGGCCCAGTGTCCTGTTCCCAGTGATGACTATAAGCATACAGCTAGGGAGGAGTAAGGAAAGGATATGTCCCTAAGTTCCATTCTACTGCATGTTTCTTGGTCACTACATACCTTTGCATGAAACAGTTTTCTAATCTGATAGCCAAATACAGTTGGGAATAAGTAGTACGGTTTAGGAAAGCATAAAGCAGTATATTCCCTTGTGCCAGGAGCATTTTCAGTCTAACCCTTTTCTTGCAGTTCATGTAGATCACTCAAAACCGTCTCACCCTGCAGATGAAGCAAAATTACAATGTTTTTTATTGCAGATTCTTTGGAAAACTATATATCAAAGGGAAATGCAAAGCATCCCTGCAATGTAAGAATTTGGCTTTACTCTTGATTTGATACTCTACAATTAATTGCAAGACCTTAATTTCTGCACTGGATTCCTTAACCCCAGCACTTTTCATTCAAACTTGCTAGCATAAGCCAAGAATTTTTTCACCCCCCATCAGAAGTGTGTTCATAGTCCTGATTTTGAGAGCAGGTAAATGGTGGGATATTTTCTTCAACAGAAGAAAAAATAGCTCTACCTGCACTAATGCTTCTTAATGTCTTCAAAGTGAGATCCTAGGCTGAATGTCAATAGTGGACAGAGTGTTGTGTTGACAGAGTTGTCAAGGCAATGATTTAATTTTTTTATTAAAATTCAGTAAGGGCAAAAATGATAAGCTAACACTCACAGTGAAAAACAGATCACAAGGTTTCCAGGACAATTAGCACCTAACACATTCTTCTCAGGATACAACTGAAATATTACAGGTGACATTCAACACTAGTTTTTCTTTAGTGTCTAGTACTGCTGGCAAAAATTGCAGGCTTGACATAGGTCAAGAATCTATAGCATATTTTTAACCTCTGCTTAGGCAAGAAACAAAACAAAACAAAA
This sequence comes from Neopelma chrysocephalum, assembly GCF_003984885.1. NCBI lineage: Eukaryota > Metazoa > Chordata > Aves > Passeriformes > Pipridae > Neopelma > Neopelma chrysocephalum. Next base: position 238,655 of record NW_020925569.1, read on the forward strand.
ATACAGCCTTCCCTAAACTTCCTACCAGCCCCCCTGCATCAGCTTGGCAAAGTGAGACCAGCTCTAGGGACAAACTAATATTTGGTCTCCATCCTTATTCACACATTGCCTGTCCTATTGATCCCGTGATCATGTGGCAAACTATTCTCTTTTCTGACACAGTCATTATTGCGGGGAGCAGAACTGCCTCATGTCTGCTGGCTCATTTCACATAGACATCAAATGAATTAATATTCAAGTAGGTACTGCTGAAGAAATCATTTGCACCTTTATCAAAAGTTAACAGAAGCTGCCAGCACAGGAATGCACATATGTAGCTAGCTTTGTACGTGGTCAGTAACAACACTTATTTGGACCCTTCACAGCTCTCAGAATTTCATCACAACATGTGTTTGTATTAAGATGAAAGCTCAGAATTTTTTTCTTTTAAGACATCTTCTCATAGGCTGTTGATCAGAACAGAGAAATCGAGTGACTGCACAGGTTGGACCTTTAATCCACGCATGGATTTTCTTGGTTTCCTTTTCCGTTCTCTTAGATTTCCACATATGCTACTCAAAAGAAACTCTGAATTCAGTAATAAAAATAGGTATTAAATATTGAGTTAAATTTGAACATATTCAATTATTCTGATCTCTTAGGAACTGAAAATCTATTACTCATGACACAGATCAGAAGACTTAAGACAGAATTTTATTCCTGATGGGCTTTAATCCATGAAACTAGAGACAGAGAAACAGTGACTTGACCAGAGCAACTTCCACGTCAGGCTGAGCTGAGCTGAGCTGCGCTTGTCTTTGCTGAGTTTTCACAGCATCCCTTCCGTGTAACATTTTTAAGAGATTTCTGCTAAAATTTCTCAGAAAAAATTATTTTGGACATATTTTCTTTATTTTGATGGCTGAGCAAAAAGACAAACTCTATCACTATTGTTACACTGCCAGGTTTTATAAAGATTTTATTAACATTAGAGTCCATTTAAAAGTAAAATGTCGTATTACAGAGAGAAGAAAATTTGCCATAATCTGTGCATTTATCATTAAAACCTCGGAAGGGAAACATAATGCTTTTAAATAGGTGTCCTTTCATTATATACCCACTGCAGCAGATGCTAACAAAAGAAAACCAACAGTTGAATACATACAAAATACCATTCGCTTCCCACATTGAGCGTGCATGGCAACCAAGGATACGGCTGAGACAGCAGGAGATTGCAACTAGCCTCTCTTCTGAACTTGTGGATAGCTTTCAAATATCCAGGGCTTTGAACCCAATTGTTCTATCTCTTGAAAGACTATCTTTAGCCACTTCTGTTATTTGTGACTGTCAGTCCCATCACAAAATATGATTCCCCAGATACTTTTTTAGATCCTGCAAATTATGTGTAGCACAGTGGGTGGTAGAGGAAAATTGTATTCTTTACATATTGTACCCCAAAATCACAAAGAAGGTTAAAGACTGCCACCATATATCTGACTGACTTTCATTGGCTTAGAAGCTGAGCACTCACTGTCATTGTGGTGCAGGATCCTTAAAGCAAAGAGAAATTCTTCATCATTTGCAAATTGAGGAACCTTGAGTAGAAAGGAGCAGTAAGTGATTTCCCCAGGTCATGGGGAAGCATGACACTCTGCCAAGAACTCTCTCTAGGTATCCTTAGGTTTGGCTCAGGGCACTGAGGTCATTCCAGCTATCCTCCTAATAGCCACCTCTCTAGGACACCTGCAGTTTTTTTGGGGTTTAATTCATATGTGGCTAGTTAAGAAAAAGGCTAAGGGATTTTTCAGGGAAGTAAATCTGCAACATATCCAGTTCTTTTAAAAAGTCTGCTTTGAATGGATTGGACAGCTACATTAGAAGAGATATGCTATGATGAATTGAAAAATCCAGGGCTCAGATGAAGCCTTGATTAACTTGTCATCCTAATTGCCTCTGGAAACAGAAGTGAGTATTTTATTTTTAAATTTTCATCTAGTAACAACTAATGCAGCAGAAGAACATTTGCATTGTTTTCCACTATGTGTGAGTGGGATAACATGAATGTGAGACTTCTCATGTTTTTTGTGTGACAGAAAAAAACAGAATCAAAAAGTGGTTTTTGATTCTCTATGTAGGAGATCAATCAGGACTTATGTTTTGAATTTGATTTAGAAGAGCAAGTGCTCACTGGAACTTTCTCCTATAACCAAACCTAATTTGAGACTTGCAGAAAACCCATCTACTTCAGAAGGACAGAAAAGAGTAGATTTCCTTTTCCTTTCTGCTCCTGAACAGGTCTATATTAGCAATTACTTTCCATTTTACCAGCTTTCACACAACTCTTAGGCCCATGTTTAGAATCAAGAATTTCACATAGTTATGAGATTTATCTGAATTGGCTCAAAGCTTAGAAACCAGATATTAATAGGGGAACTTGATAGGTGTGACTGAGCACTGAAGAAAGAACTCCTAAAAGGAAAGTTAAAAAAAAAAGTTGAATACAGGAGATATCTGAAGCAATTAAAGTTATTTACCAAAAACACTCATCCTTACCTTTTCTCTGCCTAAGTATAACCAAGAGCTAAGGGCTATGCTGACTACTTAACTTGCTACTTATTGTACTGTTAGGTAATGTCAAGTAATACAATTTGATTTGAATTCATATAGCATGACCAGCAAAGCAATATCACTGACAGAAGAAGCAGTTACAAAATAAACAGTTACTTGATGCTGGAATTATGATTTTATTGCTTAGCTAGATTGCTACATCTGTACTCTTCCTCAGCAATACTGATTATAAAAAACTGACAGAAATATGTTTAAATTGTTCACGAGTTATATCTGACTTTTGTGCCTCAGTGGACCCATCCCTCTGCCATGATCTGAGCCCTTTCACAATTCATTTCAGCTCTTTATGCTTCCATATATATCCACTGCCATTTAAACTTTGTGCTTCTCAAAACTGCTGTCTTCAAAATCAATTTAAACCCATCCTGGATACATAAGATCTATCACTTGAAGGGAGCTTTATGCCCTATTTCCCTGCTCACCAATGTGAAGATATCTGGCCTCCTCTGACTGTTCTCATTCCCACCAGCTAGCTCCCCCTCCCACTTTGGGAACAGAAAGGGAAACTGTTCTCCAGAGAACTACTCTTTATCATTGTGTTAATAACTATGTCCCCATATGTCCTCCATATCCATCTGCTGTCTTCTGCCTTACATTGGGCTTGAAAGGTCCTTGGTGAATGTATAGCCCCTGGTGACAATACTTCTGGCATACCTTGAAAAAGCTGATTAGATCATGAAAATTAACCTTGATCCATGCATAACAGATAATTTAAGAGAAGAAGGAGGAATATCATTTTACAAAGACATCAGTCAACTGCACATCACAGTACTGTCCAGGAGAGGCCACCCACTATCTGCTGCAGTTCTGTTTTGAGAAGTGAGCAGGAAATGGAGGATCTCACCTACCCTTTCCCACCTGAGGGCTGAGCTCAAGACCTGTAGCTGGCTGAAAGGCTGTAAACCAAATGAATTTCGGGGGCCCTGAAGTCAGCCAAGGGGTACAATAAAACAGCCGAAACACATGACTGAATACAAAAAGAACGTTTTGAAGGAAAAAGTATGGGGTCCATGGAGGATTTGCATCTTTTCTCAGGGAAAAAAAAATAGAGGTTGTGACTCATTATTTTTAAGGATTAGTGAATGAGGAAAAAACAAGGAACTATGTTCTTCCTGTAGCAAATACCCTTAGTATCAAGTATCAGCATACTGAAGTGTTTTGATCCAGGGGTATTTTTTGTGCCCACTTCAAGAATGATGTATAAGTCTTTAGGTAAATAAATTCATAACGCCATAGTACCGCATTTTTAGCAACGTTTTGTGTTGCAAATCCTTCAGCATAGTCATAGGACAGAAGGACTGTTGCAAGGCAGTGATAGTGAACCACTGGAAATTCTCCAGATGGCACCCTAATTGCCAAGATTCCAAACTAATTTCTGTAATTCAAAAAAGATGCACAAGAACAAAAGGAAATACTTTTTTTCTCTATGAACCTATTCCAATTAAGTCATCCAGTTGTAATATTCTCTTACTATTTCTGAAATCTAAAAATATCCCAAAATATACAAAGGCAATCACATGAAATACAAAAACCACAAACGCACATTTGTCTTGCTCTATCCATTGGAATCTATCACTAACAAAGGAATCAGAAAAAAAAAGTGGGGGTGGAGAACCCACTATGTTGGAAGAACAAATGTTCATGCAGACACACAAACCAATAAAAGCAAGGAAGTTCTGAATCCAGGCCACTGTGGAGTCCTACACACTGGCCTATTGTGTTTTGATGCAGCAGCAGCCCATATGGCCTTCCATTAGAGGGTCTCAAAGCAATGGGAATGTTACCGTACTGTATGTGCTGATTGGAACAACTCCGATGATTTATGTTAGCAAGCATAAGGATTTTTTTACCCTCTCATTTTATTCTTATTCTTGTTCTGTTAATAGAAGCCTAGGAATTGACAACCTTGTCATTATGAGTTTACAGCATTAATACTTAATATGTCTCTGAAAAAAATGAGCAAAACTATTTTAAGGCCAACAGTGCAGGATTACGTGCTTAAAAGTGAGGTCTCTAACTTGGAACTACATGTTTCCACCAAATAGAAGATCCCAGTTTCTACTTTGGCTTCACACTGCTTCTAATCGATTTCCTACTAGGAAGCTACAGAAAGGCAGTGGCCAAAAACGAACCTTATGGAAATTCACCTCTCAGAAACTGAGCCTCACGTTTGTTTCTCAATTTCCTGTTTTAAAACAAAGCAACTGGAAAGAAAATCAAGCAAACATTGGCAAGTAAAAAAATCTTCCTTTCTGGAAGCAAGAAACAGTAATGTAGCTAAACAAAAAAAAACCAGCATAATTTTTCATTTCCTCAGGAATACAAACCATGACTTTGCTACTGTGGATCAGTTCTGTGTATAAAAATCACCACACAACACCCAACCAACACACCATTCATCCAGTTCTGGTGAGTATTTCATACTTTGGTGAAAGATCATAAAAAGGACAAAACAGGCCAGTAACAGAGGAGCAGATTTCTTTTTCCATTCTGTGCTATTACAGCTGTAAGTACCCCACCCCACCAAAAGTCATTGTCAAGTGTAAGATACAGGTTGTTATCTATGGACTAAACCAGTTGAATAATTAATTCAGCTGATAATTTTTGCTTTTCCATATTTATAACATGTCAAGAAAAAATGGTTTAGAAGGAAATTTCAACAGCCAAATATAGGACCTATTCAATATCTTATAAAATATTGGGCAACTGCCAGCCAGCCATAGCAATTGCTCTCCTTCCACTCAATGTAATCCTCTGATTCAATTTTCCCTATGCTTTTTTATGAATCTCAGAGGAAAACTACGTGCTCCAATGTTGTATGGTGTTCTAAGCTGTTGATCTAAGAACATGGGGGAAAAAAATTTGAGGTAACTCACCCAGTTTTGTGTCCATACCTTTTTGTGTGTACGGAGTGCATATGTGTGTACAAAACCACTAATGTAAGGTTCTGGTAGTTGTACAGATTCTTTCTTTATCATCAGCACATTTTGTACTTGTCCATCCACAATAGAAATTGAATCAGAAATTAAAGAAGCCATTCAGATATTTTATAGAATTAGATAACTAAAGCAAGACACATTCTGCCAAAAAGCCTTTTACAAGGAGAATCTACACAGTGAAGGAAAATCATGCAGGTTAGAACCAGATGAACTAAGCTGGACAAAGCAGAACTGACAGCAATTAAAGAAAGAGCGTAAAGCAGAAAATAACTCGTTGCCCAGGAACATATGCAAGAAGAAGTGCTTAGGGGCAAAGCGCTGGCTAGAAAGTCAGCTTGCTTACCACAAGTAAGGAAGCAGAATCAGCTCACCCCATAAATGTGAATAATGTCATTCCACTGATTAACACTGAACCTACAAATTACTGCTCTTAGCAGAATCATTAATCAGTTGTGTTTTGAAGTTGTTTGGATCTTATCTATATGGTCTTCAAAGTGCCAGACTTCAGGAAGCACAGAGGTCTGTTTTGGGAGAGTGAAGGAGAGGGCTGGACAAAAGCCATGTACTCGAGAGAAACAGCAGAGCACCACTCTCACAGAGCGAAGTGCCTCCCACTATAAGTAAAGATCAGATCCATGACCACCTAAGAAACCTGAATGTGCATAAGTCTATGAGACCTTATGAGCTGCAACCCAGAGTCCTGATGGAATTGGCTGAGGTAGTTGCCAAATCACCCCCCATGATATCTGAAAAGTCATGGCAATCAGGGCATGTCTCAGGGGACTGGAAAAAGGAAAACATTGTACCCATCTTCAAAAAAGAGTGGAAAGGAGGACCCATAGGACTTCTGACCTGTCTGCCTTCCCTCTGTGCCTGGGAAGATCATGGAACAGATGCTCCTAGAAGCTATGCTGAGGCACATGGAGGACAGGGAAGTGATTTCAGACAGCCAGCACAGCTTCAGCAAGGGCAAGTCCTGCCTGAGCAACTTAGTGACCTTATATGATGGAATCACTATATCAGTGGACAAGGAAAAGGCTACAGATGTCATTTATCTGGGCTTCTGTAAAGCTTTTGACACAGTCCCCCACAACATCCTAATTTAGAGATATGGATTCAATGGGTGGACTGTTACGTGGATAAGGAATTGGTTGGACAATCACATCCAGAAGGTAGTAGTCAATGGCTCAGAGTCCTGATGGACATCAGTGACAAGTGGTGTCCCTCAGGTACCAGTGTTACATAATACCTTCATTAATGACATAGATGAAGGGATTGAATGCATCATGAGCAAATTTGCAGATGAGACCAAACTGAGTGGTGCAGTTGACACACCTGAAGGATAGGATGCCATCCAGAGGGATGTGGACAAACTCAAGAACTGAGCCCACGGGAATCTCATGAGGTTTAACAAGACCAAGTGCAAGGTGCTGCACCTGGTTTGGGGCAACCTCCAGTGTCAATACAGGCTGGGGGATTAACAGATCGAGAGCAGCCCTGCCAAGAAGGACTTGGGGGTGCTGGTGGATGAGAGGCTGGACATGAGCCAGCAATTTGTGCTCCCAGCCCAGAAAGCTGACTGTTGGGAGAGGTGATACTTCCCCTCTGCTCTGTTCTGGTGAGACCCTACCTGCAGTGCTGCATCCAGCTCTGGGGTCTCCAGCACAGGAAGGATATCAAGTTGTTGGAGCAAGTCCAGAGGATGCCACCAAAATACTTAGAGGAATTTGTGGGTCAAGATAAAGGCACTTTAATAAAGCAAAAGCAAGGGTTGTGCACGAAAGCAAAGAAAAAACAAAGATTTATTTTCCACTTCCCATCAGCAGACAATGCCCAGACACTTCCCAGGAAGCGGAGCTTCAGGACACATAGTTGTTGCACCAAAAGACAAATGTTGTAATAAAAAATGCCCATTCCCACTCCTCCCCCTTTCCTCTAGATTGTATTGCTAAGCACATGCCGTATGATATGGAATATGCCTTTGGTTAGTTTGGGTCAGCTGTCCTGGCTATGTCCCTTCCCAACATCTTGCCCACCCCCACTGATGAGGGGGGGAATGTTGGAGAGACAGCACTGATGCTGTGGGAGCATTGCTCAGCAGTAGCCAAAACACTGCTGTGTTATCAACACCTTGCTAGTTACCAATACACAGCACAGTTCTACAATGGCTGCTGTGGGGGAAATTAGTTTCATCTCAGCCAGAGTCAATACAGTGTATCAGTCCAGCCACAGATTACTTCTTTTATTCATTTTTGTATTACAACAGAATGCCTCATAGGGAGGTCTAAATTACTCAATTTTCTCGGTTCTTCAAGTAGAGTCAAATATCATACAGAAGTTGATGAACTTGGCAAAGAACAATAATCAACCCACAAAAAAAATCCTTCTTGTTTTTTTTCATCCCTTTTTATTTTGTCCTAGTCACTCTGTGGTCAGTAGACACAGGATTGGAAAATAAATAAATGCACCCTGGTACTTGCCTCAGCTGCCACTGCAGTGCTTTCTGACACATAATTAGAAAACAAATGGCAGATTAGCTTAATAATATTCATTAGCATCTAGTGAAACTGAGAGTGTTTCATGTTCAAAGGATGTTGGGCTGTTAGTTGAATTTAAAAAATTTCTGTATTTTCATCCTTCAGTTATGAGAAGACTGGGGGATGGGAGAGAGAGAGAAAGAGAGAAGGAGAGAGCTAGCATACAGTTAACCCCTTTCTCTCTTGGCTATGTTATGAATTGATGTTTTTTTCCACAAGTCTTTCTCCTAATCCGCAGGGAAGGAATGGTTAACAGAAAAGCAGGGCCTCCTTTCAGGCATTGTTATTCTTCTGTGCCCCCCTTCTTTCTTTCTTTTTTTTTTTTTCAAATTATCCTAAGTAAGGATTTTAATGATATTCAGAAATCACGGCTGTCTTGCTGAATGGCTGTAGGACTGACCTCCCTTGACAGTTCTTAAATTATTCAGCTATCAAGGGCCTGCTAAACATTAAATTAAGCATCCTCTCTCCCCTGTCCTAAACCATTAAGTTATGCAAATGCACAGATAATGGGGCATATGACAGTTGGAGGCATTAATCAGGCAGCTCTGTCTCTGGGCTGTTGTTATGTAGAAACCACATCTGCCAACAGACAGAAGAGACACAATTAGATCTCACTTAATGGAATGAGAAGAAACTAACTACGGAGCTCTCTACACTCCTGTGAGGTTGTAGACCTGGGAGGGAATAAGACACTTGGGAAATCTCACTCACTCTCTGTTTCTCTTGCTCTCCTTTTTTTTTTTTTTTTACCTGTTCTTCCAATTGAAATGAAAAATTACCTATAATTGCTATCATTTGCAAACAAAGCCTGTCAGAAGACCCATCCGCTGTTTACAATGGTTGTTTTTCCTTGTTCCTTGCTAAGGTTCTTTGGGGGATTTTCCTTCATTTGTTTTTTTTTTTTAACTAATGCTCTGTCTTTTGGTGGGGAGGGTGGAAGGAAGCAAACAAACGGGTCTCCCTTTACACCATTCGAATTACTGACTTGAAAATCAAGTGGCATACTCAATCACAGTGAAAAAGCATATTGCGGAGGCACAAATCAGCTTGCCATTTGTATATATGTGATGATTTCTCTCTCATTACTTGCTAATTATTGGAGACCAGTGCCTGTACGCAGATTTTTCTGGTACTTTTAGCACATTTCTCCTCACATAATTTCTCCTCTCCTCTAATGAGGGGGGTGGAGGGTTGTGGCCAGAAACTGTGGGGTGTCCTAATAATTTCTTAAAAACCTTTAGAAAACAGTCTGAGTAATTTAATGCAGCTTACTTTAAGAGTGGCTTTAAAAATCCCTTTTCAAAATCTGGGCTGGGAAAATGGAGAAAGAATATTAAGCTGGGCAAGTGTGCAAACATGAGGCACTCTGTTGGAAAGGAACCTTTTTCCTATACAGACTGACCTCACATCCTCTCCTGAAACTTCTGAAAGCCTTCACTATTGATAAAGTATCCGTTAGAATTTTCTTATCACAAAGGTCTTCTTTCACTCATGCTAAGATCTCCCTTCTCCCTGAAAGAATATCTAAAACAACTTCATTAAACCCTTCAAACAAAATCTTCAATATAGATATTTTCTGTGGAGAGGCAGGGCTTTTCATTCAGATGGTGTGTTAACTTGTTTAATAAAAATCAAAGAATATCAATCTCTACTGATACCAAATTTAATTTTTGGAAAGCAGTGATTTTTTTTTTCTGGGCCTTATGTTAAGATGAAAATATTTTTCAAGTGGTGGAACAGATTAGTGGGCATAAATCAGTTTGTATACTGCTACTCAAATAAGCCCAATATGGGCTGCATGTAGTCAGTAATACAGATCTTTTTCGGCCCAGCTGCCCCAATAAGAACTTCTGCCAAAGGTTTTGCAATCCAATCTATTACCTAAATATATTGGTTGAACATTTAAAATTGATCTCTACTCCCACACACAACATAGTCATCACTGCTTTTGCTACTGAAAGCCTAAGGCCTGATGAGCTTAACTGTCACATACAGGTGAGCAAAATTAGAATCCCATCATTAGATGGAGGGAGAATAAATCTCAGAATCCCAGTCTTCCTCAGCCATCTGCATTGGGAAAAAAGGAAGTACTAGGATAAACATCCTAGATGCTCACAGCTGCCAGATTTCCACATTTTGAAGAAGCAGGAATGATAGAAAATGCAAGCTGCTTCTATTATTTCCGTAACTGTGCCTGTGACAAGCAGCTGGAGATCTAAGACCTTAAGACTGTAGATCATAAAGCAGTGTTAAAGTAATGATGTAGGTTTCTAATTACTTCTGTTCATTTTGCTTTTCTCTGTTCATATTATCTCAGGTGTACTGAGAATTTGGCCCCATGGGTATACTTCATCTCTATCCCCACCTTTCAGAGGCAAAGCACAACTTTTTGTACTAGTCCAACAATCATCAAGGTAAGAAAAATGGAAGCCAGGTAGAACATAACACCACCAAATCTTATTCCTTTCATTTTAATTTTTGACAAACATGGTGTTTCAGATACGACTTCAACTGCATGGATTTGGCAATGTGTTTGTTCCTCATGATCATATTGTCAAAACTATCTTTTCCCTTGTTTACAAGGTGCTTGTAGTGATCTGGATTATAAAGCTCTTCATGAAGTTCCCAATACCAAGAATGACAGGCAAGCTAAATACCGCTTTCTTCATTATTAAGATATTGGCTTCTGATTTGGGTTGAGAAATCTCCATTGGCACTTTTTACTTTAAAAACAAGTGACATCCAACTAACACCGTAGCTTTAGCTTTGCTATAAGTCTTGTGGCAAATCAGCAATATGTGTATAAATTATTGTACACAAATTCTGTGTGTATAAATGGCAAAAATTTCTGAAACCTTCACTGGAGAGGATGGGACAGATGCAGAAAATCCAAGCCACTTTTTGTCTCATATTGCATGCTTTGTGACATTTGACTGCTTTCTCGTACCAATTCTGAAATTAAGCTGACTTTGAAGCAGCCATCCATTAACAGTAAATGCAGTTATTTGTGAAATTCCTCCATGCCAATGCATACTATGGTTTTACAATGCTACATCAGTTTCTCACTTGTAATTTTCAGAAACAGTTAAATAGAGGAATCTGACCTATGTGAGGGCTTGTTCTGGGCTAGAACAAGATAAAGATGGTATTGTAATTAAACACCTCTATAAAAATGCCTAAGTAAGGCATATGTACAGAGCAGTAACAACTGTTTGGAAATTTGTCTAAAATAGACTTGATCTATGGTACTACTTACAGTTTAACATGACATTTAAACCACAAATATAATAAAATATTCTCCTTTTCTGGTCACTAGTTATATTTTGACAAATATATATGGGAATAATTTCCTGGGTGAGCTCCATGTAGAAGACAAACTGCACAAAGACTATGTATATTGAATTCTATTAGAGTATTGAGCAGATCAACAGATAAAGAATTTCGTGAGGCAAATAATTTTTCATACATGATGGCACCATACAGAACCTAGAGATCACAGCATACATCTGTGTTTTAAATAAGAAAGTGCATACACATTCTTATTGTTGCTGTTCATATTGGTAATTATCAATTCAATATAATTTAATATAAAATATTAAAAAGGGGTTAAGGTTGCAGTAGCCAAAGACAGACATTCATGTGATCACCTTGATGTTCATTCGTGCCTAATGGAGTTGCAACCATACAGTGCTCTCAGGCTGCTTTAGAAAGGAGTGTGACAGTGTTATCTTCACAGTCTCTCTTAGGGAGGAGTGTGTGTTCAAGAAGACTTCCTTGAGTGAGACTAGACAGTGAAGAGCGCAGCACTGCAATTGTTGATTTTTGGAACAGCTACCTCACTTCTGTTTAAGAAAGCTCACCCTCAAATATTATTTTAAATTGTTTTCTATTGACAACTACCAGTATAATATTCTGCCAACATATGTGGACATTTGGCATTTTTAGTATTTAATATCAAAAAAAAAAAGTTGTACTGCCATCATGTATGTTTTATACTGCATATGGAGGCACATTTAGTTTGAGACGAGCTAAAAGCATAAAACACTTAAAATGCGCAAGTGCATATAGTTCTATGCTGAATTTCTAAATTTGAAAACAGAATTTGCAATATGTTCTTTGTCTTGAATCTGCAGGTGCTTCTTCATATATGCTGAGTGGTGATATATATCAAGCTAGGACTGAATATGTAGACTACTTGTTGAATGTAACTTCATTACAAAGAATACAATTCATAAAGAACACAACTCCTATTATGCAGTACAGATGCACTCTTTGTCTTTCCCTATTACAGCATAATGACTGGACTGTTGTATTTGTCTCTCCTTCAGATACAATTTTGTGCATCTTTATTACCTGGGGCATAGTCCAGGTTGAGGTGGTTCTCTGAGATTTAGTACTTCCTTTCAGAAATTCAAACGTATCTCTAAATAACCTTCTCTCGCAGCTTTGTCACTGATTTTCATGACAACAGGACTGGACCCAATATAGCAATTTACCATAACATTACATTGGTTTAGCCTACCAAGGCAGTAAACAACAACTTCCACTACTATATGGGAAAAAAGTGTCTTTCTAATTTAAGTGATAAATAGCAGCAGAATTACTATTTTGATCTTCCACAATAACTTTATTTTAGCTGGTTTTTAGTCACTGGCTCCAAAGCATAACCTCATACTGCTTGCTCTGATGCTTTCCTTCATCACTTTGACTGATTACCCTCTTTTCTGTTCAGTATAACTTTTTTTTCTCAAAATGTAAGAACTGTCTCTGTGTCCCTACTCATTTCATATGCTTTCATGGAACATGATACCTGTCAAGCTACCCTCATTTTCTATTGCAGAATATTTGATAAATGTTCATTTCATACAGATTCCTATCTCTATTAGTAATCACTCATATGTTTGTTTTTGATTGTTCAGAAAGGAAATACAGGATTTTGCCAGTTTTGCTCACATACCTATCTGTAGATGCTACTAGACCGTATTTAATGTTGTACAGATATTGTATTTTCTTTTCAGGTCTGCTTTTAGCCTGGTCTTACAAAATGTCAGTTGTTGAAATCCTAGTCTCTGACTACTTTTGTCTACATTTTGATGAAAGGTTTTCTCAGTGTCACTTACCATTTTACCTGAATTTACCTTGCCACAGCCACCTTTGTCCTCACCTTTACACCTTCTGTCAAGGTGTGTATTTCCAAAGCTGTAGGGACTGGCCTTCTTTCTTCATTCTCTCTCCTTTGGTAGTCAGCCCTCACACGAGTACTCATAACCCACCAGCTTCCAAATGCATCCAAAGTCCAAGCATATACACAGTTCATTGTCCAACAAAAGAAAATATTGGGCAGTCCCCAGTCCGGACAGGAAGAACAAAATTGTCGCTTGTGCCCAGGTCTGTACACAGAGTCAAACACTGCCTGTAGGTTTGCCTAAAGACTTCCATAGTGTGAGTACTTCTTGGACACTCACCAGCAGAATTCCCACCACATCAACAGCTGCATCTTTCTCAAACCTTGTCAGGCTCTTTCTGACCCTTCTGCTTTCCCCAGTCATCAGTCAACAGAAATTAATGCCAATCCACTGGTCTCCCACAAATTGTCAATTCTCCATTGGTCATTCAGATCAAACTCAATATATCAAGCAAGACCAACCACTTTTTTGTACCTCTAATCAGGGAAGAAATTTGGCCCTGTAATTAACAAAGCTTTGCCATACCTAATTTCCACAATGACAAGTGACTTCTTTCCATCTTCTACAGAATATCATAGCACTGTGTCTTTTTTACCATTCCTCATGCTGCACTGCAGTGAGAACTCTTACTCTGCACATCCGGGGCTGCAGGAGATTTTTAAAATGATCTGTCAGTGTACTCATTTCTAAGGATAACTTACACAAGTGTAATTTTCTCAGATATGATCTGTGTGTCTTTTTGCAGTTTGCATGTGAATTTACACAGAATCATTTTCAAGGTTTCCAGGTTTTCTACAAAACTTTTACAAATATGTTAAACCATCCAATGGTCATTCATTTTCTATTTTCACCTGTTTGATTGACTATTATAATGCTTCAGGCAACAGCAGATTTCCAGTAAAAGCAAACTGGGTCACATCATTTATTTCACTCACTTCCTCAAGATCGCTTACTGGTTTCTTTCCTCAGAATGTTTTATTTCCATTTGTATTAGACATTGAGATTTCCCCCTGCATTTTTAGCCTGTGTCCTGTAATCATTGCAATCTACATATCTATATATTCTGTATATACAGAGAAATATAAGATATTCACATAGTAAGATATATTTGAGGTAAAATATACCTTTTTTGTATTTTGTATAAGATGTGTAGGGTATATACTTATGTATATATACTTATATATCTTATATTATATATAACATACTTTTTATATCTTGAAACCCAAGTTCATTATAGACTATTAGCACTTTTTCTATGAAGAGAAGTTGAACTCTGGGCCCTCAGGCTTCCCAAAGTCCTGAGGCATACTGAAAATGATAATAACCCATGGTTTGTTTTGCCATATTACTTAATCCAGCTGCTCTTGAATTGCATTCTTCTTTCACTGGATATTAAACCAACTTGTCAATTGTAATTGCAGAGCTCCTTTTCCCTGTTCTATCTCATTCAGACCTGTCCTACTGAGTCTGTCTTTTCTTGCATGCTACCTCTTATTTCAGCCATTTTTAGTCTAAAGGAAATACATGATATAAAGAGTTGAAATAAAATGAAATGGCCAGCAAGTTTATGAAATAATAATTGTAATTCATACAAAAAAATAATATTTCAAAATACTTTAATTATAAATATTGTAAAAGCTCTGTCTATAGAAGTGTAATAAAATCTTATAGATAATTCTAATACATCAGTAATTAATAACTTCAAGTTTTTAGTAATTTTCCACTCTTTGTGTTAAAGATGTGTCAGTCTGTCAAAATGGGCTCACACTGCAACTCTACCACTTGTAGAGGAAAATTAGTATTTCTGAGGAATACCAGGTAACATTCAGTACTTGCAAAATTGCTCCATTCTCTGTGCACAAGCACACAAAGCTCCTTTTAAAAAGCAGGTGCATAGCTTTCTTGTCTTTATTTAATTTTTGCCTTCATTCCTTTTTAATAGCAGGGAAGTTAGCCATGTTTCAAGAGGTTTTAATTGCCCAGAATTGTAGTCCTTTATTTTATTTCCATATCTTTCTTGTCACTATGAATTACTTCCATGTGTGGAAGTAAGACAGCTCTTTGAAGCAGTTTGGAAGTGTTGTTTACCTAGTTACAATTCATAACAACATGAAAAAGGCTGGGTGATTATGGATTTGAGAGAAGGATATGAAATCATACCGAACTGAATTGCTATCCGGAATACAGAGTACTACTACTACTACAATTTACTCAACTCATTGTCCCCTGAACTTAATTGTACCTTAAAGTATTAATTCCTTGGAAGTACTTTTACACATTTTTAGTATACCAAAATATAAGGATTAATTGGTGTTTTCATTTTAAAATGTTGTAAGCAGACATAAAACACAAAATCAGTATTACAATGACAGGGTAACCAACTTGGTAAAACCCACATGCCCAACTACTCCTACTACTCAGGAGATTGTCCAATTATCACTTTGTTCCCTTATCATATCCAGCTCTTTTCCACCATCTCTAAGTCAGTTGATAGGATTCATTTCTAGACAGTTTTATTTTCTTTACTATATGGTTTCAACACAAAGTCTATCCTCTGACTCTTTGATGGACAGCGTAAGCAGCCTCAGCTCACCTCTCAGCAAGCAGGAAACCATATCAGCAATCAGAAAAACGAGCAGATTTTCGGTCTCAGCAGATAGACCTCAAGTGTACCAGGAAAATAAATTCTAGAGAGGCTTCTTTAGAGATATGGTTAGCTTACATTGGCAAGACCAGGCATACTGTTGTACTTCTCCTGTAGAGAAAGAGGGCTTCAGTTTCCCAGTTATCAAACAGTCAGCAAGTTTTCTCAGCTCTGTTTTCGCTGCAAACTACAGAAGACTGTAAAGATAGCGCAGTCATAGCTTGCCAAGAAATTTTGGAAGAAAACAGTTTTAAAAATCTTTCTCTCTCTTGTCTGTTTGCTAAGAGTTCTCAAACAAAAGAAAGCACTGCAAAACATTATGTGAACATGACAAATGGTGCTATATTTTAAAAACGAGAATTAAGGATAAGAGCATCTTACTTCAAATATTAGCAGTACAAACTGCAGAGACAACATAACTTTTGTGTGATTGAATGTAATTTTTCCTTTGGCAAAAATACCTCAGTATCAGTTATAGGCATAGGCAAGGGAAGACTGTCCATAGCACCACTTCCAGAAATAGGATAACAAATTATTGCGTTAGCAGCAATTAGTAAAAGAAAAAAAGAAAAAGCGTGAACTGTTTCTCACTGAATAATGTTAGGGGGCAACTTAGAAAGTAATATGGCATACAATAAAAATATTATTTTTAATCAAACATAATACTTGTAAAGCACCAGCTGTCTTCATTCTACACATTTCTTTCCTAAAACTTACTTTTTAAACAGTTCTCTCTGTCTGTCTTGTTAACCAAGTCTTTGCCTCCCTCCTGTGTTCACAGCCTGTAGTTAACATGAATTTGAGAGAAATGCAAATGGCGATCTCTGTTATAAACTGTTATAAACTCTTTTTTTTTTTTGAGTCATATGCAAAGCAACATTAATATTTCTCAGATAAAGTGAATACTTCTAAGATAAAGAGTAATTCACATCTGATAAAAGCAGGTCACAAAAAATTGCAAAATAGCCTGAACAAAATCAATGCAGTCCCTTTGTGATTTATGATTGACTTTTTTTCTCCTGCTGAAATACTGCATCTGAGATTTCTTGGTAACCTGCAATATGCGATTTTGCAAAAACTTATCCAAGACCTCTAAACCTTTCTTTTAACTGCCAGACTGCTGAATTTACATGATCTCATCAAGCAATAACTTTCAGAAGCATGAACCTCAGAAGAGGTAGAAATGATTAATGCATAGATGAAACATACCATTAAATCTTAAACTAATCAATTATTAAATTCTGCAATATCTTAGTAAAGTTTCCTGGTTTTATTTCCGAAGGAAATAAGGTGGATATATCATACATTTTTGATGCACATACGCATCTATGCTTCAGTTCATTAAGTAGTGTGAGACTGGTTTGAAAGAAATATATAGTACATGGGAAAGACCCTCAAACATGTCATGTAAAACCTACTCTTTTATTTTTCCTTTATTTCCCTTTTTATTTCCTTTTTCTTTCATTTGCAACAGCCAAGTCAATTTGTGAAATTACTAGTATGTGTTTTGTTGCTATGTTTTAAAGTTTTATAGTGGTGAATGTGTTTCTCTTTTTAAGGGAATCTGTAGAGCAGAGCCTTTCTCTTTTGCTGTAAGGGAACAAATTGCCAAATCAAGTCACATTCTTTGGGAGGCACAGCATCAGACACATATATATTTGAACTTCCAGGATAGCTGAAAAAGTGTTTCCAAATAATAGACACCTTTTTGTAGAAACTCTTAGAAATGTTCAAAATATTTCCAACAAAAAAATATGACACGTGTGACACAGCTACTGTCCATTTTTTGGGGGTAAAAAGATTTTTTAAAAAGCCATCATTTTAATCTAATGGAAGTCTGGAATAAACCCACAACATTTCACCTCTTGAGTTACGTGTCTCTTACTTGCTGTAAGCCTATTCCATCAGCAATGGCTTGTAGTCTTTCATTTCTCTTCGCTACTAGCTGTCTGTTCCTTTCCCAAAGGCGAATGAAGACCTTAGGCACAATCCTTTGCTCATATATGCTTTAGCCACAGACAACTTGAAGTCTAGCCTAGTAGATTCCTTTCAATAAACTGAGGTAGATAATCCAATCCTAGCCATAATTAAAGCATTAAAAAATACCTTTTTAAATGAAAATAGTGTCTTTTGCAGCCCCTTTGTAGAGCTTGGATATATTTGATATCATTTCTTTTCCCAATTCCTACGTGCCCAAAAGGTCAGAAGAATCTTTCAGATAATTCTTGCCTTGGTTTGGTAAAATAAGTAGGAATTGAACAAAAAAATCTTTAGGCAAAGGATCTTTTATTTTAGCCACCAGACTGCAAATAATTTGATATAACGTAGCCAGTAATATCTAAAACAATTTACATACTCTTACTATTATTGTGACTGACTTGGAGGACATTAAGTAATTACAAAACTTTTCAGAATTTTACTCTAAAATGCTATCTGATGCTTACGTTTTTGACCCAAAGGAGGGGTCAAAATTTTTCTTCTATTTCTAACTCTCAGTTGCACCGAAAGAAAATATTAGCAGTTTTCAAACCCTTCCATTTTTTTAGTCAATGGAATTCTATCGTATTTGGCAGTCTTTGATCTGAGTTTCCATAAACCTCTACCTGCATTGACTTCAGTAGAATGGCACACAGCTCTCTGACTGAAGTTGAAACCCATCACCCTGGTATGTTATCACCATTCCTACTTCAAGGCAAAATGAAATAGTGTTGTTAGTTTTATGGCTTTGGAAATTCCTCCAGTAGGGGGATAGAGAGTACGTTGAACTATTTCTCACTGTATTATTTTCCTACCTAGCTAAAGAGAAAGGCAGTAGAGTAGAATAAAGCCTGTTTACACAGCTTTTTCAGCACTTCTCTTCTGTGCCATACCTGCATTTAAGTATTTTATGTCTCCCTAAATCTTTACTTTCGTCCTACTCCTTTTCCCTCTCCATCTTCAGACAGCAAATGGAACCATAACAATGTGTAAGTAGGATTTGTAACTCTCCCTGAGGGGTTTGAACTCTACATGGGCCACAAGAAGACAGATACTGATGGGGTGATTTGCCTGTGGGATGAGGAAAAGCTCCCACACTTTTGTAGCATACCTTTTCTAATGCAATGTGACAGAATGATCTTAGCCCAAAACGTAGAGTCAAGTCAATTTCTCATTGGCCTTCAGTGAGGATTTTGCTTAAGTGTTGAAGTACTTAACCCATCACTCAGTAATTGTCTCCAGTAGGAACATTACTGAAAACTAGATTTGAAATGGCAGTAGTATTGGTGCTTTGTTTGGCAATAGATGTTGCATGAATTCAGCTGCAGTTAGACAAGCCAAGCTTTCAATTACTACAGACACCGTGGTGGAAAGAGGATCAGCATGTGGGCAATAATTTTAATTGTTTGCTTTACTCCTGTATCCTTTGGTAGCCAGCTGGTGATGGATGGGAAGTAGTGTAATGATGCAACCTCCCTCTTCCAAAAGCTGTTTTGTACAGCAATCCAGATACTAATAAAACTCCATGAAATACCACATTTTTATGAACTGCTAAAGTGATATGACTGTTATATGCTGATAATGATAAACTGAAGGAGTAATTGGCAATAATTTATTATCCTTTTCCTTGAAAGAAAATTACTCATATAGCTAAATGATACCAGTATGTTATGAAAATAAAGTTATTCTCTTCCCAGACTATGCCTCTCACAGCTAGAAGCCATGTCTGCTATTTTTGCATCTTTCACTGCTGTCCAATTCTGAACTCCATGCAAAAAGGACTACTCTTTCTCTTCTTTTTGTGGTACACAGAATGCTATGATCCAGACGAGGATCACAGGGTTTAAATCTTCCAATAGGAATAACAGCACCAAAATATTTTTGTAACCTAAGGAGATTGAAAGAAAACATTTCTTTATACAGTGCATAATGATACAGTCTAATTTCCTGAACAGGTCACTGGTTCAAGATAGTAATGCAACAAATATCTTACTGAGGAAAAAAAATATCAAAATTAATTAAAGAGGTAGAAAGAGAGAATTATCTGAATAATTATAGCTATGGAAAGCAAGATTAGTATGCAAGAATACCTCTTTAGTCCTCATCTCTGAAAACATATCAAGGACTACCTCCTTCGGATGAGAAAGAAATTCATTACATCATTAGTCACCCAGTAGAATGATTCACCCCAACAAAATTTGTCTTCTGTCAAGTTTGTAATTTCGGAGATGTCATGGCTAGGCTTCGCGAATGAAGATTTGGGAAGGGCACTACCCACATTTGTTGCAAGCGTGTTGGTGGCTAAAAAGGCCAATACGAGATAGACACATCCGGTTGCAAAAGGCACAGCAGAAAGACTCCCTAGGTGGTATATTCTGCAGGGCACAATTCTTTCTGCATTGTCTTTTCTCCTCAAGGGTGATCCTGCGTGCTTTCTCAAAGGCATCAGCAGCATTATAGATAGTGTGTATCCAGGCCTCCCAATTGGAGGCCAGAGTAGACCAGTTATGGTGATCAATATGCCCGAGGCTGAGATATTGTTTCAGGGACTCCTTGTATCTTCTCTTTGGGGCTCCTCTCTTGCGGCAGCCGGCGGCAAGTTCACCATAAAGCAGGATCTTAGGGAGGCAGTGATCTTTCATCCTTGAAACGTGTCCTGCCCAACGCAGCTGTGTTCTCAGCAACATGGCCTCAATACTTGAGATTGCTGCTTGTTCTAGAACAGATGTATTGGTCACATAATCTGACCAGTGGATGTTTAGGATTGTGCAGAGACAGCATTGATGGAAGCATTCTAGGAGACGCAGGTGGTGGCAGTAGGTGACCCATGATTCAGATCCGTATAAGAGAGTAGACAGCACTATGGCTCTGTAAACACTGATCTTTGTACTTTTCTTCAGGTGTTTATTTCGCCAAACTCTTTTATGAAGCTTTCCAAAGGCACTGTATGTCTTTGGTAACCTGTTGTCTATCTCTCCATCAATCTTATCATCTGAGGAGATGAGGCTACCTAGGTAATTAAACTGCTGGACTGATTTGAGTTCTGACTGGCCAATGATGATGTGGGGATGATGGAAGAGTTCCTGAGGTGCAGGTTGATAGAGAACTTCTGTCTTCTTTAAGCTGACTTCCAGCCCAAAGAGCTCAGCAGCATCTGCAAAGCAGGATGTTAAACGCTGCAGAGCTGCTTCTATGTGGGCAACAAGGGCGGCGTCATCAGCACAAAGCAGCTCCCGGACAAGATGGTTTAAGGTCTTAGTGTGGGCCTTCAGTCGCCTTAGGTTGAATAGGCTTCCATCAGTACGATATGGAATGTAGATACCATCCTGATCATCGAGGTCTGCCGTGGCCCTTTGGAGCATCATGCTGAAAAAGACTGTGAATAGGGTAGGAGCGAGAACACAGCCTTGTTTCACACCATTCTTTATTAGAAAGGGCTCAGAAAGTGCATTGCCATATCTGACTTAGCCGTGCTGATCTTCATGCAGTGAGATGATCATTTTAAGGAACTTGGGGGAACAACCTAAACATTCCAAAATCACAATCCAAATCACAGCATCGAAAGCCTTGGTGAGGTCGGCAAAGGTTACATAGAGACCTTTGTTCTGTTCCCTACACTTCTCTTGCGGTTGTCTGAGAACAAACACCATGTCTGTGGTACTCCTGTTGGCTCTGAAACCACACCGACTTTCAGGCAGAATTCCTTCTGCTATAGCGGGTATTAGTCTGTTCAAGAGTATTCTTGCCAGGATTTTGCCAGCAATGGAAAGCAGAGTAATACCACGGTAATTTGAGCAGTCTGATTTAATTCCTTTCTTCTTATACAAAGTGATGATGACTGCATCACGAAGGTCTGATGGTAGTTCGCCTACTTCCCAACA
Organism: Neopelma chrysocephalum; assembly: GCF_003984885.1. Taxonomy (NCBI): domain Eukaryota; kingdom Metazoa; phylum Chordata; class Aves; order Passeriformes; family Pipridae; genus Neopelma; species Neopelma chrysocephalum. Next base: position 260,429 of record NW_020925569.1, read on the forward strand.
GCGCACCACAAACTCGTGAAATTTAGCATGGAGTGCAAGGCCCCCATGTTTCCAGACTTCGGGTGGAATTCCATCAACCCCAGCCGCCTTGCCGATTTTCACCTGCTGTATGGCCTTGAGGGTTTCTCCTAAGGTGGGGGCGGTATCCAATTCATGTTTCACCGGTTGTTGTGTGAGGGACTGAATTGCTGAGTCTTGGACTACATGGTTGGTACTGAAAAGAGTCTGAAAGTGTTCAGACCATCAATTCAGAATGGAGGTTTTATCTGTTAGAAGTGTTTGACCATCAGCCCTGAGTAGAGGGCTTTGTACCTGGTATGTAGGCCCCTATGCTGTTTTCAGGACCTCATAGAATCCTTTGTGATCACCGGTATCTGTGCATAATTGAGTTTTTTCAGCTAGATCAATCCACCACTTGTTCTGGATGCCACGGAGTTTCTATTGGAGCTTGCTGCATGCAAGACGAAAGGCTGTTTTTCTTGCGTGACAGGATGGCAGTGCAAGGTGTGCTTGGTGGGCAGTTCTCTTCTTCCTCAACAATTCCTGGATCTCTTGATTGTTTTCATCAAACCAGTCCTTGTTCTTCTTGAAGGAGAACCCTAAGGATTCTTCAGAGGATTGCAGGATACTGTTTCTAATACGGAGCCAAATTTTTTCAGGAGAGGAATCTGTAGAGTCTATAGAGTGGTTTTCGAGCCTAGTTTGGAGGTTTGCCTGGAATCTTTCTCTTACTGTGTCTGATTGGAGATTGTTAACTTGGAGTCTTCTCCTTGGGATACTGCCCCTTTTAGGTTTGAATTTGAGATTGAAGTTGAGTTTGCAGCGCACAAGCCGATGGTCTGTTTGGCATTCTGCACTGGGCATCACGCGGGTATGGTGGACATCGTGGACATCTCTCCATCACACCAAGATACAATCGATGAGGTACCAATGCTTAGACCTGGGGTGCATCCAGGTTGTCTTCAGACTATTTTTCTGCTGAAAGATAGTTAGTGATGGTGAACTGTTGCTCTGCACAGAATTCTAGCAGAAATCGACCATTATCGGTGCAGTTTCCAACACCATGCTTGCCTAATATTCCTTTCCAGGCTTCAAAAGTCTTACCTACTCTGGCGTTGAAGTCACCAAGGATAATGATCTTATCATCTGCAGGCACCTTTTGGTTAAGGCGGTGCAGGTCAGTGTAAAATTTATCTTTTTCAGCAGGGTCAGCTTGGAGAATTGGGGCATATATACTAAAGACGACAACGTGTTGCTTGTTGTGTAGCAGAAGGCGTAGGGAGATACTGCGGTCAGAGTGACCTGTCAGCAGATTTTCCAGTTTGGGAAGAATAGAGTTTTTGATCATGAAGCCAACTCCTGAGAGATGTTTTTCAGTTCTGGGCTTACCTGACCAAAAGAGTGTGTAACCGGCACCATGTTCTCTGAAGCTGCCTTCCTCGTGAAGGCGAACTTCACTGAGAGCAGCTATGTCGATGTTCAGACGAGCCAGTTCATGGGCAATTAGGGCAGAACGACACTCAGGACGTCTGCTATCCGCAGAATCGAGCATGGTTCTGATGTTCCAACATGCTAGAGTTAATTTGGGAACACCTTTGGAGGCAGGTGCATGCCTTTGTCTTTTGCTCTTTGTGCGACCGCATTGGAAGAAGATGCCCGTTGGCTGCGGTTAACCAACGGGGTGAAGGTGGAGATAAGATCTGTTTAGGCCACCTTTTCTAGGCCCCTCTCCGAGTGGAGCAAGCAGTGCTGTCCTTGAAAAGACTGCTTGGTCGTTCAGGGTGCTGCCCCAAGAGACTGTCATCTCCGGTCAGTCTCAAATGACCAATATCCTGCAGGGATGGGTCTGCGGCTCCCAGTGCACCTTTCACCTGCCGTTTCGACCCTCGCCCGTCGCTACAGGGCTTTTTGAATGTGGGTAAAGCCTTCAAGCCTGCGCAATGGGTTTTTTAGGTGAGATGCAGCATGCACGGAACTGAACCTACCCTTTAATCCTAAGGTTCATCTGCCAGGGCCGAGAGAGCTTGGAGAGTGGCAGCGAGGTCCTCAGGACGTAGGTTTGATTAGAGTGACCTTCTCTTAGATGGGTGGCCTTACAGGGCTAAGCGAGCTCCATCTGCCCAGATTTGGGATGAGAGTTGTCCTTCTCCTAGGATGACTGCCAGAAGGCTAACGAGCTCATCCTGCCCAAGAATGGATTGTATCTGGTCCTATGGTTTTGACCTGTCTGGCATGGACAACCCTACCAAAGGCATGTACCATCGCCAGCGTAGCTCACAACCACATAGGGGTACACAGGTTTCGTTCCTATTAGAACGAATAGGGCAAGTCTTTCATTTTCTACTTTACTTCACCTATCTATATGGCAGTCTCAAGGAAATACTCAGGAACAACCCTTTGTCCTGTCCACCCTTTCAGGATGTAACAGAGCAAAGCTAATATATCCAGAACATGCCAAACGTGGGCAGTAGCCACAGGTGAGCCAAAAACAAACAAACAAACAAACAGTTCTGGCCCCCATACTCATCCAAGGCTGGGGTGCCTTTCAAGGCCCCAGCCCAGCTGGGACCCCCATCACTCTAAAAGAACCCACTATCTGTGGGGTGAAGTCGCAGCCCCACAATTGAAGTTTGAAAGGTTTGAGGTATTGCAAAAGTTAGGCCGTGTTCCATGGGAGCAGTGGAGCTAACTAGATAGTTTCCATGGACACAGCCTTGAGTTGTAAAGACTACAAGGTTAAAGCTGTTTGGTAATGTGCAGGTGCCGAATTCCTGTGTATTTTTGTGAGAATATGTTTATGTTGTGTGGGGGGGAAAGTAGAGGTTAGCGATCTCAATAAAGGCTGCCTGCTGTGCTGAGCAGGCAGACATCTCTCCGTCTCATCACCCTACTGTGTCTCATCACCTTATTGTGTGCCGTGCGTCTTTCTTCCCCCACGGACCAAGACCCTCCGACAGGTACCCTATGACAATGGTGGCCCGTGTGAGGAACCAGAAAAAGACTGTCGAGTATTGCCCGTGTCATCTGGGATGTCACGACCAGAGGTAATTAAGCTGCGGGGCGAGGCAGCAAGGTCTGGGTGCTCAGGAGCTGTTTAGCAGCAGGACAACGCAGGATCCGGGTCCAATTATTTTTTTCACACCTGAAGGCAAGTGTTTCTGCCACACTTTGAAGGCACAAGATGCCTGGAGAGCCTGGGTGCATCTGGCACTTGGTAGGGCACAGGTGAGCTCCTGAGATTTTTTTTCCTAGTCACTATGGGGGCAGATCATGAGTGCAAACGAAAGGTGTGTTTTTATCGCCTGGAAAGCTTTGTTATGGCATCTTGGTGTTAGACGCTAGGAAGCTGAGTTATGTCGCTTGTTACTGTTGCGTCTTCGGAATGGGAGAGAAGCTGCTTTGCCTGGGAGGACATTAGAGCATTAAAGAAGAGGGGCCGACCGGAGCTGAAGGGAGTCGAAGTGGGATCGGAGGTCGCGGAGCGGGGCCGGGGGCAGCTGAGCGGCCCCACTAAGATGAACGCGGTGCTGGCGATTCGGCAGTACTTGTCTAAGATAATCAAGGACAGCTACGGCATGAATGTGCTACTGATGGACCAAGAAACGATCTTGCGAACGCAGTGACTGATTTTCACCTTAAGGAGCTTTCTACGTCTCCTCCGGACAGTACCGTGGCTGTGCACCCAGTGCCGGGTTCATACGCCATGACTCCAGGTGCCTGCGGGGTGGCGCCGGGTCCAGCCTCGGCGCCGCCGAGTCCGTCTGTGCCTGCGCGGGCAGCAGCAACCGCGGTGCAACCCCGGCAGCAGCGGACGCAGCCCTGGGTGCCGGCGGGCTGGTAGCAGCTGCGGTCCCAGGCGCCGGCTCTGGGCAGAGCGGCCGCGGCCCCGGCCCCAACCCCGGCCCTGGCCCTGGCCTCGGCGCGGCGGGCGGCAGCGGCGTTATGCGTGGCGCTGGCCGGCACACTGCTGGGGGCTGCAGAGCCGGGGGGCAGTGGGATTGCTGCGGCAGCCCCAGCACTCCAAGCGGCGCGCCCACGCATGCACCGGTGGCAACTTCGTGCACAGAGGCAACTCCGTGCCTGGCGCCCGTGGCGCCGACCTCGGGCAGCACTGTGCCCTGTGTGGCAGTGGCTGCGGGTGGCGCAGCATCGGTAGCGGTGGCCGCGGCCCCGAGGGCCAGCGCAGCGGACGGCAGGGGAGTCTGTTTCCCTCGCGCTGCTGACAGCCATGGTCCCGAGCTGTATGAAGGGGGGGTATCCCTCCCTCTTCTTCAGTAATTCTACTTTCGCGGCGGGTGTTTCCCCTGACAATCCTCCTCTCCCTTGCAGCGTGCCTGCAGCAGCGCTGACCCTGGGGGGGTGGCAGGCTGGCAGCGGCGGTCGCAGTGTTAGGCAGTGCAGTGGGGGGACTGTCTGTCTTCTCCTTTGTTTTGCACCACCACCCCACCCCCCACCCCCCCGGAACGTGTCCATCTGCAGCTGTTCCTCTCCTCCTATGTATCACTCTTTTTCTGCAGACCACATAGCTAAAGTTGCGACATGAGGAGAGCAAAGGCAATTTGACTCCTCTTCTCAATTTTTCTCCGAATGAACCCAACCTCTATTCCCCCTCCTCCCCCTCCCTCCCTCCCTCCCTCTCCACGGAAGATGCAGGGGGGGCAAAGAGCGGGAAAAGGTGAAGAAGGGAAGACAAAAGGGGGTAGTCCTGCCCCCTGCAGAAGTCGTTCTGTTGCCTAGAGATCCTGGTTCTTTTTGGGAAGGTGTTCAACAAAAGGCTACCCTGAGTGGAAAATGGAATTTTTGTGATAAAACAAGGGTGCCCTTGTTCTACGAAACAGTTTGAAACTTCCCAGGATGGTATCCTGGCCTTTCCTGTTGTACTTGTCTTTTGCATGGAAAGTTGTACAAGATTTCTAATTTAATGTTACCAAATGTGGTTTAAATTCCCCTCAAGTTATGAGACTGATAAGAAGTACACAGCTAATAACTACTTAAAATGTGTGTGTGAGTGACAGATGACTGAGGTGGCCACCTATGCCTGCTGGGAAAAAGACTGTGTGAGAGAGAGAAACTGTGTGGAAATGCAACTATGCAGACTTAAAAATACTTTCCGTAAGTGTCAAGATTTAAAAAAGATGTGTAACATAATTCTGTTGAACCATAGTGAGTCCTTATTCTGGATGGTATATGAACTCTTCAAATTCCCACTATAAGTAATTCCACTCTTATGGAACCTGGTGAGGTTTTGGTTATTTCAGGACTACCCCTGTCTGACTGGCCATTTGATTAGGACTGAAGTTAAATAAGAGACTCTTGCAAAATTTGGTGTTCTATTTCAGCCTTGTATGAGGTTTGTGGAGGTTGAATCTCAGGTGGAGCCTTTCCACTAATGTTGTTCCTTTTTCATGTGTCGTGCTGCCTATGGGCTGTATCTGTGTGGGCTGTGCAGGAGGCAGAGTCGTTTGAGCTTTTCTGTGTTTTCCAGGGTTTAAATCAAAGGTCGTCAATGTTACTGCCCTGCTTGATCAGCCTGTTGCGAGGGGGCCCTGCAGACTGTCAGGGCCATCCGGCGTGCTTTCTCAGAGGTATCAGCTGCGTTATAGATACTGTGTCTCCAGGCCTCCTGGTTGGAGGCCAGAATGGACCAGTTATGTTGATCAGTGTGCCCAGGGCTGAGATGATGTTTCAGGGAGTCCTTGTGTCTTCTCTTTGGGACTCCTCTCGTGCGGCAGCTGGTGGCAAATTCACTGTAAAGCATGATCTTGGGGAGGCTGTGGTCCTTCATCCTCGAGACGTGCCCTGCCCAGCGCACCTGTGTTTTCACCAGGATGACCTCAATACTTATGACTACTGCTTGTTCTAGAACAGACGTATTACTCACATAATCCGACTAGTGGATTTTTAGCATTGTACGAAGGCAGCGTGGGTTAAGTGCCTTGTTAATTAGCCGTTCTAGTAGCACAATTGCGGGATTTTGGGATTTTTTTTTTGTTTGTGTTGGATTCATTGATGCTAATTATGCGGGACAGATCTCTGCTATAGTTTCCACACCTTATCCACCAGTGACAATTCCTAAAAGGGACATGAATAGCTCCACTTATACCTTTTCTGAGTTGTGTTCCCCAAGCAGAGCCTTGTGAGCGTCGGGATGGAGGATTTGGTTCTACTGATGCACCACGTCTTTTGGTCAGTGCCGATCTCTGCGCAACATCCACAGCTGACTTGTACTCTCCACAATACTCAAAGCTTGTCGTCAGTTGTCCAGTGAACGAACTTCTGCATTCGGGAGCTGACGTAACTATCATTGTATGGACATCCTGACCGACCTCCTGGCCCGTGCTCACACCAGGGGTCGGGGTTGTGAGACTGGGAGGTTCTGCTCAGAGTTTTCTTTTAGAACATGCAGTGTTCATTACTGATACTGAGGATCAGCTGTGTGTGTGTGTGTGTGTGTGTGTGTTGGAGCTGTAGCGAGAGGAACCCTGGAAGCATTTTAGGGTTCAAAATTACACGGAAAGTAGTTATTCCTCAGCCAGTCCAATTGAATATTAATGTCAAAACTCTTACTGATGTACAAAAGCTATTAGGGTCTTTGAATTGGATTGGGTCCTATTTGGAATTGACAAACACCCAGCTGGCACCTCTATTTGACCTACTCAAATATTCTGACAATCCTCAGGAACCAAGGGAACTGACTAAAAGAGCAGTTCAAACCATCCAGCGAGTAGAGCAGGCTTTACATTCTAAATTTGTTTCATGAATTGATCATTGTCAAATTGTCCAATTTTTCATTCTTGCAGATCACAGTGTTTCTTTTGGAGCATTGGTACAGTGGTCGAACCACTGGTCTGATCCACCACACATCCTAGAGTGGCTATTTTTGCCTTATCGGGCCCCAAAAAAAACCAAAACAAAACAAAACAAAAAAAACAACCAAACAAAAAAAACACACCTGCTCCTGGCTTGTTTGAGCTCATAGCTCAAATCATCATTAAGGCTAGAAAAAAGGTGCGTAGAGTGTATTGGCAGAGATCCAGCTCGCATTGTTGTACCCGTACAATCTCATTACTCTGAATGGTGTCTAGAAAACAAATATGAATTGCAAGCTGCTTTAGCTGGGTTCCACGGCCAAATTTCTTATCATTCACCTTTACAACCCCTTCTTAAGTTTTTTAGGGAAATTCCAAGTGGGCAAAAATACTATGCAGCAAAGAACCCCTTGATGGTCTTACAGTCTTTATGGACAGCTCAAGGAAGGCAGGTAAAGCTGCAGTAGTGTGGACAACAGAATGTGGATGGTAGCATCAAATCGTTCATCAAGAGGATTCTCCTCAATTTGTGGAACTTCAAGCTGTAACTCTTGCTTTTCAGTTATTTCCTAATCAGCCTTTAAATGTTATTACTGATTTTGCATATGTTGTTAATTTGTTACAGCAACTTAATCAAGCAGTGTTGTATTGTCCATTTCCAGGTCTTATTTTTCAAGAGTTGTTTGTACTTTAAAGAACTCCTTTGTAGAGGTTAGAGTCTGGCCAGGAATCCCTGCACAGCCAATAGGGGGGCCTTGTACATCTGGAAGGTTGGTGATTGTGGTGGTGTTGCTGATGCTGCCTTATCTACTGTCATTCCTGCAAAGGGCCCTGCAGGATACGATACGGGCAGTCTTTGTTGCACAACTAGAGACAAGGGGGGAATTGTGTGGTGAAGTCGCAGCCCCACAATTGAAGTTTGAAAGGTTTGAGGTATTGCAAAAGTTAGGCCGTGTTCCATGGGAGCAGTGGAGCTAACTAGATAGTTTCCATGGACACAGCCTTGAGTTGCAAAGACTACAAGGTTAAAGCTGTTTGGTAATGTGCAGGTGCTGAATTCCTGTGTATTTTTGTGAGAATATGTTTATGTTGTGTGGGGGGGAAAGTAGAGGTTAGCGATCTCAATAAAGGCTGCCTGCTGTGCTGAGCAGGCAGACATCTCTCCGTCTCATCACCCTACTGTGTCTCATCACCTTATTGTGTGCCGTGCGTCTTTCTTCCCCCACGGACCAAGACCTTCCGACAGTTACCCTACGACAACTATCCACCCTGACCTTATCCTTCCCCCACTGTGTTGCCACATATCTTCAGGCACACCGCTCACCTGCGACATTTCATACAGGATTGTCCCGCTCACCCACCCGCCAGTCCAAGGACCCCCACAGCCTGCTCGACACCCCTCCCCTCCCCCTCCCCCCACCCCCCTCACCCCCTCCTTCCTCCCTCCTTCCCCCCTCCAAACCTGGAACGGTAAACCTCTGTGTGCTCCGAAGCTCCCCTCTCCTCTTCCACAGGGGCATAGTACCCACCAGCGAGGCTCCCCTCTCTCTCCTTTCTCCTGTTGGGGCCAGGGCGGGGGCCGACTGCGCCTGCGGCGCGGGGGCTTCCAGGGTCCCCAGAGCTCTTGTGGAGGTGTAATAAATACACAAATAGCATGGAATATCCTTCAAAGAGCCAAAGGAAAGTTTTTTATGGCCATGTTGACAGTGGCATGAGCTCTCCTGAGCATTTTTTTAATAGGAAATGTTTAATTGCTCTTTATTGAGCAGAACCTTTCCTTCTGCTTGTAAAAGAAGTTATTGCTTTCTCCCTCTGGATCAGTCAAAGGAAGTTAATAGTCCAAGTTTCCTCTGGCAACAGAGACAGTTAATGACTGGGAGACTATCATAAACGGGGTTTATTGCCCAAATTATAATCCAGTTCCTAACTAGCCTTCTCAGTTCAGATTGTCCTCCTGGCATTTTTGTGGTTTTCTGTCTTATTATCTGGTTCACAAAGACAGTTCTCTGATGTTTAAAAATTTAACATGCTGGGCTTTTTATAGTATTCACACAATATTGCTGGAAATTTTCAAGATCAGTGTGATAGGTACGTTCATTGACTTCATGACACCAAAGTGCTTCTCAGCAAAGGTGATTCTTTGGCATGCAGCAACACCTACGTTCACATATAAAAAGTAAGTAATTTCCTGTCTGCCCTCATGCTGTTAATTTTGGTGTGATGTCTAAGAGCTGTTATGAAGGCATTCATATAAAAAATATAATTTTACATGCAAATACTTGTAAAATCTTTAAGGTAAAAAAAATTATTACAGTTAATAATCATTCTTACTATGACATCATAAATGCACACAGAGATTTGCAGTAAAAAGACTAAAATCTCTGCTTTATAGTGCTAACAAAGAAAGCAAATGTAATGACCAGGTGCAGCAGGTATTGTGGCTGGAACACATCATGGAATGAGGAGACTTGAAGTTTAAGATAGGTTTTCTCTAATTATTTAGCAATTTAGAAATGAGAAGCGTTATACAAAACAAAACCTAAAAATTGAATTTCTTTGAAGGAGAGATTTCAGAAATGAAGATTTTGGGAATTTCTTTTTGAGAATTTCTTTGCTATTACACCTCATAATTAGATGCTAGATTTTCTAAATAGATAGATAGAGAGATCTGAGGCAGACACTAACTCAGAGTGATATACAGCAGCAAGAAATGTAAAAGCCAAAATTCCTACCACGACAAGGACATCAATACAAACACTGTGTGAACTCAAGCTTGAAATGTGATCAAGTCTCACCATGAACTCCAAATACCATTATTGAATTTTTGTATCAAACAAGCCAAAATTTTGCATAATTAAAAAAAAAAAGAGGGTATGCAGAAAAAAAATCTGAAATCCATTGGAAGTGGGAAAAAACAGTGATTCTTCCTAAATATACCACCCCATCCCTAAGCCTCTGAAGCATCTGAAGACTTCCAGCTCTATCAGGGCACATCCCTGTTCTCAATAATTCAGACTGGTGGTCTTTTGAATTTAGAAGTGTTGTATTATCATGGGTATTGCAATTCTGAAAACATTTACCATCACTACATCAAGATTTTTACATCTCACATCGTCATTTTTATACCCTAAATATAAATAACTAGGAATATATTATGTCTTTTAACTCTTCATTGAACATAATGAAGCTACTATAAAGCATTTCAATGTTGATGGGAAAAAACCCCAGCTATTTAGTGTAGAGATAACATCTAGTCTGCTTATGGTTAAGGATTCATACAAGAGTGTATCCATATCTCTATAAGAGGAGTTGCAACAGGCACAATAAAGATATTGTAAATACTTTGAAAAATAAGGATGATTTATTGGAATGTTCAATTAATATTTATAGAGCATTTCAATATCACTGGCTACTACATGCTACAGGATTGAATTAGAAATCAGCAATAGCAAGTTACAGAGGACTGTGTAGCCAGGGGATAAATGACAAGTCTTCCAAATATTGCTTACTGTTAGCTATAGTATAGTAGAGATGGTAAAAATAAATGTATTATTTCTGAAAAGCATAGACTACTCTGAAATGTAGAATTTTGTTTAAATCCAGTTTCAGCCTTGCTTTATTCTTTCCATACTGTGTCAGTATTCTCTTTGGCTCAGAAACTTATTTTGTGCAGGGTGAAATACAGAATAATAATGCAAAAGACTGCAGCTAATGACAAATCCCTTAACACTTTTATTTCATGTTAACTACTGTGATATATAACAGGTGATTTCCTGAGTCTAGTACCACACTCTTTGGGGACCACAGTATGTGTACAGATGTTCCAAAATAGCTGCTCCACTCCCCAGTTTCTGCCCGGAAATTGCAAGCTCTTCCACAACATTAGTAACAGCTGTCCCCCAAACACACTATAAGACTTACATCAATCTGAGAGAAAAAAAACACTATAAATTAGCCCTGCTCAGTAGCACCACTTTCAAGGGAGCTCTCTTTCTAATAAAAGCCATCAGACATGAAATTTGTCACTGTGTGTCTTTCAGCAAGCAAGTGTCATCATTTCACATTGACAGGAGAGAAAGGAATTAGTAGCCTCTTTAAAAAGTATCAAACAGACATGCCTTGAGTAGTACATGAAAGTCAAGTTGAGGGCTAGGTTGTTGTCTGCACCAGGTACTTATTTCAACAATTCCAGCAGTGGGAGAGAAAAAGGATATCTGAAACCAAACCAGAGCCTTGTAACAGTGACAAAACAGCTGCTTCAGCATTTCTATTCCAGCATGTCATCTTAAGACCTTCAATCTATATTTCAACCTGACTAAATTCTGAATGCCTTGTCCGAGTGCTAAATAGACAATAAGAGGACTTGGAAATCAGAGCCTAACATAGAAAGAAGCATGATACAAGAAGGGCACCTTGCAGAGCATCCCTTATGACAAAAGTGCACCCCAATTTTTTCAGATCCCACTGTCTGAGCATAATACTCAGCCCCATCTTATAGACATCTCCCCTACTCCCAAAAAATGTACCGGCACTCCATGCACCTGCAATGCACATATTTGATAACTGTCTCATGGCACAAGCCTGTAAAAAAGAAGGATAACCTGAGGTTTTGGGGCTGGCCTCTGCTTAAGAGGAGATATCCCCTGGAGCAGCCCAGTGCCTTACTACCTGCTCTGGCACTTGAGCTCCCTAGTCTGGTCTGGGACAAAACAGACTGGCATTATGGTAAACTCAGTAGCCTGTAGCTCTGTTCTTAAGTTTCAGAAAGGCAGACCATATGCTATATGTATAAACTATACGTACAACAACACTGTACTGTTACTTTACATGTACTGTTAATGGGACCTTTACTTTTTAAGTGAAACAAGATCAAAACAGATTAATTTGATCTCTCAACCTCATGGGTTGGAGATGAGAAGATAACTAGTTTGGGGTTGAAAGATGTGCAAGTTTGGAGCTGGCTTCCCGTCAAGTCTCCAAAACTCAACAACAGAGCCTGCTTCCCAGAAAGGGAAGGGAAAAAAACCAAACAGCCAAAGCTATTGCAAAAAATATATTTTACATATAAAACAGATATATACAGTGAGAATACTATATACCTATAACCCCAGAAACCCCAAATAGCTTCCTAAAAGGGAGCGGGGGAAGGGAGAAGGGAAAAAGGACAAAAAAAGGACGAAAAGGGACAGAAACAAAACAGGTCTACACAATCTAAAAATCCAGTAACCAGCAAAATAGAGAACTGGCAAAATCTCACCACTTCCCTTGAGAGAAGCAGGACGGCTGGACGTGGCCCAGCACCCTCCCCTCACGTGTGGCAGACAACAGCAGTCGATACAGGCCTCAACTTCAGACAAGCAAGACCACGTAGGGATCTACTGTTCTTGAACCTTGTTGGAAGAGAAGACAGCGAGCTCTCTTATCTATGCCTTATTTATACCTCAGGTTACGTAAAGGAATACTTCCTTGGTCACTTTCCTAGTGACCACTTGGTCCTAGTTCCTTCCTGGTTACAAGCTGGTCTCCAGGAAGGCCTAGACTGAAACCATCACAAAAGAGCCATACCAATTAAATTTATATCCACTTATTCCCAAACTAAAAGACTACGTACAGTTTAAAAATAAGATATTACAAAGTATGTTTTGTATGTTTGGCAGACAGCCTTTCCTTTCTATCACTAAACACCATATTAATGACCAATTAAAGAATCCCCCTGAACTAGCCCATTTAGTTCTAGAGGTAAGTTTTTAAACCATATTTTAGAAAACATTTGAAAACGCCTTAGCATGCAGCATATTGGAAAGTACTGTGCATCAGAAAGATCTATGCCATTTGCAGCGACAAAGCAGTCCACAACCATTCACTCAGTTACACTTCAAGCAGTACTCAACACCACCTCAGGAAAATCAGATCTGGAGCATTAAACACTCCCCTTAAATTAAGTGACAGTAGTGGTGCAGCTGTGGGTAACAGGGACACCACAGTGCAGGCTGCTGCAGGGTAGGGGCTTGCTATCTGCTGTAAGGAAGGAACTGAAATAACCAGCAGTGACTGCAATAAAATACACTGCCTTTTCTAAAGCCTTGCTTCACTGAAATAATTACAAATATCTAACACCAAAGCCCATATGCTTAGTCTCAAGACTTTGGGTAATTCCAGGGTATATTGTCAATTATTGCCCAAGTGGAAAGGCGCAGGATGGGCATCATAGTTTAAATGTAGGACACGGAGACTCATCTACCTCTTCACAAACAATGGCAGCCTCAGCCATAAGAGGCCTCCAGCTGGCAAGCTGAGCTATCTGCCCTTTGCCCAGTTTACCCTCAATTTTCACAGATTAAGAAAGAATGAGGAAAACAAAAGAAAAAATGCATACATCAGTCCTTTTTAATAGCAAAAGAATAATCAGGTCATTTGCTCCACTTCCTGCCAAAAGTCCCATCACCAAGAATGCAGGGCTACAGACTTCTGCAGACCAGGTTTCTTACAGGAGGGCCCTCAGCCTGCTGCTACTTGGGCCCTGGAGGGGCTGGTGGAAAGAACCAGGCTGAAGCCTGCCTGTTTCTCACCCCCTGACTGATGGCAGGTACCTGCTGTCTTAATGCAGCCTTGAAAATAAAGATATCTAAATTTTTGACCTTAATGCAGCACCTCTCCACCTTAACAGCACTCATTTTGTGAGCACTTGGCTGAACACTCAGCAGCAGCAATTGTTGACACTGGTGCTGAAGCCCTGACTTCTCACCCATGCAACTCGTTCCTTCTCTTTTGCATTACGTCAGTCTTCATTTCCCATACTGCAGCCATCTAGCCTTGGATCTCCCACACCATTTTGATCTATCTCACTTCAAAAGGCAGACTCTCTGGGGATCTAAGCCACAAATGTGATTTCTGAAAGATTTATAGCATGGGCAAGTCTAGCAATGGAGCTTGAGCATTTCATGCAAGGACTCTTAAAACTCCTGTTCCAGAATATGGGAACTTGCCAGTTAAGTAATGCTGGTCATCTCTTATTCCTTGCTGCCAACAGATCTACCTTCTTTCTGAAATTCAGAAAGAGCTGAACAATTCCTCTCATCTTTGCTATGATTCCTAGCTCCATCTCTGAGTCCCTCATCTTCTCTTGTTCAGAATGTTGTCTCAAGTGTGAATCCAAACTGTCTCTGTCTTATATACTTCTTACTGAATAGTGTTTTTTTAATAGGATGATAAACCACTGCATATTTTGTCACAGGCAGCACAGCTGTAATTTATAGTGTGTTTCATACTTATTGTTTCTCAAGTAGTGGAAATTGTTTTTCCTTCTCCTTTATCCTAGCGCGGGACACATTGTGTGACCACCGAGTCCTGATTGTGCTGCTCTCCCTTCATTAGTCCTTATGTATCCCACTCAATAGACAAAACATTGCCATTAGCAGCTGCATGGTTTCTTGGGAGCATTGTTATCTCTGTGGTGAACCACAAAGCATCCTACAATATACTGTAACCGATAACACATCATCTTTAGCCAGCTAACCTGGCTGATGGAAGGTTTGAATGGGGAAGGAAATTTAGGTGTCATGCCTCAGAATATGCAAGAAATAGTATATTCCAAGGCCCACTGCCACTATAACTTTACATCTTGTTGCTAAAACTGACAATCTGATATCAGTTCTCCTTAACACCATGAGCATCACTAATGGAATGAGGGCCATAAAATCCTCTTTTAGCCTACATTTTAAGAGTAATTATATTCTTTTTAGAGAATAATCACTGCTTTCTAGAACTGAGCTTTTAATAGTATTGCAAGAATTTAATACAGGAACTGGAATTTTTGAGACTTCATTTTAGACTACATAATATCTCTTACAGATAAAAAAAAATCATAAGGTAAGCAGCGCTTCAAGAATAAACTCAAAGCAGCCTCCACACTCAGAAGTCGGGGACATTTCAACCCATAAGCTCTCTTAGTTCTCAGGTTTTTGAGATGGGTTGCTAGATGTATATCATCTGTTAAACAGCCTGAAGATACCCTGAACATAGTTAGCTAGATAACCAATTCTGCCCTTCAAATCCTTAAATGAAAACAATTTCTCTTTCATGGTTCCATGCTGCAGCATCAGGATGTCTTGATTTCTCAGAGATATACTGCAACTTGTCCCCAATTACCTGTGGTGACTGGAAACTTCCCTATTTGAGAGACAGAGTGCTTATCTGAGGCAGGAGATTTAGGCCTTGCAAGTCACATCAGAGCTGTGGTGATCTGGTGATCTCTGGTGATGTCCTGATTCAAGTAAAACAGTGCTCTCTTCTGCAACTTATTATTAACTGTCTCTGTTTATTATTCTAGGACCTCTGCTCTACACAGAGCTGAATCACACTAAGCTATGAATAGTCAACAAAATAGATTTCTTCCAGACCTGAACAACAATTTGCTCTGCAGAGTGTAAGTTCGTTAAGCCTTGTAATATGCTAATGTGTTTACTGACCTTTTGCGATCTTTTGCCTGGAGTTGAACTTTCCAGATTGACTCACGCCTAAACACTGATCATTTGCTTTATACTGAGTAGGGCTCCATCTCGATGTCTTTTGCACACACAAGCACACAGAGTGCATGCAAACACTGAGACACTTCAACAGAGAGTGAGGAGAAGTGTGATACTGTGAATCACTGATCCCCTTCTGCCCTTGTGGACCTTTCCCATCAATATCTCCAGCGACAGAGAACTTCCCGGCCTTTCACATTTTCTAAATTGTTAGCCTGTTTGTTTGGTTTAATCTGAAATAAAAGACATCAGACTGAAATACAAGGTTATTCTTTGTGTGGGAAAGACATTACAAGGAGCCTTTCACGTTCTCTGGACGTTAACACAGAGGATAATGAGTATCAACACTCCAGACTGTTTATGCTGTCTTTCCAGCATCTTCCTCTGTGAATATAGTTTTCTTATTCTACAGACATATAGTTCTTGTCTACTTCTGGCTCAGCCTCATTCCAGAACTAAAACTCTTAACAAGGTGTCTTTTTACAAAATGTACTCCCTTTCACAGAGATGGGGAGAGCCACACAAAGTTTGTGCTGCTTCGTATCGCATCTGCAGATATCTGATCCTTTAAGTAAATTCCCCAATGCCTTTCACTCTGCATGAGCATCCTTAATATAATAAGCTCTGTATTTTCTACAGTAAGGAATGAGAATCCTAAATTAAATGAATTCTCTAAATAAACACAATTTTATGAAAGAACTCAAAGTAAACATACTGGACCCAGCAGTCATCCAATGCTGTTCATTTTGCTCCAGCAAGGATCTAGCAATGCTCAGCAACATTTTGGCTCAATATTTGCAGGTGTTATTTCAGTATTGCTGAGCCACGGCTATTCTGTTCAGAGAATTGCCCCTATTATTTGTTCATCCCATTCTGAGCATGGACTGTCACCATAATTTCTACCATATTTCAAGGTGTCGAACTGATTCACTACTGGTAAAATCTTGAATTAAGATTTACACTAGCATTACTCCAAAATAAGAGATTTGTTTAATCATAGAGTGGTTTGTGTTGGAAGGGATCTTCAAAGACAAACTAGTCCAACTCCCTTGTTGAGGGCAGGGACACCTTCTACTAGACCCTGTTGCTCAAAGCCCCTGGCCTTGAACACTTCCCAGCTTCTCTGGGCTATCTGTTCTAATGCCTCACCATCTTCACCATAAAAAATTTCTTCCTGATGTCCTATCTAAATCTAAGCTTTCAGTTATCCCCTTGTCCTTTTACTACAGATCCTGATAAAAAGTCTTGCTCCATCTTCCTCATAAGATCCCTTTGTATACTAAAAGGCCATAATACGGTCTCCCCAGAGCAATATCCATGGAAGAACTGTAGAACTATTTCCATACTGGATAAATAAGTCACATTTCAGGGTATATATAAAATCATGGGAATCAACATAATCAGAACACAAATTAAAACTTCCTAAAAGCAAGGATATCTAATATTCATCTATGCATGCTGTCTTTTAAAATTTGAAGGATCTGTGGCTGATTTTTAGGATGCATTCCCTTCATGTGTATCACAGAACTAGCATGGCTGGAAGGGATCACAGTGGGTCATGAGGTCCAATTTCCCTGCTCTAGCAGGGTTATCCTAAAGCACATGGCAGAGGATTGTGTCCGGGCGGTTCTTGAGTATCTCCAGTGAGGATACACTGCACAGTAACAAGTTCCTCCTCATATTCACATGAAACTTCCTCTGCATCAGTTTCTGTCCATTGCCTCTTGTCCTGTCGCTCAGCATCACCAAGAAGAGCCTGGCTCCACCCTTCTGACACCTTCCCTTCAGATGCTTATAGACACTGATAAGGTTCTCCTCTCAGTCGTCTCTTCTTAGGGCTGAACAGGCCTAACTCTCTCAGCCTTTTCTCATAAGAGAGATACTCCAGTCCCTTAATTATGTTTGTTGCTCTCCACTGAACTTGCTCCAGGAGCATCATGTCTCTCTCAGACTGAGGAGACCAGAACTGGACACATCACTCCAGATGTGGCCTCACCAGGGCTGAGTAAAGGGGTAGGATCACCTCCGTCAGTCTGCTGGCAACGCACATTCTAATGCAACCCAGGATACCGCTGGTCTTCTTGGCCACAAGGGCAAAAGTTTGGGGTTGTTTTTTTTCCATTCAGTTGTAGTTCAGAGTATCTACCAACCAGCAGTGAGGTAGATAAAACTTAGCAGAGAGCTACTGTCAGAATCCCAGATGTGGTTGCCTACTCAGTGCCAAATGTCATAGGGATAGAAATAGTATTCTAGCTTCCTTTACACGTATAAATTTGTGTATTTTGCACAAAAAAAGAGAAAGATTTTCTGGTAATATGTGGATTTTTCACTTACAGAAATGTACACTCCACTGTCAGTTAAAATTTCTGAATAGTGCTGCCAAACAAGGAATTAGCTTTCAAAGTAATGCTGTAATTAAAACTATAGCTATAGCTAGAGGGCATGTGGAACACAATGGGACCGCTTCTCTGATTATAACCGAGATGTAAAGAAGTTATTGAATCAAGAATTTTGTTCATCTGCAGCTATTGTTACAATATGGATCCAGTAAATTACACATTGGGGGTCATTACATGGCTGTGCATGCAAAATGAGAGTGTAGTTCAACCCTGACATTTAACTGACATACATAGGTGTGTTCTGCCTACTTTTCCAGTCTAGCTACATTTTTGCTATGGCCCTTATGGTGATATTAGTAGTCATGGAGCAAAACAAGCAGTACCCCTCCTGGATGATAAGGGCAGGGAAGTTAGACAGAGGACCACCTCTTAAAAGTGATTCTAATTCGTACACCAATAGCTAACAATATAACAACTTTATGTTGTATTACATTCTTAATGTTTTTCTTCTGTTTCTATTCTTCTCCTTTAATTTTAAACAAAACCTTGCAATATATCCTCCTATTCACCAGCTGTCACCCAGCATTCACCTTGCCCCTACCTCATCACTAACTTGGTCCAATGCCTCTTCCAGAAGTCTCAGAGCACATAGCTCTGCTATCAGTCTCTTTTTCTTGCCACATCATAGGACCCCTCACAGCACCAGAGCAATGTCCTGTCTTATGTGAAATGACTTCACACCATCAGACAGATTTAGGTAATTGAAGACAAGCTTCCCTGCCATACCAGGAAGGAGGAGGTACAGTTTAGGTGGCTGAGTCAAATACATCCACAGACAAAATCTTCAATTTCAGTCCTGATAGAGGGACCAGACCTGACAGATAACTTGGAGTACCAGGACATCAGGTGAAGCACAATCACAACTGAGACAAGCATTAACACATGCCTAACACTAAGGAAAGAGGTGTGTCCTCACAATAAAAATGTGTCCAAAAGCAGTATGACTGGGGCCACAAAACAGTGTGACCCTACACTGGCAGAGCACTGCCAGCCCAGAACTAACTTTTCCAGCTTTTATAATTTTTTAGGTCTGGTTTGCCAAGCTACAAAACCTAGCACCAGAGTCTTAAAGTTTCATACAGGTGTTTCAATTACAAAGACTATTCCTCACAGTATGGAAGAATATTTACTCAGTTTTACAGCAAAGAATGTTTGTTACTATTATCCTTAGTTTTAGCAATACGTCTCTCAATGTGGAAGACATTGCAGAAACTTGGTTAGTAGAAAGAGGACACGAGAGAGATTCTATAGCTCTGGTCTCACGCTAAAGGAAAAGTTATCAGAAGGTCACTGTTCACTGTGTTTGTGAAACTGCATTGTCTAAGAATATGTGAAGCTGCATTGTCTGCTGAGAAGCTGCATTGTCTATGAAGTTGCATACGTGATAGAAAAATTAGAGCAACAGGATGGGAAAGGTAGAGAAAGTAGCAAAGTAGCAAATAAAGTAACTATAGCCATGAGAAAGAAGCAGCATTTACGCAAATATAACTTAGGTAATTAGGAGCCAATGATGAGCTTACGCTTGGAATATGTATGAGGCTAATTATTAATCTTTATAAGCACAAAGCTTACAGCAATAAAGTTGGATTAGTCATGATCAATACTGTGGTCGTGTGATACTTTTCCCGTCGTCCACAACATCTCAAATCTCTTCAGTTTACATCATGGAACTAAAACATAGAATCATACTCAGATGTGTTCATTTTATTATAAATTCTAAGCAGCATAATGGTAATTTCTCTTAAAATAGTTTAGCAAATTTCAACCTCTCTCACATGATTTCTTCATATATCTCTTGCAACTATTCCATTTATTAAAATATTCCATTTTTGCCTTCTATGCATAGCCTAAATGTAGGCGATAGTATTCAAATTTGCCAGGATTTCAGAATCCATGCAGCTTTAGTTTCTGTCACTTCAAATACACATTTATTCTTTAGCTACTTAAGGCGAAAATATCTCCTTGCATCTCTTTGATGACACTCCTCTAACCATTCAGTAATCTGTCGGTAATTATAACTTCTTAGCTTCTTTAGCCTAAAAGGGTTGAATTGCCACAGATTGTCATGAATCCTGGTTTTAAAACTATCAAGAGCCCAATTTCTGACTGGGATGGGGAAACTTCTTTCCAATTAAAGTGACTGCTTGCATGTAAAACCATGTAACATTTCACTTTTTAATTAGGTATATCCTTATCAAATACAAAGAGGTCCATCCTCATTTTATTTTCTACCCAGAGAATGAAATATAGTGAAAATTAATCATACACCAATATAGTGCCAGACCTGATAATACTTTCAGCATACCCTGACTACTAATACATCAGTAAACGATGTCTTCTATTCCTGTTTTATTCCAAACATCTACTTGGAAGTCAAGAATAGGCTTAAACTTTTTACATCCAAACATCCCTGGGTACATCTAAAAATATTAAGCCAGTTATAAGTTAAAAAGAAAAAAATGGGATTAATTTAAACAGAAACAGGAAAATTCATGAAAATACAGAGCATCAGCTGACACCAGAGCAGGACTGCCCACACTGCTGTCATATGAGTCATTCATCTCCACTAAAATTACTAGTTAAATAAGAATGTGACAATCCAGACTGCTAATTCTCATGTAATTCTTGTCTGGCTAACAGATGGCAACTACCAAAGGAAGTCCATATCGTGGACAACTGACAGGACTCTCCCAGGACACAGTACCTTCCTGATGGATACTTCTCACCTGGGCTAAAGCCTCACTGCACAGAGCAGAAAGAAGCAGCATGCAACTTTCTCAGCAGCTTTCTCTTGTTAGGCCAGGCCTGGGAAAGACACTGGCTAGGGACTTTTATACTACAAACAAAGGAGAATGCTAGCAACTGGTTCTGTGAAATCAAACACAAGAGCCAGGAGACAGAGACAACCCACTAGAAGATGAACTGAAAGAACTGCTCATTGAAAAGAGCCCTTCTTAAAATTTCCATTCTACATGGGCAAACTCAGATGAGACCCGTATAATACTTCTTTATTTTTAACACCTTTTAATGCCTCAGGATTCATATCACACCAAGAAAAGCTCTACCTCCAATTATTGACCCAGCTGCAAGTGCTGACATAAAAGGAACAGACCAGGACTCTCAGCAACCTGTTGCTGAAGTTCCACCCCTTAATCTGATGAGGGGAATCAAGGTCTCAAAACCCCAAATACACCACTCAGAAGAACAGCTTGGAAGGGCCTAGAACTGCTGCATGAACAAGTCTGAAACAAACCTCAAGTAACTAACTCATCCAGCACATGCTCCAGTTCCCAGTATTCCTGTATTCTTCTCACTTGATATTCAGTCAATCATTGTCTGCTTAATGTAGTCTGCACTCTATATTTTACTTCTACAAGATTTTTGCCTTACTGTGTTAAAAAAAATTGACAAGATGCTAGACACAATTCAGAAGCAGGAAGAGGTTCCCTGTTGGGTTGATGAATCAG
The DNA here is from genome assembly GCF_003984885.1 of Neopelma chrysocephalum. Taxonomy (NCBI): domain Eukaryota; kingdom Metazoa; phylum Chordata; class Aves; order Passeriformes; family Pipridae; genus Neopelma; species Neopelma chrysocephalum. The sequence goes on from NW_020925569.1 coordinate 281,629, forward strand.
CTGCATAAATCAGTGCAAGCTTTTTTGTAAACACACACAAAAGCATGCCTGCTAAGAGGAATGCAAGGCTATTATAAAATAGAAAGGTTGACTAGCTTTTGGAAAAAGGTAAGCCAGAGCTACTATTGAGAGCAAGTACAAAGTTCAGAAGAATAATTTTATAAAGTTAAAAAGCTCAATATGGAACCCAAATTAAATATTAATTATTGGCAGGACAAAAAGACTTTCTGAAGCCTTTTCATAATAATACTTTTGTTTCCACACTCATTATAGAAAAGAGTCTTCTTGGAAAGAAATAAAACACACATGAGGGAAGCTTGCTTTTTAGGGAAAAGGTGGATACCAGAATCTAAAATTCTAACACATGTTATTCATGACTTCTCATCCTTCTGAAAGTGACAAAAGCAAAAAGTTTCACACACTGATACTTCACGTCATGACATGATTAAGTTTTATTTTCTTCACATAATTTGTTTAATTACTTTGTGTTACACTAAGTTGACAAAACACTGAAAACAGTAGTCTTAAAATGATGACTTGTCAGATAGGAATGTAACTAAAACCCAGCACATTCCACTGACTTGCTGTGAAGTTCCATCAACAAAGGGACAACACATCATTATCATTATTAAATTGTTACTACTGTACTGATGTTACATAAAAATAAAAAAAAAATCCCCATTCTGTACCAGAGTTTACAGCCCGAAAACAGCTGCAGTAATGATAAACACTGTGATAGTAGGAGATAGCTTCTATGCAAGTTACAATAGGAGGTTAGTGTCAATATATGGTCATTGGCGGTAAAGTCACAAGTTGAGAAAGAAAAGTAACTCAAGGGTACTATATTAGAAGATCTGAAGATCTTTGCATAACCACAGTTCCTTCTCTAGCCCAGAGTATCAAAGTCTGCAATAAGGCAGAAGGATCAAGTGAGACAGTAGGACCAAAAGTGGGACGTAGTGTCAGGAAAAGGCAGAGAAGTCAAGACTTGCATTTACTACAGCTGGACAAAGTTCCACATACAAAAGCCTACAGAACTGAAACAACGAAAAGGCAGAAAAAGTACTGGAGCAATTGGAGAGGGAAGACATTTAAGAAGCACCAGACAAGCAGATCTGCAGCACTTTGGGCTAGGAAGTCAGTGCAGAGAAATTCACCAATCCACTGAGTGGAATACAGCAATTCAGTTTGGCCCAAAGTTAACAAATTAAGAACAAGTTTTTGGCAGCAGCAAAGATGCATACTACAAAATAAGAATATAAAATTAATAATCTAGGATTTTAATATACAAAATGCATCGAGAAGTAAAAAAATCTTATAAATTGATTTAATCAGACTCATGAATCTTAGCTTTAAACTATCAATGATAATAGGAAAAGAGACCCAGTCCTACAGACTTTAACCACAGTCAGTTATTTGCAATTGTTATGATAGTACTTCAAGCATGGGAGGAGTAGTCTGAAGGCAGGGTTTTCAAGTTAGGAACACTGATATTAACTCCTAAATACTGCTGGTGGTATATTGTTGGAATATATCCAATAAGGCAACTAGATGTCCTTAGGGACCACATTAGCTTCATTGTGCAGTCACAGAGTACTTGTAAAGCATTACAGAAAGTTTACGACAAATTTTGCCTTCTGAAGTTTACTGAAAACAAGACATTGCTGAAGTCCTTTGTGACTAGAAGCAAGAAACAGACTCAGATCCATAGCATCATACAATGCTACTCATGTTTTAACTACACATTGAGAATACTGTTTTTCAAATTTCGGAACTAATCATGATCAGTCTAGGGATCCTCACCTTCAGCAAAGACAAGATTGCCAAGTCATTGCAAGACTGGGCCTCAATCCCACACAGTTAACTGAAGTAGCTACAGGAACTAAAAGAAAATACAACTTGTGTGCTATAGCTGTGCAGTACCACAGTAACTTTCAAACTCTTTAGCTTTTATTTCATAGATGTGCAGCATGGCTCTAACCCATGGGCATTTATGACTGATGCATCTGCATGAAGCTTCTCATGAACGTTGCAAGCTTCTGAACATCTTCTACAGTCACCGCATTATATAAAGAGGCACGGATTCCTCCCACAGATCTGAATTGAAAAGAAGAGAGGAGAAAAAAACCAAAAAGTTTTGTATATTCTAAAAAAAACCCCCACATTAATAACATGCACAGACATTTAAACCCATCCCTACTCCAAAAGGATAAAACTCACATTTTACGTGACTGAGAAGCACTATTTAATTCTTCAAGGCAAGCTTGCAATCTAGAGAAGCTTAGTATTTATTACTTATTTACAGCTCCAAAGCTGTAGCTCTATGACATCAAAAGCTAATCCCACAAACACTACTGAACATGGGAAAGAACTCTTGCCACTAGGCAGACAAGCCACCTGAGAGACTTCATACAATGACACCATCTAACATCGAGTGACACCTTCTTTGGCATTTGCACAGAGACAGATTTGCCAAAGAAAGCAGAATTAAGCAGAATGCTCTCTGAAGCCCACCACCACACCTAAGCACTAGCTGAGCTACCAGTAGTCTCTGATTACAGTCTCTAGACTACTCTCAAGTGATGCCAAACCAATATGAGAAAGAGCTTATGATGAGAAAGGCTGGTAAGTCAATGCACAATGCCTGCTGCTGTATCACTACTGTAGTAATAGTTTGTTCTGCATAGGAAAGAGATTCGTCTGACTAATACTTACCGATGTCCTTTCAGAGATATCATGTTAAGTTCCACAGCCTTCTCAAGAAATTTCTTTTCCAGGGCTTCATCACCCTTAACACTGCCAATACGGAAAGGGATATTCATTCTGCTTCGGTTCTTTCTCTCCACTGGACATCTAGAAAGATTGCAGAATGTAATACTTAGCCCATTTCATGCTAAATTTATGTTTTCAGCTATATACAATTTCAGAATGTGAATAATCACATCTGTTTAGAACCAAAGTTGATCCTCTATAATCAAAAAGGTCATTACTTTCTGTGAAAGAAAGCAATCTTCCTTTTTTAACCAAGGATATTAATGGAAATGGTAAAGTGGAAGGCTTATTAACCCTTCCTGACATACTCAAAATTGCCCCAGAGAAATGTGTAAGAGGCTTGTATATAGATCAAAAAAAAAACAAAACAAAACAAAACAAAAAAAAAAACCACAACACCAAAAAAAAGAAAAAAAACACTCCAAGAAAAACCAAAACAGAAAGAAAACAGTTACTTAGGATAAGTGAGTTTAGGTACAGTGAATTTTGAATAAGTCTCAAGGAGTTTCTTTTCTTTGTCTTCAAAGACTGACACACTTATTTGTACTCAGCTAGTCAAACATGATACCAGAATCAGACTCAGCTAAACAAAGGTAAAGGAAGTATAAAAATACAGCATTACAAAATTTCCACAGACATCAGTGACTTCTGTTAGTGGTTTCAGTCCACTTTCTAAATCAGTATTACTCAGAATCATCTCTTCAAGGAGAGAAGAGGCATCTCTAGAACAAATGCAGCATTGCATACATGGCCACAACATATACAAGATGCACCACAGCTCTTTAATACCTTAAAATCCAACCTAATCTAAAGTGGAAAATTCAAAATACATTTCTTTTCTCTTCAATTATTTTGTGAAGGTAAGAAAGGATGGGGAAATGGGAGAAGATTTAAATATCTTTCTTCAGTGGTTGTAGTTACAAAGGAGATATGAAGCCGTCAGATTTATTCTTTCCTCAGACTGTGATGTAGATTCTTGCAGGCATTCATTAGGAGCAAGTTCTCATAAACTGCATGTATATTTCATACCTATTATTATTCTATTTGGCAAAGAAAGGGTATCATTCTTCTTAGTTTCTCCCTTGTTCCTTTGTCCATATGTCTCCATAATGAAAAAAAAAAAAATCATAATACCTGCCTACTCAAATTTTCTGCTTCAGGCTCAACCACAAAAACACTCTTCAAAAAGGCCTATGCTTAAAAGCATTCCCATGCCTGAATTACTGTAGCCATGCTATAGTTTTTAGAATATCCAGTTGCTATTAGACAATCTGACATACCTCAGTGCACAGACTTTGGAAAGCAAACTGCGAATGGCACATAGCACTTTGTGGAAGAAAGGCTCCATTTGCTAAATGGCTTGCCACACTGCTTACCCAGGGAAGCATTCCACAGATTAGGTGGCACATTACAGCTGGGAAGGCATCTTCAGATTAAGTCTTCCTTTTAGTCATGGATACAATAAAAAATTCGCAATCTTAACTGTATTGCTTCAGAAGATGCATTACAGCTCAGTCAGTGAAGCTTGTTCTGCTTTCCCAGATGACTACTTACCATCCCATCTGCATTGCATTTCCCACTAACTGCCTTACAGACCAACTTGACAGAAACAGATTCCTGTTTGTTACAAAATGTTTTTCTCAAGGCTTTATCTCCTTTCTGAGGTTTATGAAAAGTCCTCCAGATTTTGTTGGAGTAGGATCACAATCCCAATGTACTATATATTATGATGAAACCTTATCCCTGCCAATTAAGATTGCAACCAGCTTTAATCTAAAATCCAAATTTAATTTGCCCTATCCTAACTAGGACTTGAAAATTAGTTAAATCCCCAAACTATTGCTTTTATACTGCAAGTGAAGGAAAATATTTTGCATTTTCATACTCAATTACTGGGTTGGTGAATATTAAAATTATTACATCTTCAGCTAGGTCCTGTGAGCTGAAAAATACCTTCCAACAATACGTAAAAATCAGAGGGTTAAATCTGCTTTGGAAAGCCATCAAAATAACTGAAGAAAATAAACAGTACATAAAGTACATACAGAAAATTTATTCCATTTTGAGGTCTGATCTTCTTTTATTTCAGAAAGCATTTCAGTACTTAGCATGATTAGCAAATAAAAATGCACTGCTTGACAGAGAAAAAGCAGATTTTTTGACTACTGAAAGAGGTGGTAGGGAGAATACAATGCAAAAGTGGTCTCTACAATTTCTTTCTTACAGGCCACGTTCTCTGTTTTGTTCTGTGTTTCCCCAAGAAATTCAGTAAGCATACAAACCAGAATCTGCCTATCTGTGTTTGGTATACTCTTCTCCTAGGCTCCTGCATTTTATTAAATTTACAATATGTTTTCAGTATGCTTCAATATTGATCTATACAGGATAACTTGGAGTAACTTCCTACTGGAATGGAAGTCAGCCTTGGGCAGTTACCAAGTAAATGGTTTGCACAAATAATTTCTGTGGGAGTCCTCAAAAACGGTGACTTGAAAAATACACTGCAATCAAACTCTTGAAAGTTATGAATATGTTTGGCTCTGTAACAAATATCGAAACCAAAAGGAAAAGCATAGCAACTTACGCATAAAATCCATTAGATTTGTCTATAATATCATAAATCATTTGTGATTTGATTAAACTAAGTTTATCCATAGCTGCAGCTCCACCATTATTCTTTATCCATTCCAGTACCAATCCCATGATATAAATACTGCAAAAGGAAAAGAACATTCCTCAGTGAGATTATTTAAACAGAAAAGAAAAAAGTCTTGTCTAATAGTTCACAAAATGTTTCAGCCACAAATCTGCTGGACCAAAGTTAATCTTTTGTAGCACAGAAGGACATGTCCTGCAGGTTTCCTGCAGCCTTGCAGGGCTCCCAAGGACATCCCTAGACATGTTGCATGGACTGCCAATTTGTTGGCTACACAACTGCCTGTCAGGTCCTAGAAGGAGCCAGATTTAGCACAAAAGTTAATAGCATTCACCCTGTGCAGCTGCTCTAGCAAAAATACAATGGTGAATCTCAAATGCATGTGCATGAATAATGCCAGAAATTTAGCCACATTTTCACAAATGTTAAAAATAAAAACTTTAATCCCATTTCTGTCTAAAAAGACCTTTTGCCCACATGAACTGTGAAGTTTGGCAAAACAAATAATGGTGTAATACACTTAATTATTCATTATCATTCAAGTTCTAAATAGAGATCTGGAAGCCTACTGGCATGACATGGCTTGGGACCAAGTATTTCAAAGCTAGTTACTAAGTGCAACATAAAAAATCCTTGAGGCCTTTTGCCTCTGTGCTTTTCCTACAAAACTCAGCTTGTTCAAGTTCAGGCATTCCCCACGACTACAACAATTTACATAAAAACATGCTCACAAGTTTTCATGGCCTATTTCCAACAAGTTTGTTCTTATTAATTCCTTCATTATAGATTTCAAGGGAGTGCTCAGAGAACATTACCCTAGAAGTTTCCCTAACACCTATCTAGCAGAAGGCTGTTTTAATTTTGCTGCTTTTAATTTCTAAGAGGATGACAGTACCAAATTTTTGAACACTGTAGAAAAGCTGCAGATTAATCAGGGTTACAGATTGCCTTTTATAAGCACCTTATAGCTCTGAGAGCACAATCTTGCCACACTTATAACAGCATGCTGTCAACTACCCCAGTACAAAGGATTTAAGTGAAGTATAGCCTACACCCTTGCCAAATATACAGGGCCACATTCACCTCTTGTCCTCACTTCCTTGAGCAAAACTTCTTGGACAAGTTCACTCCAAGAAGTCAGTCTTACAGTCATTCACAAAGCCGGGACAGATGAAATCTTTTATCCTTCTCTTATGTCAGTGAAAATAATGTTTCTGGAACAAATTTAAATGCAAAATGCATTCCAGAGCTTGGAAATGAGATTTGTATAGCAAATTCATTGCCAATTTTAGCTAAACAGATTAGGGTCATAGAGTCAACTCTGTAGTGCCATGAGTTTAAAGCCATTAGCATCACCTTAATTTATAACATCCCGCTGAAGTAGCTTTTGCAAATTCAGTTAATATTTCATGCCTGTTTGCCAGCAAACCATTAGCAAGTGAAAGGAAAAGAGTAGAGAAAAAGAGAACTAAGAAGCTTTGCCAGTTCCTTAAACTGGAACAGACAGTTAGAGCCAAGCCAAACATGCATATCCTGCCAACATTTCAGTCCATTACATTCTGGATTCTGGAGTATACTCCAGTGTGGGTCTGCAGCATGAAGTGAAATCTGGCAAGACAGTGATCAGAAATGAGAAAGACTGTTAGTTTAACTTTATTTTCTGCTCCCTTAACCTCCCACTGCCCTGTTAAGGTTACTGACAGATACTGAGTTTATACCTAAAGCAGCACTTTCTTTTCGTGAGTTCTTTGCCATGGCTAAAATAAAGCTGCAGAATTTTATTTGTTTTGCTATTCAAACAGAGGAACAACACTGTGTTCAAGTGCTGCGACTAAGCAGAACTTCAGTTTTTCAAATGGAAATAGCTTTGTACTTGGAAAACATGAATGGCCAGATTTAAAAGCTGGCATTTTCAAGTATACAGTGTCCAAAAACAGTATGTGTGACTTGGCAAGTAATCGATCATGAAATAGCAGCTTCATCAGTCACTGGGGAAAAAAAAAAGACATACATACTGCCTATGTTACAAAGCTACATTTAGAAGACAAAAATCTAGAAACACTGTATAGTTAATTCTTAACAGCAGCCCTAAGGATACTGGGTGTACCCAGCCAATAGGGTAGACAGGCTGCCAGCAAGAATACATCATTACAGTACTACATACTCTACAGTACACATATGACTGGGGAAAACAAATTCTGCACTGTAAGATCTGCAATAAACAAATGCTCACAAGATATACTGTTCTTCTGATAAAGACAACTGCCCCTATGTCATTGCAACAATACACTGCAGTGACAATCAGCAGAGTCAGAGATAAAATCAGTATCCCCTCAAATTTTACTGAATTCAAGTAAGCAATGGCATTAAGTTATAGGCCTTACATGCAGGAATCACTGAGCTTTACGCCTATACAGTGCATTTAATATCTCCTGGGACTCATGAGGCAGCCTAACATTGCAAATTCTGCCATGTATGAACAAGATGTTAGAGCTGAGACTTACACTGCCTTATCAGATTATGTGAATGAAAAGGAAATCTTACCTTGAAAAGTAGAAATTGTTATTTTCAAAGTGATTTTTTAAAAATGACGGAAAAAAGGATACCTGAATTGAATTATTTTTTTCTTTTAATCATTTCAGTGGACTCTGGTATAAAAATTCTTCCGATTAAGAATGGGAAGGTATACTGGCTCAAAATCTAAATATTCCAGTAGAAAATCATCATTTCATTAGCTATCAATCAGAAGCTAGGAGATAGCGATTTTAAAAAACCAAGGTGTAGTCTGTTCTGCTTCTTGTATACATGAAATCATCAGGTACATGAAAATTTCATGATCTTGACTGTTAGCAATGATTAGGAAGCTAGATCCATTTTATTTTTGGATACCAAGTCAAACACTGAGACAGTAGTCAAAGAAATACAGAAAATTGTAGTAGAGAATAAAGCAAAGCAATGACTAAACTGCCTTTTAAAAAAATTCTTTTACACTTTCATTTCAAAACCAACAGTTGTGAATACATAGTTTTGTGATACTTTATATTACTTAAAACTTTAATAACAATATTTACTATTTTCCAGTAAAGAAAATCAAGAGGTATCTGGAGTTTCAAATGCTGAGAATAACCTGAGGAGGAAACTGTACTTAGTGTCCAAGAAGAAAGTCTAAGTGCCAAACTACCTATTTGTAATGACCAAAGTATCACCACTGAACTGACTAGAGCTGTGTTCTTGTAAATCAGAACTGCATCCTTAAACTTATACAGTGGAGTAACGACATATAATATTTACTTTGAAAAAGACCACCCCCTTTATGGCTGAGTTGCACTATGCAACCCAAACGCTACTACAGCCACAGGGCTGGACACCCCACGTTTTCACAGGAGTCACATGAAAGACTCCAACATATCAGTGACTTGAGGGCAAATACTCAACTTTGGAAGCTTTTCTAGGTAAGAGCAGCAGATGGCAGTGCAGCAGCTTTCTGATTAAGGGAAAGCACATAGCACGGAGACTTACCTGTAGCATGGTGGAGTGTTATACAAAGAGCTATTCGCTGCCTGTGTTTTGTAATCCAGTACGATAGGGCACTCCTTCAGTGCAAATCCCAGCAAGTCCTCACGTACTATTACAACAGTAACTCCAGCACAGCCAACATTTTTCTGAGCACCAGCAAAAATCACACCAAACTTTAAAAGGAAGAAGAAAAGAAAGACTTGCTACATGCATTCACTTCCAACTGAGTAAAACACCAGTATCCTTATACAACAGGCATACTATTCAGCTGAACATACCAGAGAATGTGTTGAAAATGAGCAAGTTGTAGGTCAAAAGAAGAGTTAGGAGAAGTTCTGATTTCAAAGTGCACTTAACAGCTATTCAACTGAGGAAGATAATCACAAGTTTCACAATTTGCTAAATGTTTATTTAATAACCACAAATAATTCTCAAGGAAGCCTGCCCAAATTTCACACTACTCTGAGCAAATCTACTAAAAATAAATTCAGACACAGCTCACAGTATTTTCAACCCATCTAGTATTTCAGAACAGGCATCATAAAATCCACCTGCTCAAAGACGAAGATCAGGAGAGGCCATGATGAATGCACTAAAAATTACTCCTTTTTGCTGCACACAGGTAAGAAACGTCAAACACGCTACTTCATTAGTCAGTAATACTTCTACTCATAACACATTTTACAAACATAGGCAAGTACTGTGTTCTGCCTCTGTATTATCTGTGAAGCAGACACCATAATTATGCAGCACAGGAAGCTTTGGGAGCTTAAAAGGGGTTACAGATTTCTCATTTAAGAGGCAGGATTAAAAAAATCTGATTCACAGTACCCTGTATAGCCTATATATATACTATCTACAGACTAAATATGATTCAGATGATATTTTTTAAAGTTTGAATTATAGTATATATTATAAATATATAATGGATTAGAATTACTATTCTCATAGTAGTTAATAATGTTGGTCATTTAACATGAGTGCTTGACCCTCAGTCGCAACCAGAACTATCGACAGAGGGACTTTAATGAATAATTTGAGCAAGTAATTTTTGTGAGTGTATGAGCAACACTTGCTCTGCACATGTAATTTACTGTACTATTGCACTTTCAAACTGAAGGGTCTCAAAGTGGAATTCTACTGTGAGCACTTCAGTGTGAAGTTCTTAGCCTGACAGAAAAGCCATGAAGGTAGCAATAGACAAAATTAAAAGTCAGCATTAATTTTGATGGAATGTCATTCAAGTTTCTGTGTACTATGATAGTACACAGTGAAGACCACCAAGACCACCAAATAATCTTGGGCAGCTATAAACATGAAAAATTTTAACACAGTTTAGTAAGTTTTCATGTAAAAATGAGGAAAACAGATAGACGTAGAAATCTCAAACTTGAAAATTCAACACTTCTATCCATGACGAGATATTCAATTAACAAAACATCCTTAATTTCACCGCTCAGCATCTCCGGCCATCCAGACATTTCTAGGCGCTTAATTACATGCATTCAAGTTTGAAAATGCTTTTTGTGGCCACTGCATCCAATACTTTACCTTGGAAACATCCACAGGTCTGGACAGGAAGTTTGATGACATATCACAAACCAAGACGGCTCCTTTGACATCAGGTACAAAATCAAACTCCACACCATGGACAGTTTCATTAGCACAGTAATAGATGTAAGATGCATCTGGATTAAGATTCCAAGTGCTTGGGTCAGGAATGTCTGAGACAGACAAAAAAGAAACCCAGAGATCAGTTGGAGACAAGTAATTTTCTTGGCATGCAATTTTACTTGAACGTGGAACCTAAGTGCAAATGCAGAACAGTTTCACAGTATAAAGTATTAATTATGTTGTTATCAGGAAGACAGTGTATCTGGTGAGCCATCATTAATCTTGTAAAACCTTTTTATTTTCACCCCTTATTTCTCAAACTATTTTCATCAAGTTTACAATTCCAGACTATAAACTACTGTCCTGGGGGCCAAAACAGCATTTGACAGGAATTCAGGCAGCAGGTTCAAGAATCCTCTTGCTGCCTTTGGAACCACTGAAGCATCCAAATTCTCACTGTCAAAGTTCTCTAAAGCCGTGTTTCTGTGCAAACCCAGAAGCATTTCAGTCTCACCCAAGCTGAACAAACACAAGGTTATCTACCTTCCTCCCATTTTAAGCTTTGCAACTGATTTACAAGATTTCCTATGTCAACAGGCAATATACAGGCATGTCCTGACAGCACAGAACAGGTTTTGCATAGAACAAATAATTGCTCTTCCTCTCTTTTCTCCAATCGCTCTTCCTTTCTTTTCTCCTCCTCCTGAGGGGAGACAGAGCCGGGGGAGGGGAAGATTATTTACTGCCTCTCCCCTTATCTACAGCTACCAAATAGTGAATATGCTCCCCCAGACTGGAAAGTTGTAGGTTCCATTCCTTCCTGTGTCTCAGAGAATATAAACTTATTTTCCAAGTTAGTGCCCTAATCACCAGTTAATATACTAACTCATACGGGGATATTCTTGGTCTTTCTTGTTGCCAATCTTCCCCATTCAAATGCTATAATTTGGACCAGAGGGAAGAAAAGTGAGAAAAACCAGCAGTAATAGAAACTAGAACTCATGCATTCCTGCTCAAGAATTATTTATGTATATTCAGTGATACAGGGCTGGGAAAGAGAAGTATTTAGGAATCCTTACAAGTAGGCAATAGAATTCAGGTCTCCCATATATTGGGTGAGGAGGGTTAAAATCCCAGACATGCCTCTAAATTTTAGAGAAATCTCATTACTGACTATATATGAAACTGAAATACCTCACAATATCCCTGTGAATAGCTTAAGAACTCAGTTAAATGTTAAAAGAAACTGAGACAACCCAGACCACTTCTCCACTTAGACACTTGCTTCTTGCCACTTATTTTCTGGAATCTGCTCAGCCTCATTTCACAATTATTTTTCTAGAGGAGACTGTTAAGTCATTTAACAGATCTCCCAGTGACGAATGCTGAGAGATGTGGCAGACAATCTTTTGAGTGCTGGGCAGTCAACTCTAGTTAACATTTAACAGCCCAATAGCTAAGTTAGATCCATTTTTAGAGCAAGGCTAAAAGCTAAGCATTCACGTAGATGGATGCAATAATCAACTTACTTGTATAGGCTCCTAGTTTTGGATGAATGATATTCACTTTGGCATATTTCTCCGCTTCTTTAGCAGCTTTTGCTGACCAACCTCCAGTAACCACATAATCTGCCTGTCTTCCCTCCTTTAAACCAATAAGGTTAAGTGGGACTGCACTGAACTGAGCAGATCCACCTCCTTGAAGGAAAAGAACTTTGTAGTTGTCTGGTATATTTCTGCATAAAAGAAATAATCATTTCTATTATTCCCAGAAGACACAGGATGCATATTACTCAATACTATGCATTTAACAGTAACTGAGGAAGAATGCTGTAATTTTCGAAGACTGTTTGCCAAGATGTTAGACCCAATCCCACTAACTTACCTCAGCACTGGCCTTGAGTAACAAATATTTAAGAATAATGCTATACATTTCAGTGATATAAGTTTTCTGAATAGCTTTCCTTCCCCGCCCCTGGGGACTGCATTAAACAAATTCATTCCTGAATAGCTGTACTATCATAGTACACAGAAACTTGAATGACATTCCATCAAAATTAATGCTGACTTTTAATTTTGTCTATTGCTACCTTCATGGCTTTTCTGTCAGGCTAAGAACTTCATACTTAAGTGCTCACAGTAGAATTCCACTTTGAGACCCTTCAGTTTGAAAGTGCAATGGTACAGTAAATTACATGTGCAGAGCAAGTGTTGCTCATACACTCACAAAAATTACTTGCTCAAATTATTCATTAAAGTCCCTCTGTCGATAGTTCTGGTTGCGACTGAGGGTCAAGCACTCATGTTAAATGACCAACATTATTAACTACTATGAGAATAGTAATTCTAATCCATTATATATTTATAATATATAATATAATTCAAACTTTAAAAAAATGTGTCATACTACATATAGGAAAAGATCTCTTGATCAATGATTCTAACACACATCCATAGAGCTTATGTTAATAAAATTGGACTTACAAGCAATGCAGAGATCACCCCTATACCACTAGAGAACTGATTTCTATTGTTTGCATTTATTCCTTTATGGTCATGTCTGTCATAAATTCTATAGAGGTGACAAAAATCCAAATTTCAAAATGTAGTCAACTTGTCAGTGTCCAGTAGTCATATAAAAAACATCTTAACTTAATAGGAGCTCTTTGTCAAATTCAAAAATATAAGTATCAGACGAACAGAAGATCAGTGTACTCCCCGAGATTATTACTCTATCATACACAGTACCTATGCATGGAAAAACAACCAAACAGGTGCCTTCATGGAAAGGTCTCCACATTATTGATGTAACTAGAACAACCACAAAATAAAAATAAGCAGAAAGTAATTCACTTACAGCAATTCACGCATGAGATTTTCAGTTGTATTTAAAATTGTTGTGAAATCTGAGGAACGATGGCTCATTTCTTTGATGGAACAGAAAATAAAAATAGCATGAAACAAGATGGTAATACATGAATTTGATTTAAAAATTCTGTTAAGCTTTAAACCTTTTACACTACTGACCCAAAATGCCTGAAGGTTGTCATTCCCAGTTCCCACTGCTATTTCTTTTCTTTTTCCTGACCCTTTCTAAATACCCAGAGAAGACTTATATCTACAGTCTTGTCCAGATACAGGCAAATCCTGTCCATTGACATTTGGACCCACATGACTCTACTACCCCCAAGAGCAACTACGTTTGCAGGGAAAAAAAAAATACTCCCTAGAAAGGTTTAATTTTTCCTCACTCTAAGAATCTCCTCTGCTAATAATGTTGTAGCAAGTATATAATAAAGTACAGGAGTTTGTTTTGTTCTATTATTTTTAGCAAGGCTTCTTCATACAGTAATGGTAATTAAACATTAAGGATACTTAATACTAACCCCTGTTATTAAATCCATAGGCTGCCTTCCATGTGTAGGCATACAATTTAAACATTAATCCAAACTGTGCAGCTGCACATTTTATTTTTAGCAACTAAACAGTTTCATAGGACTAGTAAAGTGCTGACCATCTTGTTGCAATAAATCTTTTGTGCAGCTCGGGTTGAAAAGCCAGTCAGCTACCTATATGGCACAGAAGACATATCCTCCTCATGGCAAGACAATACTACCTTCCTAATGGGAAGGGTGCTATACATCAAATGTATGTAAAGCATTTTGCCATCCAGTATGTAAGATACTATATATGGTATCTACACACATATATACAGACACATGTATACAGTACATCTGTATACAGTATGTGTATACGTACATAGTCTTTCATAGATATGCAAAATCTTTTTTTTATAAACTGCCTATATATATATATATATACACACATCTATTTCAAAGACCTGAAAGTACTAAAGTTTGACATATGACTTGTTATCTTTTGTCTCTAGTCCTTTGTTTTGAATCACTAAATATCAGGCTATGTATCATTTTAGTGTCCTCTAATGAATGGTAGAAATAAACCATGAAACAGTGGTCTCTGGACATACACGCTACCAGAATAAGGTATTAGAAAAGCAGCCGAAATACCAAGATCAAAAAGTCTTATTAAACAATTCTGTTAAACACTGAAATTCTGCAAAATGTAGAATTTTTAAAGTCTTACCAAGAACACTTATACCAAGCCCTTTGTAGTCCACCAAATCTTTCTGTGCTTCTAATAATACCTAACGAAAGAAAAAAAATCCAGAAATAAATTAAGGGATTTTTCAACTATGTGGAGTCACTGATGCATCACACCTATGCCAGCTGCTCTACACTGCAATAACCTGACACTTGTCGAGTGAGATTAACAGAAGTATAGTCACCATAATTTCATTGTATCTGGCAGCTGAAGGTTTTCATAAGATAGCAAACTCAAATCATATGCTTGTTGTGGAGACCATGTTTCAAGTTATTACCTTTCCAGATTTCGGAATGATTTCTAGAAGTCAAATGGAACTCTTAACCTTTACAAAACACCTAATGTTTCCATACATACTCTTTCTAAGCAAGCGTCCTGAATACCCATACCCACCCCTGTATCTGTGATCTTTCACTTGACTTGTATAAATAGGACAACCAAGGTATTGAAGAAAACATAAGGGAAAAGGTCAGCTTGGGGAATTGGATACCTTAAACCGAGCCAACAGGACAATGACTGGTTTTACGGAATGAAGCTCCACACTTTTTGAGGATGAGTCTTTTCTACGTTATTGAAAGTTAAGAAAGAAATGAAGCAAAATTTTGAGACAACCAAAAAAAACAGGTCACTCCTAGAAGTCCTAGCCAAGTAATCTTCTGCTTCAGCCTTCCATTTTTTCCTGTCTTCTCCCATAGCTCTTGAATATTAACGAAGTAGAATGAGATTCTGGCCACTGGATCTGCAGCTTCTGATTTCAGTAAATTCTCGTATGAGAGCCAGAACACTCCTGGCTTTCCTAAAGGAAATGGGAGAAGAGGGAGCCCCAGTAGAACAATCACCAAAACAAATGCTACATGAATGCACCCCAGGATCTAACAAGAAACTGCACACTCTGGACAGGTTCAGGAACAAGAGATCTACCTTGCTGACAGGGTATCTGCACGGCCTATAAACTGTAACAGCTGGTCAGCAAGAGGTCATCTGAAAACAACTGTGCTGCTTTTCATTTTAGCGATTAGTTTTAAATACCATGTTCCACAATCAAATTTATCCATGCCAGAAAAGGGGGGAAAAAGTGAAAGGGAGCACACAGACTACTAGAACTGCTTGATAAAATCCAGTTCTGCTAGTAATATTTATCAGACAATCTGCCCATGCCTGACAATAGACATCAACAACACGTCTTATAATGGCCACAAATTGCTCCATCCACCTTCATGCTTCAGTGAGTCTGAGTACTTCATGTGAAGCACAATCAAAGAGAAACAAGCGAGATGATAGAGTAGTCCACATAAGAACACAGCATTTCAAGAGAAGAAAACATATTAATAATACAGAGTTCAGCTATGACCTACTCAAGCCCTAAATCCAGTTTTCAGTAGTCTGTCAGAGACCTGGGTACTACAGCAGTCCCATTGAGAGCACCTTTTGGAAACCAAAGATTCAAGACAGAACAACAAATTTCTTGGCAACCTCATCTACAAAGGACATTTCCGAGAGAAAAAAGAAGGGGGGGGGAGGAGAGTGGAGGGAGAGGGAACAAACAAACAAACAAACAAAAAAATCAAGTAAGCTGCTCTGCAGCAAATTCATTTGCCTAAAGAAACTTTCTAAAGAAATAACACGTCTATTCCCTTCCCCTATGAAGGGAACTAAGAAAAGAACCAAGAAAAAAAATAATTCCACAGTACATAACCCTTAGTTGAAAGTCAGATGCGTGCAATTTGGAAAAAAACACCCTCTCTCCATATCCCACTGGGTAATCCACGGCTGCTGATGCAACATTCCAGAGGGTTGAGTCTACGCTACACTCACTATAATTTCTTAAATAAAGACGACTCATGGAATACTCTACACAGCTACCCTTCTGCACAGAGTACCTACTTCCCATCCTAAAACTAACGAAATGCCCTTGATGCCATATGATCTGGTTTGGAAAAAAACCGACTCCGAGAGCAATCAAAACACACTAGGGCTCGCTTCCAAAACTCCGAGCTTACCATGGCAGTTCGTTGGGTGGAGAAGGGAGAAGAAAGGAGGTTTCGGCGCTGTGCGGCTTAACTCTTTTAATGACTATTTACTCGAGCTTTCCCAGCCGCTGCTTTGCAGCCGGCGCCCGCAGGGAAGCCGTGAGGACGAGGACACCCACCCGTGCCGTGCCCCAGCCCGGCCCTTACTCACGGAGCGCGGCAGCTTCGCCGGCCCGGCCCCGAAGTTCGCCACCTGCCGCCCGCCGTCCATCGTACTGGGGATGGTGTCACTGCTGACTCCGGCGGTCCCCCAGGCGGGCCGATATAAACCCCCCGCCGCCGGGAGCCTGGTGGGGTCCGCCCCTGTCCCGGACGCCCATTGGCAGCGCGGCGGGGAGGCGGTGGGACCGGGCGGGGCCGAGCGCAGCGGGGAGCTGGCAGCCCGTGCCGCGATTACCGTGACGGGGCTTGATCTGCCTTTACCTACCTGCCTAGCGTTTGGGAAACCTAGTGAACCTTGGCGAAGTGCCAGCGCACACGCAGCCGTCGGTGGGTAGACATGCAGGCAGGCGCACGCACACACACACAAAGAACGCATGTCCTACTGTAACTTTACTTGTGCTTTTCCCCACGCGGTTGCTGCTGCAGGGTTGGGACACTTTTTCCAAAAGCAATCTGCATGAAGACGTGAGAAATTACAAACAGCGATCCACAGTGATGCCCAGAGAGGTTGTGGAATCTCTCACTGGAGACATTCAGAACTGTCTGGATGCAATCCTGTGCCACGTGCTCTAGGATGACTCTGCTCAAGCAGGGAGGTTGGACCAGATGACCCACTGTTGTTCCTTCCATACTGACCAATTCTGTGATTCATCTTTAAAGAGGTAGTTTTACGGTACCCAAATGTTCTCATATTTTGGGTGAAATTCTTTCCTCATAGAGGAGGAGGATCCCTGCCTTCTCCAACCGAAAAGTACCAGCATGTTGCGCACTGTTTTCCTGAAAAGTTTGTTGCAGGCAAATTGCCACTTGAATTCATAGGAAGAGAATAAAACCAAGAGAGCTCTGAAACTTAATTCATTTCACAGATAGCAGAGCGTGGACTTGCCTTGAGGTCTGCCAAAGCCTAGGCTAATATTCCTGAATATTAAACCATACTTTCCACACATACCTTGGTTCATTGAAAACATAGAGGTTGTACAGTTAAACTGTTGTAACTGAAGGAAAGATATTAGCTCACCCAATTTCTTCTGGTTGTTTTAGGGAGAGACATGGCGCCTAACAGTTTTCAGAAGTTACAGGCAGTAGCAGTAAATCAATTTTGACAAAACAAGCCATGAAGTATGACTGAAAACAGATGGGCATCACAAAATCCCATAGTCTTCAAGTATCTCTCATATGTACAAAGCACATCTCCTGAACACCTTAGACTACCCAGTGTTACCTGTAACAGTGGCCCTTCTTTAGTCCCTTGCACGTTCACCAAGCTTATCAACATTAATTGTCTGTATTTAAATCTGCATTTTTTTCAGAAATGAAAGTGTCAATGCCTGTTACTTAGCAAATACTGAGATTTATATAAAATATCATTTTTCATTCCTTTTGCTGTCAAGTGAGGTGATACCTAGAACAGTAAAAAGAATTTACAGATCACAGCCTGATCTGGTATTTAGTTAACACATTACATAAGCTATTTTGTTTAAAAGACTGAAAACAGAGACATTGGTTTGAGGGCAAAGATAACCTTCATTTCAATAATGGCTATAGTTTAAGAAAAACCTACCAAACTTGCTTTAAGACACCAGAAACCTCCTCAGTTCTGAAGATAATTGCAAACTTCACAGACATTGTAGGCTGAACACATTATCTTCAAAACAGCAAGGTATTTTTAAACTATGTCTCAGGCCACAACCTCCAAAACAACTACACTACTTCTAATTATTAAAATCAGTTCTAATTAAATGGAAGCTTCTACTGAAATGCTAAGTAGCAAGATAGATGTGACTACAATTTAATTATTTTTATTAGTGTCTGAAATAAAACTGGCTCCAGAGATACAGGCTCCTCATATGGGCTTTTCCCAGTATTAAATCCAAACCACTTATGTCTGCCTAGAGAGGCAGCTTCAAAGTCCAATCTGCTAGAGCAGATTGCTATCCTAGGCAGGAAGAGGTAATGGAAGCAGTCAGGAGTAGTGTAGGTTAATGATTCAGGTCAGAAAGTGTTTTGACATCTGAGTAGGATCAGTCTTGAATCCTGTGTGGCACAAACCACAACGTAAATTAAAACTTTGGAGTTAAAAACGTAATTCAATCCTTTGGCAGAGAGCTAGAACACAAAAATAGAAACTAGGCAAGCTAGTGCTGGTATCAGCTCAGAGCACTGGGAGTAAATACCAGGTATTGTAGTTTTCACCTCACCAAAGTCCCATCCTGACCAGAAGGGTCAAAAATAGCAGCTCCTATGAGATCAGAGGACAGCAGTGCTGGAAGCTTTGCCATGCAGAGCTTTAGAAAAGTTCACATTGTGCATTGACAGGAAGTATAGAAAATTGATAAGAATGTATAAACCAGAAATTTTTGCTTTGGGCAAGGGATTATTATGCTTTTGCAGTTGGAAAGAATGAAGAGAAACAGTACAGGTCACATAAGAGTTTTGTTTCTACTGAATTAAGATTTCTCCTATTTTAATATTTTGCTATCAGCAATTATGATTTAATGTTTTTATTACATCAAAACCCATGAATTCATCATATCAATATTCATAGTCACCTATTATGAAATAGAGGCTTTCAAACCCATGACTTCCAGGAATGCTTCTGGCTTCTACCACTTGTCAGAGATTTTGACCCTTCCATTGCCACAAATCCCTGGGGATAAACATGAATTTGCATAATTAATACAGAAGCAGAGAGAGCTGTATTTACTATGTTGCATAACTGGAAAAACAAGAGAGATTTAAAAAAAACACAAAAAAACACAGAAAAAGTGTAAATAAAGTTTCAGAGTTTTCAGCGAACTTTTATTAGGCTCATGGTGACTTCATGTTGTGCTGGACAGCAAACCTTGATTGACTACTGCTGGAAAAGGATCAGCTCACTCAAGGAGAGCAAGTGTACGCGAGTTCTCTGTCTGGTACTATACCTGACAAACTGACGTCATTACTAAAGACAAATAATACTGACTACATAGCAACCTGGCAACTGTTTCTAGAGGCAGCTGCAATGTCTGGTGCAGCAAACTAGTGAGACAAGCAAATTTTGCTGAAACCTAAAATACAGGTAAGTTCAAACAGGAGTTTGAGGTTAATTTGTTTGCCAGAGATCGCAGTTCTGAACTGTGAAAAGTAGTTCTTCGGAAGCCTAAATGAAGAGAGAAAAAAATATTGAGTTTTATGAGTAAACAGTAACGTTCTCTAGCAAATAGCTGGCCTATTGATTTCAGGCTTTTATGTCAGACAAGAACACAAATATGTAAAATATTAACTAACAGCAAAAGGATGAAACAGTTTATATCAGAACTCACAATAATTTTAAACAAAAATATTTTACTTTATATCAAAATATTGTTAAATATACATACAAAAGAATTATTTGTATGTATAAAATATTTTTTGTAAATGCATTTTTAAATTGTAAGCAAAACCCTTGAAACTTCTGAAATATTAAAATTAAAAAAAATACTTCTCCTCTCGGTGACTTCAATCCATTGTCTCTACTGACTTCAGATCCAACATGGAACTATATATAAAGAAGGCACTACAGATTCTTACAGGAAGAGTGCTATACCACAGCACCAGTGATGAGATGAAGAATCCTTCATGTTTCTGATTTTACAGAAAAAAAAAGGTTAAGTATTAATCCACTGGAAAAAAATATGCCAATCTCAATTGCAAACTGCCTGATCAATTTTGTTTTAAATTATTATTTTTTACATAATTCATATTGTCAAAGCAAATATATAAAATTAAGTACTTAACATAAAAGGTATTTTATGTCACCTGCTTATAGGCCTTCAATACATAAACTGTTCTAAGTTCTTTTTGCTATTTTTCAGGACAAATAACAGATTCCTAATTGCTAACCTCACAAATCCAAACACTTTTGAATTTATAATTTTACCCAGCATTTCTCAGGGATTAGCTTTAGAGTTTTAAATTTAAAAAAAAGGAACAGATAGCATTTTAATGCTGAATATTCAGATTGCATGCAATTGTTCAATCAAACCAAAATCACAAGCAAAGGATGACTGAAGAATTAGACAAACAGTTGGGAAAGTATGTGAAAAATAACACAGATTAATGTATTACCTTCCATTATTCTGAAGTGACAAAGTCTGTACAAAGAACATACTTTCATTGTGCAATTACTTGTGCAATATTGCAGTAGTTAAGGTAAACTTGTGCTATTTGTTTTGTAGAAAACTTCCATTTGAGGATTCGTGAGTTTTTTCATAATTATAAAGCAACAGGAGTCAGGAATTTCTACAGATCTTCTGTGTTCCAGAACTCACATGACACATCTCAGAATAAAAAAGAAAGTTACACAATATTTTTCCCCCCAGTTCAACCTAAAGCATCCTGCCTAATTCCTGTATGTGAAAAATATCTTCTAGTTCAGAAGCTGCAAATCAGCTGCCTATGCACAGGGACTGAAACAAGAAACTGGGGGAAAAATCCCAGGAGTTTTAGAACAATTATATTATTTTAGTTTTATTTTCTCACATTTCTCTAGGTCCTGAGAGCAAGCTAACTGAGCTGGACTAGACATCCTCCAAAGGTCCCTTCCAATGTGTTACTCTATAATCTGCACCATACCAATAACTGGTATGACTGGTTATATTTAAAGATTTCTTGCAGAGATGTTTCTGGGCTCATTTTTGAATCTGAAACTTCCGCTACTTTTGGAAATGTCATACCCACACACTGTTACGCAGAAATTGATGTTTCCCCCAAAACCGTTTTTGCCTTACTTTGGAATACACTGGAAATAAACACTGGAAAAAAACTGTACTCAAATTAACTTTATTGGCTCAAAACAGTTTACAATCTACACCAAGATCAGTGTAGATAATGAAATCCATATGCCAGGAGTTCTCTGTATGTAGTACAAACTGATGGGTACCATTTTAAGTGTATCACATGTTTCCAAAATTCAAAATCTCATGACAAGGAATGCAAACATGAAACAACATGCAATGTTTTAAAAAGTCACAAGTCTTCATTACCTTACAAAAAATTCACAAACTATACTGAAACATCCAAAATCTATTATTAATATTCCAAGTGTAAAGAACAGTCCAAACATTTTAGAACCATTTCAAATGCTGGTAACACTTTGTATACTTTCTTGTATTTCAGAACCAGATCCTAAAGTGTCACTTCCAGAGCTGTTTACTGCTTGTAGTGTACTTTGGTTTCCTCTCGCTCCAGTAGCTGGAGCTGCCATTTCATTTGCTCTAGGGATGTACTTCTTACAGGAAGAATTTTTGCTTTTTTCAATAGACATACCACTGGATACTCTGCTGTCATCATTTTTAATATGTACACAGGAATCAGTAAATGAATGCAACTGCCTTGCTGAGTGACCTTTTGCTTGTTCATTTTGTTTGACTCTCCTCTCAGAGAATATTGGTGTACTACTGCGAGGCTTATCCTCTTTATTTTGGTCAATTCTTTGAGCTTCATTTTCCTTCCATGAGCCTAGCTGGTACTGCTGTCCCACAGTCTGAAGTTCTTGTATTTCTCTAAGTGCAGAAAAGGCATTATTCATAACCATCTGGGACTGAAACGTGCCAGGAAGAGACAGTTGGATGTCCCCTATTCTGTTCTGAAACAAGAGATTCCAATGAAGATACTGATGCAAATAGAGAGGAAAAAAGCCAGTATTGCAACTGCCATATATACACAGAGTAGACACATTACAGTTTCCCATCTAGCTTTAAATCTATACTACAAAGATGTGTCAGTTACACTGAAGCAGCCAAAGCCTAATCATGTCTATCATTCCAAAATACCTGCAATTCATTATGTTTGCTTGCAGTTCACAAAGGTGTAGTCCCAAAAGTCTATCCCACAATAACTCGCCATTACAAGAATCTAAACTAATCACCAGGACTAGGAGATAAGAACAAGAGTCTTCAAACTGGAAAACTGGAAATTGTTTTCCACACTTTTAAAATTTTTTATTTTTTTTTAAGCCCAAAATTTTTAACATGTTTTAGAAGCTCATGGCGTTCTTGAGGAATGTGGAACAGTTAAAGGAACACATTGGAATGCAGAGTGATTCTCAGATATGACAGTTTTATTCAACTTGGACAAGGCTATAGGCTGCCAGTATCTTCATTTTTAGTAGCCTTAAAACCTTAAGCCTGGGCTTTTTTTGTTGTTCTTTTGGGTTTGATTTTCTTTGTTTGTTTTGGGTTTGGGTTTTTTTGTTTGTTTTGCTACAGGAACTTGAGTATCTCCTTTGAAAAAACCATAGGATTTTCTACTAATTGACAGAGTAGAAATGAAAACCTTATGAACTATCTACAAATACTGAAAATTTGTAATTGCCTCAAATACATGTCATGGCCACACAGAAATCCATCAGGACTGGACATATACACCGTAATTACTTAGAGGATAATTTGTGAGTTTCAGCAGGTACATTGTACTAGCCTCTACTATGAGACTAGTTTTTAAAACCACTATATATCATTATTAAATGTTTCTAAAAAATGTAGTCATGGTATTTTCTATTTTTAATGAATGTATACCACTATTGGAACTTCTTATTTCAGAGTAAGAAACAACATAATTACCACCAATACTTTTAATACATTACAAAATACTATGTTTTATGTTCCAAATGGTAAACACTTTAAAAGCTTACATTACTCACTGAAATATTACCATCTGTATAAATGCAGCTGCAGTAAAAGGCTGAAGTAATACTTCACGAATCAGAGGGGGATAACAGCTTGAAAGTACATTAAAAAGTATCCATTAGACTTGTCTCTAGCATTCTCTCTGTAGACTTACTTTGCTGTTCTGGGTATGTTCCTGTCTTTCTTCTTCAAAAGACTTTTCCTTTACCATGTTAGCAGGCTTACTGAGAGTAGAATTCATTTGCGGACACCCCAAAAGGCCAAAATCTGACTGGTCTATCCCAGCTAATAAAGCAAGTTGTCCAAGTCTGTAAAATAAAGTTCAGTAGAAAATGACACAAACAATTCTTAGCTTTTGAAAGACCTAAACAATCAAAAGCAGAAAAAGAAGTAGAATCTGTTTAAAGCTCTGAAGATAGTTTTCCACTATTTTATGATAAGCCCAATATCTTAACCAAGATGAAACCAAGTAGCTAGAGGTATTTTCTTATCTTTGCACGAATTAGCCTGCAGGTTCAAAACTCAAGTGTTATGAGGCTGAAAATGAAGTTCTCCTAGTTAGCACTGCACTCAGAGCAGGATGCTGACAGGCAGATTCCATGTCAGACAGAACAAAGATCAAAACTCTGTCATTAAAGCAGAAGATTGGCGCACAACTCCAATCTAGCATAATATGTAATGAATGCCATGACATGCTTCACAAATACAGTGATGTGTCACTTGCCAGTTTACAAGTTGGTCAAACCAACTACTTGTGTGTTTTAAGCCTCAGTAAGAAGTCAGAAGTTGCAGCCATCAGATATGATATACAGAAGCTTATGAGAAGAACACTCTTTGTGATTAGGACTCTGTAACTTTCAGAGCAGCTCCCTAGTACTACGAATAGTCATAGGGCCTGTATGGTAAAATATTTTTCATGTAGTGAAAATGCCTTTGTCCCTTCCTCAAAAGTTTTGAATTAATTCTTGAAGTAATGCCAGCTCCGCACATTGATTGTCACAAAATCAGAACACAGCCTTGGGGTGAACTTTACAGTAAATTAGAATCATAGATTCATGGAATCATTAAGATTGAAAAACACCTCCAATATCATGAAGTCCAGCCGTTAATCTAACACTGCCAGGTCCATCACTAAACAAAGTTTTAGATGTTTAGTTTCTAGATGTTTTCTGAACACTTCCAGAGATGGTGATTCCACTACATCCCTGGGCAGTCTGTTCCAATGTCTGACCATCCTTTCAGTGAAGAAATTTTTCTTAATATCCAGTCTAAACCTGGGACAACTTGAGGCCATTGTTACTTGTTCTGAGTTACATCATTACAGTTTGCAAGTGGGAGGCAAATAATATCTTTTTTGATCTTCTCTGAATATGCAGAGTAGACTACAATATATATTCATAGCATTCCTTTATTCTTGTGGATGGGATTGCTATGGCTGGCTACATAAGCTTTACGAATCAGGTTTAAGCTGACATTCTTTGACAAATGGGAAGGATGAACCACCCTATGAGAAACTGCAGGTACAGTGGTAAGACAAACTTAAATCAATACTCTCTAAAATAATTCAAATAATAATAAATAACCCAGAATTTAAATACAGAGACCAGATTCATTTATCTAGATTTCCGTACTTCAATTAGAAAATGGAGAGCACAAGGCAATAGGACACTTTCTGAAGCCAATTCAACTGCATTTTGAGCCTTTCATCTCATGGGAATGCTAAGAGCCACATGTGATTCAATAAAGACTTGGAAACGTTATAATAGAAGCTTTCTGCTCTTTCGGAATGGGCTTCTTGAAAGCCTTTCCCAAGGACAGATACATGAACGTGCTTGGATCACATTTTTCCCACTTGGAAAAGACTAAACAGTAGGTACATGGCTAATTTATTTTCCTTTGCTCTTTGGAATTACAGTTCTATAAATCTGGGGGGTAGAAGGCAGCATACTTCATTGTGAAAATAATTTTGGAAAAAGATCTAAGGAGAAACAGGAAGACTTAAGTAAAGTGACAACCTACCCAGCATCTTTAAGGAGGTCTAAAAAAGCATGAAACTTTTGAAAAGAGTTCTCAATGCTGCCTAGAACACCTTCATCTTCCAAAATCGTGCTGGTTACTGACTGTGCATGAAGAACCTCGGATAGGGAGATATTTAGATTCCTTAATCTTGCATTTTCAATTTCCAGCTATGTGGAGTGGGGGGGAAAAAAAGAAATTTTTTTCATTTTCAGTTAAAAAACCCCAAAATATCAAACCTCACGAGCCTAAAGAGCAGCATCACAAAGTAAAATACCCATAGTAACTGATGTAACAGATACAGAGTTTGCTGTACCAGACACATTGAGGGCACTGTTATATTGAGCTCTGTGCAGATCTGTTTATCCACAGCTGTAATTCTATGTTACCATAGTGATATTGCTGCAGGCACTCAAAACTGCTGACTCAGGACTGTCTTCAGTATGTACAGAATGTTACAGAGCAAGTATAAGCAGAAAAAAATTAGCTTTCAACATAGTAGTGAGTATGTTATATGACACATTAACACCAAAGAATTTGTTTTACTAGTAAAAAAAACATAATGAAGGCCAATGTTCTCCTTATAGTCACCCCTCTGTATCAGAGGGAATGCATACTACTGTTACGTCTCCCCTGCACTGTGCATCTGAAAATTGAAAGTTAAAGATAATTCAATTTTTCTCCACCCTGAACATTAATCAAATTGATGACAGACTAAAAGTTGAATGATAACTGCAGGATATACAAAGTTTTGTGTTTGAGGGAAGCATTAACTCAGACACTCATTTAAGATTACAGCTATGCAATCAAATGTTACCACAGGCTTTCCTTCTTTCATTTATTATGAGAGGGCAAAAAAATTATACATTCTGTAGTATGCTGCAGATGTTAAATGAGCATCAAAATGAACAATTTTAAAGATTGGTTTATCCACTGTCCTGAAGCAAGGTGCTACATCCAACCAGTCTAGGATGACAGAGAAAGATTTCTTGCAGGGGGTGTTTAGCCTAAAAAGCATTTAGGTATTCAAACAACAGATACCCAGAAGAGCACACTGGTGCAAATCACATTACAGGAGGATGCGGATGATTGCACAAGATCTCTACAATGAACCTTGTGGAGTGCAGTCCTTTGTGGATATCTGCTCCCTGTACTGTGGGGTACCATTTGGTGCTCAAATTTCAACAGGTATCATCACTTCAGTCCCCTCCACTCACATCTAAGAACTAAATCCATTTGCTTACACTATCTTACATGCAACTCTATTAGAAGAAATTCTGCTTATTGATGCAAAAGAATATTTTTAGGTCAGCAACAGCAGACAGGAGAAAGAAGACTTCACAATTTAACTGTGATAAGTTGTTCAGTTTTGTAAAACTAAGCTGCACTTCGCAACAACTGGCATGGAGATGACCATCCAACATGGTTATTGCCTGTGGAAACAAAGCTTAAAAATCAAAGGTACAGAATAAGCCAAAATAAACAATAATTGCAACAAAGAGGTTCTCAGCACAAGTCATGATAAATGAGTTGGGAGACAAAGAACTATCCATGTGTGCAAACTGCAAACAGATTTAATCACTTTCTCAAGAAAAATAAGTATCAGGATGCCCCAGATCATAAAACAGCAAATGAACAAAGCCCATTGAAAGAGTAGCTTGATCTGGAGTTCAAGGCTCTGGAACAGGATCAGGAGATTAATAAACAGAGATTTCATCATTGCCCTTAGACTAGTAAATGATCCACGTGACTTTGAACTGAAACTCTGGAAGCCACCACATTAGTGGTCATAGATAATTACTCCTAATTAAGCACATGGACACTTTGATCAGTGCCTCCTTTAAAGATTATTAACAGTTACGTATCTTACCTCCGTTACCCGTTCCTCAGCCTTCTCTCTAGCTCTTTGTTCTTCCTTTAGTTTTAACATGCATTCTTCCAGCTCCAACTATCAAACACAGATAAACGATCAAGAAATTTACCTCAAAATGTCAGATTAACATGCAATATACAAAAACTCAACACATCCAATTAACAACTAGCACATGGCATTCCAAACAAAAACTTATCTGCTACGAAAATACATGACAGATGTCTACCAGTACATAACTCTAGGATGCAAAAAATTAAGAAGAAATTAAGAAGAAATCTGTTTAACAGATTTGTAATATTGCAACAGATAACATGAAATTGCAGCACAAGTCTCTAGATTATCAGCCTGTATTCTTTATCCAGGATTTTATTCCTTCTTACAGCAATAAGAATAGAAAATTCTGAGCTGCAAGAACTGTACTCTTTCCATCTGGTTTCACTTATTTCTTCAGTAGAAAAGTAAGATTTTCACAATCCCAAGTTTAGTGTTGAATTAACAGAAACACATCCAAACCTCTAATAAACATATTCTGTTCTTATTCATGAGATGCCTACATGTGTATTTTAACTATTAGTTTTAAGAGGTGAATCTCAGTTTCAGTAACAGTAGTCAGAATTTGACAAGCAATACTACATTTTCTTGTATCCCAGCAGAGCATTATCATCTTTAATTCTGACGTGGAAGAACAAACCAGAATTTTTGTTCACCTTAACAGAGCCTTCTGGTTTGAAAGGTGAAAACTGTTAAAACTATCAAGCTAATCTATTTTTCAGAGGGTAGACTATATGAAATAATAGTATACAAAACTTCTTCATTTCTCTACACACTTGATATACGAGCACCTATATGTAAAAAGACACAGCTTTTTATACACATTTTATCAACCAGTTCTACAGAGAAGCAGAGATCCGAATAGTACTGAAATCCTTTGTTTCCTATAAAAGTATATTCAAGAGCGTACTATTGTACTTCATATAGGCAATCATCTGAGAAGACTGGTGTGCAAAAGAATGCACAGTAAAACTAATCCTTCTCCAAATGCAAAGAGGTCCTCACAGGTCTTAAAAGATGCAAGGGATTTTTGCATCTGATTCAAAGATGCAGGTTTTAGAATAATCTAGATATAGGCCTCACAGTGACAACCACTCTTAAGTGATGGTTATGAGTCTGTCACTACTGCCCAGTGAAGCCCACTCCTATGATCCCTAGAGTAGCATCAACCAAGCTAACCCTGGAACTAGAAAGCTAGTCTTATCTTTATCATCGGAACACATGAGCATCACCTGTAGAAGTCAGAAGGTGTAAGAAAAACATATTTCAAGACACTATTTAACAGTATCTAACCCACAGGCATAGAGTTGGGGGCAATTCTCTAAGGAGAACCATCCAAAAGTACCACAGTCTTACTGCAATCAACGTTAGAACATGTGGAAGTAATGTCTCTTACAGACACACAAGCACTGTACAGGAAATAGTGACCATAATTTTCTGCATTCACAACTTGACATGTAACTTGGAATCCCATAACCTAGCTCTGAAGACCACAGACCTGAAGAATGCTTACATTTCCATTTATAATGTGTGTGCATACATATATGTATGTATTTTACAGTTTCTGAGATGTAGGGGGTTTTTGGCAAGGAACTCTACTTTAGAAACCTTAGTTCTATAGTATTTTTGTTGTGAACAGATTTTAGATCATTTTAAAGGTGACAGCAATGACCTTTTTTCTCAAATTGCAGGTTTGTAATGTCAAAGGGCAATGGTTTAGAAAGTAGTTAAATTACCACGGTTTTTTAAACAGAAATGTGGAATTTTTCTTGTTTTGTTTAAACTTGATTTATCACACTGTAAATGTACACAATATTTGATCACAGAATCAGAGAATCACAGAACATGCCGAATTGGAAGGGACCCACAAGGATCATTGTCCTGGGTTAAGCAGCCCCCCTCGGGTGGGGCCCTGAGTTAGAAATGGTCAGTTCCAGTTGAGATTCCGGCCAGCAGGACCAATAGCAGCTGTTCTTTTTTGCTCCTGTGGAATTTGATATTACAACAGCCAGAAGTCAGTTGGCAGAGGCAGTCTGCTGCTGTGTCTGAGTGAGTGTGTGAGAGAGAATAGCCAAGGGGTGGACGGAGGCCTCCTCCCAACTCGGGGGGGGGGGGGGCTGTGCCCCCACAGCTCTGGCCAAGCTAGGGCTGAAGGCAGGATGTAAGAGAGAGTGTCTGTTGTGAGGTAAGGGACTCACAGCAGCTGAAGGTAAGCAGGAGAGAGAGGCAAGCTCCTCCTGACGAGGCCAGGCCCTCCCCTCCTTTCTAGGCACACTCAGAGAGAGTTTATAACTGCACCGAACACTTGTAGCAAAAAGCTGAGTGGGGGCTTTTTTCCCTTTCACTGTAAGTGGGAGGCAAGGCAAGGCTTAGTATTTTGAAGCTGAGCCAAAGAGGACGGGCTGAATGAAGCTCGGCGCCAGGGAGAAAAAACCCCAGGCGAAATTGGAGACAGACAGAGGCAGATTCAGCAGTGCCTACATTGGATTTAGATGTGGCTACCGAAATGGAAAACTACAGCAGCTGCGGAACCGAGGGAGAGAGAGAGAGAGAGAGAGAATCACACAGCAGAGATTGGCACAGAACTAAGGAGCACAGACTCAAACTATTTTCTTGGACTTCGTAAGGAAGAAAAGACTTCAGTAAACAGCTGGAGGTTGGTGGGGAGTGGATCAGAGAAAAACCCTTTTCCCTGAACACTCCAATGAGAGAAAGACTGTTTACCTATCAGCCTGAGGGCTTCTCCTGGACTGAATTAAGGGAGGGGCTTAGCGGGATGATAGAAGTGTGTAATATTGTATACATATAGTTGCTTTTAGCTTGTATAGTATTTATCTGTATAGAATAAACCTTGTAAGTATTTTCCCTTCCCCCTATAGAGGTGTGCCTGCCTGAAAGTTACTCTTTGGTGTTGAGGTAAAATTGTGGGAAGGTGGGGGAAGCTTGGATTTTTGTGGGGGTCAAACCACCACAATCATCAAGTCCAACTCCTGGCCCAGCACAGGAACATCCCCAAGAGTCACACTATGTGCCTGAGAGTATCATCCAAATGCTGCTTGAACTCTTATCAGGCTTGGTGCTGTGACCACTTCTGTGGGGAGCCTGTTCCAGTGTCCAACCACTCTCTGGGTGAAGAACCTCTTTTTAACATCTGACCTAAACCTCCCTTGACTACATTTCAGGCCACTCCCTCAGGACCAATGACCACAGAGAAGAGATCAGTGCCTGCCCCTCCTCTTCCCCTCATGAGGAAGTTTTGACTCAGCCTCCTCTTGTCCAGGTTGAACACACGGCTTCCCCTCAAGGCCCTTCACCATCTTCGTTGCCCTCCTTTGGACATTCTCTAAGAGCTTAATATCTTTCTTATATTGTGGTGCCCAAAACTGCACACAATATTCAAGGTGAGGCCGCCCCAGTGCAGAGCAGAGTGGGACAATCCCCTCCCTCGACCGGCTGGCGACGCTTTGCCTGATGCCCCCCAGGAAATGGTTGGCCCTCCTGGCTGCCAGGGCACTGCTGACTCATATTCAACTTGCCATCAACCAGGACCCCCACGTCCCTTTCTGTGGCACTGCTTTTCAGCACCTCATTCCCCAGTACATCCAGGGTACAACCAGGGTTGCCCCATCCCAGGTGCAGAATCCAGCACTTCCCCTTGTTGAACTTCATCTGCTTGGTGATTGCCCAGTCCTCTAATTTTTTGAGGTCTCTCTGCAGGGCCTCCCTGCCTTCCAGGGAGTCAACAGCTCCTCTGAGTGTTTTGTCATCTGCAAACTTGCTTAGTATCCCTTCCAGTCCTGTGTCCAAGTCATTTATGAAGATGTTGAAGAGCACAGGGCCCAAGATGGAGCTGAAATCCAAAAAGATTACATCAACTGGCTTCCCTTAATCAACTTAGGTGGATTATGTAAGAAGAAATCAGGTTGGATAAGCAGGACTTTCCTCTCATGAGGCTGTGCTGGCTGTGACCAATGCTTGTGTTGTCTTTCAGGTGTTTCTCAATATTTCCCAGAATAACCTTCTCCATAACTTTACCAGGCACTGAAGTGACAGGCCTGTAGTTTCCGTCATCCTACTTGCCTTTCTTGAAAATTGGGACAACATTTGCCAGCTTCCAGTCAGCTGCAACCCCTCTGGATGGTAATGGACTGACTTCAAAAACAAACTGAACGCTGCAGCTGCATCTCCTCATAAGCAGTATCAGAGTTAGCATTTAAAGGAAGATGCCTTACACCTTACAATATGTGTTAACATATTTGTCAACATTAAATTACAAGTATATGCACACTTTATTCTTTCATTTGCTTTTAAGAAATTCACTAGTTGACACAATGCCCTAGGTCTTTTTCCAGAAAAAAAAATTTAAAATGCATCAGAGAGAGCTAAATGTACATCCAAGCTACAAGACTAAGCCTTCAATAAGTATAGCCCAGAAAGACAGCACTGACAGCCTTTAAGATGAAATCGCATACCAAAAATATATATAGCCCTCAGAATTAATGTATGCAGTATGACTATTCAACACTAGACAGAGTTATAAAACTCAAGTTAAAAAATTAAAATATATTTAAAAAAATTTAGGAACTAATTAGCCATGTTTCTCTCCATGAATACATTGCTGTCCTTATTTTAAAAAAAGTTGTAATGCAATCTCTACTTCTTTGTAATGCACAAAGTAGTAATATGTGGAAAGAGCTGACCTGGTAACTAGACTAAGGGTGAAGTTCACCATTTAAATCATTAGTTAAAATTTAAAAATATGAGAGTTACCTCAAGTACATTCTTCATCAGAACCCACTCTGACATTCGATTCCCTCTAGTGGAAGGAATGAGTATCTATCAGTTCTTATTTTTCATTTAAGCAGAAATAAAGCCTTTCATTACCCAAGACATTTTTTTTTTACAGAAAACACAACTAAGTACTACTTGTTTCACTAAGTACCATGCTTAGAGCCCCTTTCTGAGCAGAAGGATGCAGAGAAGTTCTCATAGACTTGCATACTAAAGTGAAAGTCTGGTCATTTAGTCACATCATAAAATGTTTGGAGAGCTTTCATGGCAAAGTGGCAGTTTAAGGAGTTCCCATCTCTCACTGTTTATTCCAATTCTGCATTCTCATCATTGTTCTAGCTAGCACAGCTGTTGTCTCACTTGACTGAGAGGCCTGCTACAATCAAATACACTGGATTACTTTTCAGTTAGGTAAGTTGCTCAAGACAACTCCTCCCTCAAGCTGCTGTGCATTAAAAGCTGTTTAATGACAGTACCTAAGCCAAATTAATACAGATAAAAAGAGTCCTCCACTTCCTCTCTCGCCTTATGAGCCACAGACTTCTGCCACTTACCATACTCGGGGGTTCTGAAACACCCCCAATCACATAAACTAATGTGAGTCATTAAGATAGCTGAACACTATCCTGGAAAAATATCACAGACTGGTTGAGATTGGAAGGGATCTCTGGAAGTCATCTGGTACAACCCTCTGCTCAAGCAGGGTCACTTACAACAATGTTCAGATGTTGTTTAATATCTTTTAAGGGGAGACGCCACCACTGCCCTGCGCAACCCATGCCAGTGCTCAGTTAATCTTACAGTGAAAGAGTGTTTCCTGATGTTCAGAATGAAACTCCTATGTTTCAGCTTCTGCCCATTGTGTAACGTCCTGTCACTAGGCACCAGAGAAAAGAGGTGGTCTCCATCCTATTTGCACCCTCTTCTTTGGGCATTTATCCCTTCCCAAGCCTTCTCTCCTTCAGGCTGAACAGTCCCAGCTCTCTCAGCCTTTTCTCACAGGAGAGGTGCTCCAGTCCCTTAACCATCCTTGTGGCTCTTTGTTGGACTCTTTCCAGTCTGCCCACATTTCTCTTGTACTGGAGAGTCCAGAGTTGGACACAGTATTCTAACTGTGGCCTCACAAGCACAGAGGAAGGATCGCCTCCCTCAGCCTGCTCATAACATTCCTCCTAACATAGTCCAGCATGCTATTCACCTCCTTTGCTGCAAGGGTACACTGGTGGCTCACGTTCAACTTTGGTGTCCACCAGAGCCCCCAGGGCCTTTTTTTGCAGCACTGTTTTCCAGATGATCTGCCCTCAGCAGATAGTGGTGCTTGGGGTTGTTCTTCCCTGGTGCAGGACTTTGCACTTCTCCTTGTTCAACTACATGGGTTTTCTCCATATCAGCAAGTTGAATCAACTTAGAAAAACATGAAAAAAGACATAAGAGAAAAAGACTGAAGCAAGAAATGAAAAAGCACTAAGAGACAGAGAAGAAATAGACATCCCCATTCAATGGACAAGTTGGTAGTTCAGTTCTGCCATAATGTGAAACCTGCTTTGTGTCAATATAATAACAAGGATGGGTAAGGCACAGGAACAGCTGCAGACTCCTTAAACAGTGCATCTGATATGCAACCATGGCATAAAAAAGTATTTTGGTTTTCAAATTCAGAAAGTCAGGAAAATCTGGAGTTTTACAAGCACAGAAAATTTAAAATCAATTTTGGGGTAGGTTGCTAAAATTGGTAGTTTTACCTCCAAGGAAGCTCAAATTAATCACAAATTATCCCTTCCTTACAGTTGCTCTACAGGTAACACTGATGTCATAGGTCAGTATGACAACCCTTCCCCAAAGCACAAGATATGTCTGACTCTGCCCTGTGTCCTGAAGATAATATTCCTCCCTCTCAAAACACCAAGAATAAATACATAAAGTGTTTCCTGAAAGCAATTTTCACATGAGATGGAATTCTATGATTCCATACACAATGCTTTTGATAAGTGCTGAAGCCACCAACACAGCACAATGTTGATAAATTACAAACGAACAGTAACAAACTCACCCCCAAAGAAAGTCCCTATACAACTTTAAGTCTCAGCAACATGTGAAAACCTTGAAACCTTCCTGAACAAAAGTTCTAGAGAGAAAAAAGGTAGGTCTAAAGAAAAAGTTTACACAGGTTTAAAAAACAAACAAAACAAACAAACAAACAAACAAATAAAAAATCCCCAAGAAAGTCTAATAGTATTGCAATATTTGTACAGTCCTTTTGCTCTAAGCCACCCTAAACTCAATTATAAAATGAAGCTCTAACGCTCTTTCAGCTATTTTTGTAATTATTTTTACACAACAATCATTACCATATTTTAGCTCTTTGAAATAACATTAAAATACTTTTATGAAAGAAATATTTGGAAGAAAATACAACAGAAATAACATTAAATTACTTTAACAAAGGAAATACTTGGATGAAAATACAACAAGCAATAACACTGATCGAAAGATTTGCAAACTATGGTTCAAGACTGGAAGAGAGAAATTGCATATATTGCAGTTGTGTGTACTAAGTTAAGTTCTTTCTTATTAAGGCACTGATTTGACAATATGCTTATAGCGTATGTATCTGTATTATAATATTAAGAAATTGAACATCCAGTGCAATATTTGACATACATCTTTTGAAATGAAACCCTGTGTGACATAATGCAGGATAATTAAGAGCTATTCTGAAATCCTGCTCCATGGCTACTTATTTGTTTAACAACAGTTTTCTGAATAAAACATGGTTTAATTGATATAAGTTGCCTTTATGGAGTCTAAGGCACAGAACATGCTTCTTACCTCTAATTGTTGATACTCTGTTACATTAATCTTATCAATTGATTTTGCCAGACCAGGATAGTGGATGACATCATCTAAATCTTCTGTGTCTTCAGTATCAAATGTAGAAGCACTTTCTACTGTCACTTTCACAGGAACACCTGTCTAATTACACCAGAAAACCACACCAACTTACAGCATTACAATGCGCAGCAAAAATCAAAGATTAAATTGTATCAAAAGCTTAATTTAAATGTAGTTGTTTCCTAGAGTCCCTGACAATGTATATACATTGTCCAGCTATATAATTTTGAAATAAATTTGCATAAAACAATATTAAAAAAAATCAATCCTATGTGTGCATATATTGGGTACATGTGGTGAGGATTTAGCAGGGTCCCTGTGAGGCACAGCTAGGGCTACCCCATGTCAGACAGCTGGTCCCACCTGATCCATTGCAGGGCAGAGCTGGGCTCAGCAGTGAAGCTGGTGGAGCATCGGGGTGAGATGGTTTAACAAAGGGCAAAAAATGCCAGACAGGAAGAAGAGGTGGGAACAAAGAGAGTAAGAAAAAACAGAGGGAACAGCAGACTAGGAGCAGGAAGAGGTGTTCCATGGTGGAGCCAATACCCTCACTCCGGCCAGGAAGACCCACGTCAGAGCAGATGGATGGATCAAAGGAGCTGCAGTGCATGGGAATCCTGTGGCAGTGCAGGTTTTCCCAAAGGGAAAGTCCATGGGAAGCCTACACCAGAGCAGGGTATAAGTGAGCAGCCATCACACCCTTCTGTGAGCCAGTTTAATTTATTAGTATATAAAAATGTACTTCTCCAGCTATTCTACAGTGGGCAAGGTAGGAGGGAAGATGGAAGTAAAATGCAAAGGAGATGGAAGAAAGTGGGGATTTTTCTTCTCCTGCTGGTATGTTTACTGGAGCAGTTCACAGAGCAGTTCAAACACAAGTACGTAATCCAAGTCCAAGACAGAAAAGATGGTGCAAAAGCCTTCAGATAAAAATGCTGTTAATCCTCTTATTGCCTCTGAAGGGATTGTGCCCATACTCCAACCCAGCTTGCTCATATGACTAGGAAACCAAAAGATACAGATACAGAAATGGAAGTAAACTAACTAGCAAAGAAGTTTCAACCAAATGCTGATGTAAACTATTTTTTTGCACTTCCATGAGAGATTATCTTTAAAAGTATGTTCCAGTCTTAACTTTTAGACAATAAATTCTGTTGAGAAAGAACATTTTCATCTTTTTTTGGCATTCACCTAATAAAGAAACCACTATGAGAGAAAAAGTACCTGAATCTCCACTGGCAATTCTCCAGTACGATCCAGAGCCCCACCTCTACAGTTAGGAAAAAAAAACAACAAAACACTTCTGAGAAAGTAAGTTTGTAATGTCACCATTGCTACATTCATTTCCAAATACAGGATTCTAGGGCAGGTGAAGCACAAGAGTAAAAACAGCATTAGACACTGCACTGTATCCCTTTAACCCTCATTAGATCCTCACTTTGTTCTATTAGCACCCCCTACCTAATCATGACTTAGAGCAACATTACTGGATGCTAACATTAATATCTTCAGTAGGCATCTTGCTTAGTTAATTATTTTGAACTAAAGTCAAGAGGAGAATTTGGTGCTCAGCATTTTAAAAAATAAGTTTAATAACTACAGTTATGATAGAGCAATAAGGAATTTTTTTTGTTTAAATAGTTATACAGTCTCCATTTTGCAAGGCCAAGGTCAAGGGTATAGATTTAAAAAAAAACAAACAAACCCAAACAAAAGCTGTTTCAAAAGAGAGCTTCCATGCGTTACTTTTTTTAGTTTTATTTTAAGTCACTGGACTTAGATGATCACAATAATTATGCTTGTATTGGGGGAAATGAAGCAGAAAGAAGAGGTGGAAAAAATACCTAGGCATCAAATGCCAAATCAACTATACTACAAGTTTACAACACTAACTTGCACCTTCAGCTATGATACATCTGATAAATTATTATTAACAAAAGAACAAGCAGGCAAGGTAGGTTTGGTTCTGCTGGGGTTTTTTGCTACATCTGAATATTCCTATGGCCATCATTTATTTTTGTGTATTTTAAATACTTACTAGAACAGAATTTATGTAAAATCCCCAAAATTTATATAAACAGAAAAAAAAAGGATGCAATATGAAATTACATGTGTAACTTTCAAATAATATTTTAAAAAGACTAACACTGTTCTCTACTATATTTATCATGCTGGTTTTATGCTTTATTATTTTCCCTTGTACTATGAAAACCTCACCTGCATCTCTTTGCACGCTCTGCAGTCCGCCATGGAAGGAAGCCTTTTGTGCCTGGTGGTAGTGGTTTTGGTGAGTAACTCTCTTTCAAAGATGTAATTTTTTTCCCAGGACTTACCGATTTTTTAGACAATAGTCCTGTATTGAACAGCAAGATTAGAAGAAAAGAGTATTCGTTATACCTAATTATTTACATACAAATTCACAGCATACTGTTCCTAAGTAACACCTCCTGTGTAATAAAAGGGACTATTAATATAATAACTATTATTAATAGTAAGTAGGAAATCTGCCATTCAGCCTAGCTATGCTAAAGTGTCCAAAAACTTGCAATTTTAAGCCAATATACTTAACTGCTACGTTAGGTTGATGCAGCTAAGACAAGCTGTTATTCAAAAAGGAAGTAAAATTTTGTAGCTGAAGAGGTTCATGAACATTACTAATTTCAGATACCTAATTCCATTGGCTCACATGGGAGACAATCCATGTAGACAATAAAGCTATCTATGTGCTTCAAACTGCCCTCTAGTGGCTTTAGTGTGAAGAACGTTGGTTTATTTGTGGGCAAAATGGTTACAAATAAAGCTGGCACTCGTGGATTGCTTGTACTTGACACTGGCAATCTCTTCACTTAAGAGAACTAGTAATGAAAAAAGTCGTGTTCACCAGCCCAGTCTTTTGCTTTTGTTTAAATCATATACTATTAAAGTAGATTCAGAAAAGAAACCTAATGTGGATGAGCACTAACTCAGGCTGCTCTAAGTCAGAAATTAACAAGTCCAGAAAACTTAAATTTGTTCACCTAATATTTCATACAGTTAAACTAGCGAGAATTAGGGTTATTATTTCTCTGAGATCAATAAAACAACTGATTTTGTAATGGTATGGACATGTATAATTATGGTAATGAGATTCAAAATTTCAATTCCGTCTCAAAATAGTAAACAAGATAGTTTTCACCTCCTGACTCCCTCCCTCTCTTAAAAAAACCCCAAAACACACCAAAAAAAAACAAAAAGAAAGAGGAAGGGAAAAAAAAACAAACAAAAAACAAAAAACCCCACACCAAAAACCCCCCACACCACCACAACTATATATGTCAAGCATTTTCTTCCACCACCCTGATCACCACAGTTTATTTGTACAAAGACTTCAATTTGATTTATGCTTACCTCTCTGTTTCCAGATAACTAGAGCAAAGATGAGAAATAGTCAAATGTACTACATTGAAATTTTTAGTAGCTTACTGAAAAAGTGTATTGCAGCTATCAGTACTAAATTATAAATATTCAAAATACCTATCTTATTTTAAACATACTATTTATAATAGGTTTACATTGAGTTTAAAAAAAAATCTTAGAACATTTTGTACATCAGTAAAAAATGCATGTTTGTTTGTTTGTTCTGGCAAAGGACAGCTTGCTACAGAAAGGTTACAATAGCAGAAGAACTAGGCAACTTACTACAGCCAAGCTTCGCAGAAGTGAAATCTTGTGGAGAGGATGCACTCAGAATAAATATGTGCAATTCTTCCACATATTTAAGTCAGCATGTCCTACCGTTTTTCCAGCCGCTATCTAGCAGCACTAAAAACAAAAGCAAGTTTCCTATAGATACCAGTGATGATAGAAGATGCACTACTGAATTAATAATAAATTGAATTTTTTTGGAGACAAGTGTTCTGTAAAACACTAACATCGTATATTTTACAATTAAAGCTCTTAAGCATTAATTTTGTAGACTAAATTTACTGTAGTCAGAGAAAATAAAGACAGTATTACCGATACGAATAGTAGCTTTTCCTTTTCGACCACTTCCTAGGACAATAGTTCTTTTCTTTGGTCTATTTTTCAAAGCATCCTTGGAAGATGGAGATGTCAGCCACTTATACTGGAATTTTTTTTTAAAGAAAGATAAATCAGTTTAGTAACTGATAGCTAAAGAGGTACTTATTTAAAATAGGAGGGGGTTTTGTCATATATAGAGAACACTGGTACTTACAGAAAACTTAATAAACTGTAAAATCAGGAAAAAAAAACAGAAGTCCCACAAAGCCCAAATTCAAACATAGATTTGATGCAAGTCTGAGTGCTACATTATCAGAAAGTGTTCCCAAAACTATAATATCCCATCTGATATTTTCCTATCTCCTGTGCAAAACACTTCTTTTATAGCAAAAAACCCACAGCATCAACCCTATAAAGAGACAACTCTGGCTTCTGCATTTCATTCTCAGAAAACTGGCTTGATAGGAATGGCTGGCTCAGGCCAAAGTTCTCCAGAGTAATAAAAGCTTCCCTAACATGATTTTGCATTACCAATAATATCAGTATTTCAAAAAATACAAAGTTGTATTTTCACTGCCTTGTAAAGAAAATTCATCCTTACAAAGTAAAAGCCCCCAAACTAAAATTAAGAGACAGTGATGATCAAAGCCCAAGCTGTACTACAAACTTCATTTCCTTACAGCAATAGCTCTATTCTTACAGCTTCCCTTTGCCCTGATAAAGTTTCATTACTCCTGGTAGAGACATTTAAGTTACACTGCAATTGTTTTTCTATGTGCATCCCTAATACAGGGTCTACTGCTAAGCAGCTGTTGAAGGAAATACAGATGACATTAACACAAAGTTTTTCTCAGCTTTAAACACCACATCAGAGTAGGAGGAATTGTATGGCAAAATTATTCCCATCTAAAGCACAGGGAAGATTAAAATGCCATTACTGTGCTCTAACCAACCAAATTTAGCCCAAATTTATCATTGGCAAGAAAAACCTTTTTTTTCCACTTGGGACTCAAATAATTCTTCTGTAAGTTCTGCAGGGTCTACAGCTACATCTAGCTCCTCAAGATAATGAATTGTTCTTTTTAAACCAAAAACAGACAAAGAATAAAATGAAATTGTAAACGTCTAAGAGCATCTTAATTTTGTTTTACGAGATACATAAAAGGGCAGCTTTACTAGGTTAACCCTAAAGCTCATCTAGACCAGTAACCTGTCTCTTGTCTAAGTGCCTGCTGCTTTTGTTGCATCCAAGTATAAAGACAGCAAAACATTAACACTATGTTTTGAAAGCAGCTTGTTTTATAGACACCTTGTAGTGGGTTGACCCTGGCTGGACAGCAGGTACCCACTAAAGCCGCTCTCTCACTCTTCAACTGGACAGAGGAGAGAAAATATAACGAAGGATTCATGAATTGAGATAAGAACTGGGAGAAATCACCCACTGACCACCGTCACAGGCAAAACAGTTGGAAGTGGGGATATTAATTAAATTGATTACTAATGAAATCAGAGGAGATGAATAAGAAGTAAAATAAATCTTAAAAACACCTTCCCCCCATCCCTCCTTCCTTCTCAAGTTCTACCTCCTCCCTCTGCAGTGGCACAGGGAGATGGGGAATGGGAGTTACGGTCAGTTCATCACAGGTTGTTTTCTGCCACCGCTCAGGGAGGGGAGTCCTTCCCCTGCTCCCTGTGGGGCCCCTCCCATGGGAGACAGTCCTTCATGAACTTCTCCAGCCTGAGTCCGTCTCACAGGTAACAATTCTTCACAAACTGCTTCAATGTGGGTCATTTTTCCACAGGGTGTAGTCCTTCAGGCATAGGCTGCTCCAGTGTGGGTCCCCCACAGGGCCACCCACAAGTCCTACCAGGAAAACCTGCTCCAGCATAGACTCCTCTCCCCATGGGTCAGCAGGTCCCTGCCAGGACCCTGCTCCAGTACAGGCCCCCCACAGGGTCACAGGCTCCTTCAGGCACCCACCCACTCCAGTGTGGGTCTCCTCCACTGGCTGCTTGTGGATCTATGCATCCCTGTTCTTCACATCCATGGGCTGCAGGGGCACAGCGGCTTCACCATGGGCTGCACCACAGGCTGCAGGGGAACCTCAGCTCCGCTGCCTGGAGCACCTCCTCCCACTCCTTCTCCACTGACCTTGGTGTCTGCAGAGTTTTTCACGTGTTCTCACTCTGCTCTTCTCTGGACGCAATTTTCATCTGCCACACAACTTTTTTTCTCCTTCCTAAATATGTTATCACAGAGGCATTACTGTCATTCCTGATTGGCTCAGCCTTGGCCAGCAGCAGGTCCATCATGGAACCTAACTGGCATTGGCTCTACCAGACATGGGGGAAGCTTCTAGCAGCTTCTTACAGAAGCCACCCCTACCAAACCAAAACCTGGCAACTCAAACCTGATACACACTTTCAATGGCTTTTTCTTTAACGTATTCAGTCTCTCAGAAACTCCACAAACTTTCACCACCTATAACACTCAGTCATATCCACAATTACAATTCATTATACTGATACACAGTGCTGCTAAAATAATACAACTTTCTTTTGTTTTAGCTGCCCACCAAATTTAAAGGCATAAATTAGCAGCAGGGAACTAACGCTTCTTGCAAACCTGAAAACCCAACCCAAAAGGCAATCACCTACATGCTATTGAAAAACAAAGAGAAACAACGCAAAAGAGGATGGAAGGACTGCTGGGACTGGTGGAATAATACGCTACTTATCAAGTACTGACTGCTGGTCAGTACTTCTTCAGTCATGTTGTTAATGAAGTATGAAGAATTGCCAGTAAAACTTTAGACACTGCACTAAGTGGCAAAATATAAAACTAATGTCTTGAGTCAAGTTATCTCTTAGTATAAGGGAGATTCCCCAGAGTTGCTTCTTTTCATGGTTTGACTTTCCAAACAGATGCTATTTTCATGTGATCCCTGCAACATTTTGCAAGTATTGATTGCATCTGCCAGGGAGACAGAGCTTCACAACCAAGGTCAATTTCTCAAAAAAAGTCTTCTAGAGATTGAAGTGGGGAACTGTACTAATCCTCAAGGAATTTTACACACAAATTCTCAGATTATTAGATACTCCCTACAGATCCACAGCCCTGACTTTTAAGTCTTTTCAAACTGAAAAGAGTAATAAGTTCCAGAACAAGAACTGGGATAGCTGCGGTTCTGTGAAAGAAAGAACAACACTTATTTCTTTCCTGTCTCCTCTGGGAGCTGAATCAGGTTTTTTTGTATTTGAACAGTGTATCTAATAATAAATACTCCAGATACTCAGTTTATGCACATTACTGTGAACTCTCTGTGGACTGTTAGATAAAGATGAAAGGGTGTACTGCACTTTAACTGAACTCTGTTTTCTTAGACGGTTTGCATTGGAAAGGACAGTCTTGAGTAACTTAAAAAAAATCTTAATTATATAAATTAGTGACATGAAGTAAGTTTCAAAATAAATTAAGTTTTGAATTTTAAATTGCAGTTTCCTTTACTTTTAATGAAAATTTATTATTACCATGTTAATAAGAACATGTGTAGTAGAAAGCCCTCCAGCAGCAATATTTATTTAACGTTCTACAGTAATGCCCACGTACACACACATTTCCATTTTTCTTTTCATTAAATGTATATTCTGGTTTTTTTACATGTTACACCTTAAATTCCATGAGAAACCATACAAAAGCCCAATACAATATCTTGTTGCTGACAGTGTTTTTAGGTTTTTCCCAACATAGTGGGGTTTGTTGGTTTTTAAACTGCCTAAAAGTCAAACTTCTGTTCATAACTAGAATAGCTGTTTTAGATTCATTTTGAACAAAGTTGTGCAATGGCAGCTGCAAAGAAAACTCCAAACTCATTCCAAAATCCGTAAAACATACCTCTGAATTAGCACTATTTCCATTCTTAAGAACTCTTTCAATAATGTTTTTCATCAGAACATGACCTAGAATGAATTAAAATACATTACTAAGAATTCTTGTATGAAACAACTCTTTATGTGAACAAAGAGATCATTGAATAAGCAGTACGCATTACCTATCCTTCTTGTTTTCCTAATTTTAAAAATGTTTAGCAAATTACTGTGGCATGGTTTTATTTCTTAAAACCAGTTTACCTTTCCACTTATAGTTACTGAAGAAGAAAAAAAAAACACCACCACACAAACAAGACGAAGGCAGACACAAATACATACCTATTAATGGATTTTTTCTTATGTCAAGTACCACTAATGTTGTATTAGTTTGAAGAGCATCTAATAATGATCTTGCTCCCTCACTGGATATTCCACACTGCTGCAAATCAAGTGCTGAAATGTTTAAGGAGGTAAAAAAAAAAAAAAAAATTCATTGCACTAATGACATTTAGTTAATAATTTAATTTAATAGTCAATATCTAAAAAAATTAACCCACATATGCTGAAAATCTCCATTTCATAGAACAGGAAGCATAAGAAACAGGGACATGATAACAGCCATGCGTAAAACAGGAGTATTACTTTAAAAGAAGAAAACTAAAAAATTTAAATTGGTATTTTAGATCAACTTAAATAACTGTTAACAACTGCAAAGAAAGTAATATAAACCACTCTACAACCACTGTGGGCAACCTGTGCCAGTGTTCAGACACCCTCGCAGTGAGAAAGTTTCCTGACGTTCAGGAGAAATCTCCTGTGTTTTAATCTGTACCCACTTCCTCTTGCCTTGTCACCAAGTACCACCAGAAACAGTCTGTTTCCAACTCCTCTACAGCCTCCCTTCAGATATTTGTATGCCTTGTAAGACCCCACTCTGAACCATCTCTTCTCCAAGCCAAACAGTCCCAGCTTCCTCAGCCTGTTCTGCAATGAGAGTTGCTCTAGTCCCTTCATCATCTTAGTGGCCCTTCACTGGACTCTCTCCAGTAGCTCCAGTTCTCTCCTGTATTGGGGAATCCACATGTGGCCTCACTTTTGTTAAAAGGAAGAATCACCTCCCTCAACCTCCTCACAAGTCTTTCCCTATTGCACTCCGGGATACCACTGGCCTTCTTTGCCATGAAAGCACTTTGCTGGCTCATGGACAGCCTGTTGTCCACCAGGACCTGCAGGACCTTTCTACAAAGCTGCTTTTCAGCCATACAGACCCCAGCATGTTCTGGTGCATGGGTTTATTCCAGCCTGGGTACAGGACTTTGCACTTCCTTTTCTTAAACTCTGTGAGGTTCCCATCAGCATCTTTTCCAGCCTGCTGAGGTCCCTCTAGATGGCATCCCAACCCTGCCTTCCCAGGGATCCAAGTAAGGCTGACTAGCCTTTAGGTTCCTGGGTCCTTCTTCCCAGACTTCTCAAAGATAAGGGTGACATTAGCTATCCTCCAGTGCTCATGCACCTGTTTTCCCAATCACCATGCTCTTCCAAGGATTATTGAGAGTGGCCTCAAAATGACATCAGCCAGCTCCCTCAGCA
Organism: Neopelma chrysocephalum; assembly: GCF_003984885.1. Lineage (NCBI taxonomy): Eukaryota > Metazoa > Chordata > Aves > Passeriformes > Pipridae > Neopelma > Neopelma chrysocephalum. The sequence continues at coordinate 326,232 of NW_020925569.1, forward strand.
CTTGTGGATGCATCCCATTAGGACCTATGGACAACTGTTTGTCCAGTTTGTTTAAGTATTCTCTAACCTGATCCTCTTCCATCAGTATGCATGTTATCTGTAAACCTGCCTCAAACTATAAAACAGTTTCAACAGGTATTTAATTCCACGTACAGAATGCTATGATTTACACCACCACCTTTAGTAATTTTGTACAGATATAATGTAGAACAAATTAATTCTCAAAAATACTAGAGGACAATACTAGATGACACAAAAGTATTTGGATACTTTGGCAATTCAAAAGAGAAAGAAAAATTTCTTTTGAAAAAAAGAGTATTCTTCCCCAACTGCATAGCGAGTTACTCTTCTGGTGGCAATTGTTATAACTGACAATTTTAAGTTTTCTGCCTGCCACTACCATATCTTAAGAGTCTATTTTGCAATACCTTTCAGCCAAAGGTCCTCTCCTAGACAGTCTGCAAAGGCACTTGCTCCTCTATCTCCAACAAGCATGTTGCAGTTCAAAGTAACCCGTCTCAAGCCTGTCATATATTCAAGATCAGGTCGCCTGTAACGCAGGCTTTCAGCCCAAGCTTCACCATGTCTTCTCACTGCCTGGTGCTTTGCAAACAAAGAAGCTGTTAACAATGCAAAGCCAAGGCCATTACTGATGAAAAGATCACAAGTTATCGTTCTTTGTAATTCATGCTCAATGGCTTGAGTGCGGATATAAAGAAACACAGTTATACTGTTTCGGAGTTTAAGAAATGCAAGTAATTTTTAAACCTTACAGTTAACTCATGTTTGTTCGGTTTACCCAGTTTGCAACACAAATCATTAAACTTTGCAACAAAATATCTTTTTACCTTCTTTTGGCAGACAGACACTTTCAACACATTGAACAGGAAATGCATGCATACTACAAAATTCTGTGCTTTCACAAAAACCACTGTTAACATTAATTAGAATATTGCACTAGTCACATGCTTACTGTTAGTTAATCAGTAGCTTCTAAACTGTAAAATCAATTATTCTTACCCAGTGCTTAAGAATACCTGAGATATTTAAATCCCACATTAGTAAACTAAGTTAGTTTTGGCATATAAAGTCACAGCTTTCAGGACTATACACTTCAGTATTCACATTATGCTCCTCACAAAGTGCTTTAATGGATTTAAGAGCTTGAAAGTAAAAGAAAAAAATCAAATGTATTAAGTTCTTGTGAACATTTTGTTCTAAGAAAGTTATTAAAATACCTTTAATACATTTGCTATATGTTCAGCCCCTCGCCATGTGAGGCTACATGCCGTGAAGTTTACAGATCTGATAGTAGCTGCATTTTTTATACTCTGGCAGACTGCTGAGGAACAAAAAAGAATGCATGTTATCTACACACATGACTTCCAGATTATCAAGACACAGTTTTTCACTGCCCTATGAAGAGGCTAAATCAGCTTTAACAGGCAAAAGCTTTGACAAAGAAATAGCGTTACGTGAGACGTATATTTTAAATACATTTAAAGTCTTCTAGGTTTATACATTTCTAGTGCAAATGTTTAGAAAAGAGTATCTGAACAACCTAGAACATATTTTATTTCAGTTTACTTGCGGAAACTCAGGAAAGAGTTAAGAAATATAAATACTGTTTTAAATACAAGTATAAACATCATTATAAAGTAGTATGGCTCTTTACTAGCATCAAGTCTTTAAAAGTTGTTGAATCATGTAGAATAAAGCGAGGATTGTTATTTTAATCATTACAGACAAATTTAAAACAGGAATGGAAATACTGAAAAACTTGCTGACCTATTTGGAAACTAAAAAAAGAGAAAAGTATATTTACACATTTTTGATTCTGAACTTACTTTCCAACCCTCCATCTCCAATTGGACAGTGGGCTAAAGAGACACTCTCCAGAGATGAAGCTGTGGCCAAGCCCTTAAGAATAAAACAATATTGTCAACTGGCTTTAAAGGCAAAAAAAGAGAAAAGACCAAGTCACCTAAACCACACAAACTCTGTGCTCCCTACAAGAAACTCTAGGGGTTCAGAGGAAAGTCAAAACATGCAAACCTTTAAGTCCAGTTACAGCTGGTTCATTTCTTTAGAACAAGAGGAACCTCCTTTCCTAGAAGCCACTCACTAGCAAATTCAAGTGTTCCAATAATACATCTTGAAGACCAGTTTTTATCTCCTTGGTGTACCACAACTCTCCTTCTATCATGTACATGCACAGTAATTTCAGTCAAAAGCATACATTATATGCCTCAAACACATGCCTGAGATGTTGCTAAGATCTTTCCACTAAGGCTTGATGAATGTGATTTTGAGACATTTGGATAAACTAGGTTATAGTAAAGATCTCAACAGAATCATTTGTATTATGCATAACACAAACATAACTTAGAAGAGAACCATCCTTGTCTGACAAATACTTAGAAAATTTAGTTGCTACTATTCTTTATTCTGGGCATATTTGCCATCTATTTGTATACTAATATATTCTCACCTTTGTTAAAAGTGTTAGATCTCTTTCCCTCAGAAGCAAACCCTGCAGTTCTAAATTTTTTAGTACATCTGATATACTGAGACAGCCTTTCACAGCTTTGCATAGTTGGCCAGTTAAGTCTTTTGATAGAGTTGCTGGAGTTCTCCTTCTAAAGTAAGTTTTATATCTTTCAACACCTAGTAAACAAAGGAAATTACACATCAGTAAAATCAAGTATCTACTGGCTTAAAAGCAATCACAATCACACCTTGCTTTTCTTTGCATATTTTCTGAAATAGAAATAATTCCTTAGGCAATACAATTCCTCCCCCCATGTATTCAATCATACTGATGTTTTATGCAACAAATTGCAACACGCGTACATCAAAATATTTAACTTTTATAGCCATCACTACGGACCTGATCCTTCAAGACCATGTTGATGTAAACTTCTTATTCCAATAGAAGTCAGAGTCTTATTATGCCTGATAGCATTCAGAAGTGGTGCCCAGTCAGTAGCTTTGATGTGATCTACAATTAGATCAATACCATTCTGAGTCAGGTTAGCCTTCACAGCTTTCAGTGGGACAGAGCCTTGAAGTTCACAAAGATGTTCATAATGTGAGTAGAAATCCAGCATGCACTGCCTTCTTAATTTGACTGACTCAATCATTTCTTTTATGTGATATATTTCTCTGTAAAATAAAAAAGGGGAAAAAAGATATAAAATTTTTTCAATGTATAACTGATTTTGCGACACAGTCTCAATTCAATATGCATACCCAAAACATGGAAATGTTCCTATATATTGTATAGCATTTACATGTCCTTAATGTGGCAGCTAAAAAACTGATGTCTTGTGATGCTCACTACTTGCGTAAGTACAGCTGAATAAATAAGGGGCTGAAAAAAAACCCAAACCAACAAACCCACATTTTTATTCTCCCCACACAAACAGGTATATTCAAAACACAAAAGGCCTGATCTTCAAGCACTAACTGTTGTAAAGATCTTATTTTCCTCTTAAAATTTAATTTTGTAGTGTCAGGGTCTGCAGACTCCCAAAAGCCTTGGATACTCCCTGGCCCACCATAAGGGGAAACATACAGAACTAGTTGGGAAACAGAACTTTTTTGCTACTTCAGCCAAAAGTCTAAATTCCTCTCAGAATACAAAATAAAAATGTGTTTTCCTAAATACTTTTGCTATTGCATACCTTATATATGTATCCCAGTAAATTTCAGAAAGCACTTTTAAGGTATAAGTTTTTGTTTTACATTAGTAACCATGTAGCAAAACAGTACTAACTTCCAAGGAGAATCTCTAAATACTGCTATTAAGCGTTAAGTAAATCCACTGTCTCAATAGAAATATTTGTCAGTATACATAGAAGATACATTTATTTAAGATCAAGATAGAATTAAGTATTCCATACAGGATATCAAACATTTTTCATATTGCAAACATTTTTTCTTACTGCTACAGACTAGAAAGCTTCAAGCAATCTTCTAAAAAATTCTGTATGTCAAATTAGGACAAGAATTACTGGACAGATACAAGCATGTAAGGACAGCCATTTCTAAGAATATAATTAGAAAAAAATTATATTTTTTAGTATTCAAATGACTAAAAATGTCATAAGATACAAACTCTAATAATACATAAGTTATATATAATACAATTAATATTACTATAATAATACAGTTCCTTCACACTCTTTTATTTATTTTATTTTAGCTATGATTTACCAGCATTTAATGATTAAACTGTGGCCACAGGAACAGAAATTATTAAATTATAGTCCAACACTTCAGCTTCAGAAAGTGGTCATCAGCTTTAAGGCACCAATGGCTTCTGGTCGATACAAAAAATACTAGCCTTTTATCTCCAGAGCTTAAGCAATACTCTTTCACAGTGGCTTTCATTCCAACACCTGAACACCACACCTCTAACTGAAGTAAAGAAACAAGACCCGGGCCCTAGAATTCGGAGCTAAACTCACTTGCAGGTAGAAAGGAAAAGGGCCAAACTAATTATACCCACAACACCTTCCAAATGAAAAACAGCTATGAAAGCTAGAACTCTTCTGCAATGAAGTCAGTGCATCTGACACAACCTTAGAGTATCTTGACGGGCTCTGACAGTGTACAGAGACAACAATTATTTACTTATCTTTCAATATAGATGCCAGAAAACATCAGATGATACTAGCTGGTAACAAATAAAAAGAAACACAAATAAAACTGAAAAATCCAATGCCATGCAAAGAGTCTCCAGGCAGGAGGCTATGACTTTGGAGCGATTAAAATAATGAGCTGGGCCAATGCATAGAGGAGCAAACAAATAGCACATCAGGTATTCACTGCCTGCAGAAGCCATGGCCATGTCGCACATCCCGAACTGCAGGACACAGGCGGGAAACTTAACTGGGCGCTGACCTTACGCTTACTTGCCTTGTTAACCATGGCCTGGTGGTCTTCTGGGACTGCGCTCATTGCATTTGACCTGCTGCCGCACTGTGTCTAAGTATGTAATGAAGCATCCAGATAACACACGCAAATAGACAATCGTGGTTTTAACTGGCATAAAAGAGGAGCTTTTTAGTGTTTCACCCACTCAATATTGACACCGCTTCTGAGAACTCCTTCAGACCGTCCACCGGCAACAACCAGGGGTTGCGCTGTCCGCCGCCACCCCCAGGAGCACGCGAGAGGCGGCCGGTCGCTCCCGCACCCGCGACCCCGCGCCCCCCGCCCCGACGGTCCCCCCTTCCCGGAACCGACTTCAGCCACCTCCGCGGGCTCCGCGCTCGCCCCCTGAGCCCCTGCCCGCTTTTTCCGCTGCCCCTCCGCGGGCTCCGCGCTCGGCCTCTCCTGCGCCGCCGTTACTGCCCCGTTACGGCCTCCGCCCGCGCCGTTACCGCGGCCGCGCGCCTCCCCCTCGCTCCAACCGCCGCCGCCGCGCGCCGCCACGTGGCACGAGAGGCTGACACTCCATTGGCCACTGCCCCTCTGCCCGCCCGCGTGCAAAATGGCCGCACCCGGCTATGGCAACGGCGGGGGAATTGGGTGGAAACTCCACGGCTGAACGCGAACTACCTGTGTTAAGAAAAGATAAAAAAGCTTTAAGTGCAGTGCTGAAAGAAAGCAGACAGGCTGTCCTTCAGTACGTTTTATACATGCTGCCTAGCTTTACTGTGAGCAAGGCATGCGAGTAAGGAGCTGTATCGGTAGGGAAACAGCTCTACTCATGTACAGCAGTAGCCGCACTCAACTGCCCCGAGCAGTCCGGGAGGGTGAACAAATTCCGCTTTCACAGTTACGTTTCTCATTAGTTTCCTAGGTTAGTTTACATAGAGGAGACTTCACATCAGAGAACCATTAACATTCAGTGCAGTGCATTACACAGTGCAACATTTAAGGCAAAATAACTCAAAATGGAGTCTAAGTGCTGATCCTAGAATTTGGAGCTCATTCATGTGTAAGGACACCAGCTAATTAAAAAAAAATTATTACTGTAGATTGATGACTAAGAGTGACTTGGTTATCTAAAAAGTTATGTCTCTAGTCTGCTTGTAGGCAGCAGGATTTAAACTCTAAAGTTGAACAAACTCCAGAGAGCTTTCCAGAGAAATTAGATGGGCCCCTAGAACATTGTGAGGACACTGTGTTTACGCAGATGCAATGTTACACACTGTCTTTGACTGACATCATAAGCAATTGAAGCACCTTAAGTGCTATCAAGTGTACGGAACAAGACTTATTTCAGTGAGTCTCAGATCACCATCCATGCAAATTATTTCACTGTGACATTTTGTGAATTGAATGTAAAAGACGAGACACAGGTCCACAATCAGCCAAATGGCAAAACCAGTGTTTTTGTGACTGTATTAAACAACATTTCTGGTGCTTGTCATACCTCTCAGTGCTGCAGACGAAACTCAAGCAAAATAAAATTCATATATTCTCAAGAACCTTTACTTCTAAAGATTTGCTGTTCAGGCTACTTAATTAAAAAGGCATCTCCAGAACTGAAGTTCATAATATTGCATAGAAACTGCTCCAAGTTGCCCAAGTTGCTCCCTACCAAACTTGATTTTCTTTGAAAAATAATGCTGAGTGTCCTTTTCCTTGGCATTTAATTCAGTGATTTTGCTTTGCATTCTATTTACTTCTCTAAAGTGTTTTCCTCTTTCTTTTATTTTTTAATTGAATTTTGGTGCACATGACGCAGATCTGCCAAAACAGTTGGGTACTGAGAGCATATCAAGACTGCTTTGTGTATATGAATCATTGTATATGCTCTAGACGCAGGCTTTATGTAGTATCTGTAATGATGTCTTATCCTGCATCCCAGGATCTGTCATGTGCAGACCTTTCACAGCCTACAAATTTGTTGCAGAACACACCCAGATTGGTGTGCAAACTGCAGGTTGTGCCCTGGCTGGTGGAAAAAGGCTGGAGCCCTGGGCAATCAGCTGGAAAGGGGCACTGCCCTTCTGCCTACCAAAGGGCGGCAGTCCTGCAGCACCGGCTGGCCAGGGGTGGCCGGTCACCCAGAGACTCTGCAGGACCCAATGAGAAGTGAGAATACCCCAAATACAAAATAATTTTTGCTGTAGTTTTGTTTTCTCTTTGGCTAGAGATCTCATTTCTTTTGTAATATATCATATATATTGTTTTTGCAACTATAATCACTACTTCCTTCTACAGTGAGAGGCATTTCCCTTTGTTTTAGAGCTGCAAAAACATAAAGTGATTTGGTGAGATACCAGGTGTATCTGATGTAGAGAACAGTCCTAAAACAGACCTAATTCTGTCACTTTGGCAAATGATGTAATCTTCACCATCTATTATTTTGCTGAATTTGTTGAACCAATTTTTGTTCTCGCTGTTTCCTTCCTGTATCTTTCTAGACTATATGCTCTTTGGATTTTGTTTGCGTTTTTGTTTAATGTATACTAATTTTTTTTCATCTGATTTAACATGACAGTCTCACACCATAGCCAACATTAGAGAGGCATCAGGGAGATAAAAAAAGGGCTGTGCACTTTACCCTTGTGCACAGTGGGTGGGCAGCAGATATTTTCTCTTTGATTTATGAGGATTTCTAGAAGGTATTCTACTTGATTAATGTTCTTCTATGTCATCCCTTACTGCCCAGTAAGGATGTATTAAAGGAACAACTTCACATTTTGTCCTTTTTTTTTTTAACTTCCCCTTCTAGCCTTTTAAAGTCTGCTTCCAAGACTAAATAGCTGATTCCAAGACTAAATAGCTAACAATTTTCCTCTGTTCTGCAGAATGCCGGTGGGGTTGAGTGCTAAGTGAAAAAAGGACAAACCCTAAATTTCCACAACTATTTGTCAGGTTTTAAGAGCTGCAGGTAGGACAGTTTTGTGTACCTTTTGTCCAGAAGCCTGAGAGGGCCCTTTGTTGCTAGGGAGAAAGGTTCATCAAGCAAAGATGTATTGGCAGAGCCTGTTAATCTTCTGCTTAAGGCATGGAGGAAATAGTTATTGTATTCTGTCATCATTAAACAGCTTTATCATATTTTTATTGGAAGCTCATGATTGCGTAAGACAAGTGCCCAGTGTTATTTATTATTTGCATTATACTGTAACAGGATTGACCCTTCAACACACACAAAATGTGTAAAACAAACTACAGAATCTCAATGATTGCCTCAGGGCACTGGAAAACTGGTAACAATGGATGAGGAGAAGGCTGAGATACTCAACACCTTTTTTGCCTCACTCTTCAATGGCAACCTCTCTTCCCACACTTCTTGAGTGGATGGACAGCAGGTTGGGGACTGGGGGGGCAAAGTTTCTCCCACTGTAAGTAAAAATCAGGTTTGTGACCACCTGAGGAGCCTGAATGTATGTAATGGGATGCATCTCAGAGTCCTGTGGCAATTGGCTGATGCAGTTGCCAAGCCACTCTCCATGACATTTTGAAAACTCGCAGAATCACAGAATCCCAGAATATGCTGAGTTGGAAGGGACCCACAAGGATCATCAAGTCCAACTCTTAGCCCTGCACAGGAACATCCCCAAGAGTCACACCGTGTCCCTGAGAGTATCATCCAAATGCTTCTTGAACTCTTATCAGGCTTGGTGCTGTGATCACATTCCTGGGGAGCCTGTTCCAGTGCCCAACTACTCTCTGGGTGAGGAACCTCTTTCTAAGATCCTAAACCTCCCCTGACACAACTTCAGGCCATTTCCTTGGGTCCTGTCACTGGTCACCACAGAGAAGAGATCAGTGCCTGCCCCTCCTCTTTCCTTCACAAGGAAGTTGTAACTGCAATGAGGTCTCCCCTCAGTCTCTTCTTCTCCAGGCTGAACTGACCAAGTCACCTCAGCCGCTCTTCATATGGCTTCCCCTCAAGGCCCTTCATCATCTTCATTGCCCTCCTTTGGACATTCTCTAAGAGCTTAATATCTTTCTTATATTGTGGTGCCCAAAACTGCACACAATATTCAAGGTGAGGCCGCCCCAGTGCAGAGCAGAGTGGGACAATCCCCTTCCTCGACCGGCCTGATGCCCCCCAGGAAATGGTTGGCCCTCCTGGCTGCCAGGGCACTGCTGACTCATATTCAACTTGCCATCAACCAGGACCCCCACGTCCCTTTCTGTGGCACTGCTTTTCAGCACCTCATTCCCAGTCTATGCAGATGTCCAGGGTTCCTCCATCCCAGGTCCAGAATCCAGCACTTCCCCTTGTTGAACTTCATCTGCTTGGTGATTGCCCAGTCCTCTAATTTGTTGAGATCTCTCTGCAGGGCCTCCCTGCCTTCCAGGGAGTCAAAGCTCCTCTGAGTGTTTTGTCATCTGCAAACTTGCTTAGTATCCCTTCCAGTCCTGTGTCCAAGTCATTTATGAAGATGTTGAAGAGCACAGGGCCAAAGATGGAGCCCTGTGGAACCCAACTAGTCACCAGTCTGATGTCACCCCATTCACTATTACCCTCCCTGTTCGACTCATGAGCCAATTGCTCATGATGAGTTTATCCAGCTGTATGCTGGAGAGTTTGTGCAGAAGGATCCTAGGAGAGGCAGTATTGAAGCTTTGCTGAAATCCAAAAAATTACATCAACTGGCTTCTCTTGATCAACTAGGTGAGTTACGTAAAAGGAAATCAGGTTGGATAAGCAGGACTTTCCTGTCATGAAGCCGTGCTGGCTGTGACCAATGACTGTGTTGTCTTTCAGATGTTTTTCAATACTTCACGGAATAATCTTCTCCATAATTTTACCAGGCACTGAAGTGAGACTGACAGGCCTGTAGTTTCCAGGGTCCTCCTTCTTGCCCTTCTTGAAAATTGCACAACATTCGCCAGCTTCCAGTCAGCTGGGACCTCTCCGGATTCCCAAGACCGCTCAAAAATCATTGTAAGAGGTTTTTGATGACATCAGCCAGCTCTTTGAGGATTCTGAGATGACACCCATCAGGCCCCATAAATTTGTAGAGGTCCAGCTGGAATAGCAGATCCTGCACAATTTCAGGTTCAACTGGGAGTTGATCATTCTTGCAGTCATGGTCCTCCAACTCGGGGCACTGAGAGCTCCTTTGTCCATCATCCGTGTTGAAGTCATGGCATTTGGGTGAAGTCCTGGGTGACTAGAAAAAGGGAAACATTGTATCCATCTTTAAAAGCATAGAAAGGAGGATCCTGGAAACATCCAACCTGTCAGCCTCCCCTCTGCGCCTGGGAAGATCCTCCCAGAAGTTACGCAAAGGCACATGGGGGACAGGGAAGTGATTCGAGACAGCCCAGCACAGTTTCATCAAAGGCAAGTCTTGCCTGACCAACCTAGTGACCTTATATGGTAGAGTGATTACATCAGTGGACAAGGGAAGGGCTGCAGATGTCACTTACCTGAACTTCTGTAAAGCCTTTGTCACGGTCCTCCACAACATCCTTCTCACTAAATTGGAGAGAGATGGATTTGATGAGTGGACCGTTAGATGGATAAGAAAGTGGTTAGATGGTCACATCCAGAGGGTAGTGGTCAATGGCTCTTTCAAGAGAGAGAAATATCGATGGCTTGTATCAAGAGATGTGCTTTTTATCTGCTGGTTAAATATATGGATTACAACAGACTCAATCACGTAGAATAAAATACATATATAGAAAAAGGTATACTTTCCAATAGAATTTGAAAGGAGGAATGTTGTCTATTTTCATTCCAGGTTACTAATATTAATGAAAAAGATGGTATTTCAAGGGGATACTAATGCTTGAAGAACATAGAATTTTCTAGATAAAACATCTCCCAGGCACTGTCATGAACCAAGACACCCAGGGAGCTAGCGTAGTTGGCACTGCTGCTGAACAGCCAGGTATCCCCTCTGAATGACCGTGCACTGTGACTTGAAGAAGGCCAAGCAAAGGCAACTAGCAGCACAGGCAGAAAATGCTCTGATATGACTTTCATTGCCAGACCTGTACTTTGCTATACAGCGTAAGATTGGATTAAGTCAATGAAATTGAATTAGTTTATCAATTATTTAGCACATGATTACTATAATACTTGGATTCCTCCTGTTCAGCTTTCCATCATTACTGATTTAATCACTTCTGACATTTTACTCAATATATATTTGTCATGGTTTAGAAATGGTATTCCCCAGTTTAGTGTTCCCACTCCAAACCAATGCCACTCACTCACCCCTTCCCTCCCCCTTCAGCAGGATAGAGAGGAGAATTAGAGACACGAAGGTAAAGATCACAGGTTTAGACAGGAACAATTTACTGGAAGCAGCAAATGAAATAAGAAAATGAATGGTAACAGCAACAATATTAATAACAAGTGTACAAGAGATGAACAATTCAAACACAATTGCTCACCACACAGAGACCCCCTGACAATACTCCACCACTGCCATACTACCTGACCTGGAAGGGACCCCTTCCCCTCGTCCCCAGAAAATGAGGTGAGATGGTATACAATAACCCCTGGGTCCTAGCCATACCCCCTGTTTACTGCAAAAATTAACCCTGTCCTGGCCAGAACCAGGACAATATTGAATTCTTATTTTCTGCTAATAGCAAGTGCACATGTGACATTAAAGGAAGCTTGCTCTGACTCAGGATTTTTTGTATACTTTTGAGATTTTCTATCATGGTAATCCAGAGACCATTTTAGACTTCTAGATACAAGTTTCTTTCAAAAAGAGAGAACTAAAAGTTCAATAAATTAACTTGTCTTCTAATTTGTTCTTGCAGAGCAGCTGCTCCACTATGTGACTGTTTCAGTCATCCATTCTCTGAATTTTCTCTAACTCCTCTACATACTTCCTGCAATGGAGAAAACAAAGCTGGACATGGTACCCACAAAACACAGACTCATTATTATTTAAACCCAAGCAGATGCCTCTGACCTCTTTTCAGCACCCTTTTGGTGATTTGCCAACATCCTGTTATATTTTCATCTGCTAATGCACACTTGGCTGATGATTTCAAAGAGGTATCAATGATGACTCCCAGGACTGCCTCCTGAGCTGCAAGTTTGAGTTAAGCATTATAAAAGCATCTAATTGTGTCATAGAGTATTTCTTATTCTGAGTAGAATCATGGTTTTGGTGCTGAATTTTCCTATGCTTCCTCAGTCAAAAATAATAAATCCCCATGAATACTGTTTAATGCAAGAAATAACTCTTCTGTTGTAGTGATGCCTAAAGAAAATTCAGGGAGAAAAAACTCCGAGGCAGATTGGTTTCGAAGGTGAGATAAGGAAAGGGTTTTAATTTGTGCCTAGGCATAAAATTACAAGATGTGCGCACCCGTCCCTCTGTACAGATGTTACAATTTATAATACTGCCTGTCCAATCCGAGGTTTTATCCTCCCTCTGGCTTTTGCCCTGGACCACCCTCAGTCACACCCCTTGGGAATTGGGGCTGGGGTCTCTGAGACCCTCTCTTTGTCAACCTTCATCTTCTTTGGGGTACAGGAGGCACATAGTTACCCAGAGTTTGACTGTACTCTGCGGTTCAGGCCAAGGTACAAGCATTCTCCAAACAGAACAGGCCCATCTTAGAGTGAGACTAAACATGTCTACTGGAATTCAGAGGGTAGAATTGATATGGGGAGCATGGAATGGGGTAATAGGGTTGGAGAGTTTCTGTGCTAAGGGTAAGGGAATGAAATGCTGCTGCTTCTAAATCTACTTCTACTATATAACTACTTATAAAAATTAGAAAAAATCAAAAAACCAGATGGACCTTAAGGCATCAGTAGTCTTCATCTTTGCCGTACACTTCATGGAAAGCCATTTGTCTGAGTTCAGTGGTACTGTTTTGCAGAAGGAAAAAAGATAAAATGACAGCAGAAAAGTTCTTTACTAAAGAGTATCAGTTTTCTTCATATAATAACTAATGTTCTGGTGATTACCTCTCCTACAGGGAAGATTTACCTTCTTTTTATTTACCCTGAATCTTTGATGCTCCTCCAGAGGTCAGACGACATCCATCTAATATGTGTTAACTATTTAAAAGAGCCTGGAAAACCATGTTGGATTCACTTGACTTGATGAGGCAGTTGAGATGAAGTAAAAATATTATAGTAACATTTTAATATTATTGTTTAAGAGTCTCAGAGGAGTGATGTTTTTCAGAAGCAAATGCTGGCATTATTCTATACAATCCATATTATAAACTGAATAAAAATTAGATAAGGAGTCTTCATCTCTGACAGTAAGAAAATTCTCGACTCATTAAAGATTCTGCAATGCTGCTTGAACTTTCTCAAGATGATAGTCCTATAGGAAATTTAGCAATTAACTGAAATGTGTATATAGTTGATAGCATTTAGAAAGCACCACAAGAAACATCCCATTTTCCCCCCAAAATAGTGCTTTTCACAATTGTAGGCAAGGACAAACATTGTCACAACAGTGACATATAGTCACAGAAACACTAGCCTGACTCAGAAAGAGAAGCAGTCTGACAGCCAGCTGATCTTAGGTTCATTGTTTGAAAAATGTTAAAGGGAAAAATCCAGCATTACATTCAGTGCATGTAGAGGTAGGAAGCAACACGGAATGAAGCAGTGGGAGTATAGAAATATGAGATTAGGAGTAGAGAAGTATAGGAGTAGGAGTATAGAATAAAATGTCCTTGTTCTAAGATGGTATTTATTTGATGGTACCTAAGAATTGCCTATACAGATATTTTTGATCAGCGTGTAATTTTTTTTCCCCTGGAATTCACTGCCAGTAATGTCTCAATCTGGAAGTAGATTTTTCTTTTCTCACACATTTTTCCACTGTTCTCCTCAGCATCATTTCATTCCCTTTTCTCCTGCTTTCAGCTCCAACACCCAATTTCAATTTTTTCTAGAGAAGTCATAAATAAATCTTTGTACTGGCAGAGAAGACTATCGAACAGGAAACCAGTTCAGTGCAATCCCAAGCACAAACACAAGCTGGGAAGAGAATGGATCGAGACTAGCCCTGAGGAGAAGTATTTGGAGGTGCTGGTGGATGAGAAGCTGGACATGACATGGTAATGTGCACTTGCAGCCTGGAGCAAGCAACCATGTCCATGCCTTCCAACTCAAACCATTCTATGATTCTGTAATTATATGGATGGTGTTTCTGTGTGTTCTCCAACATGTGTTAACTACTGAATATACATTCACTGTATGAAAAATATTTTAGTATTTTTTGTATTTTACGTATGTAAAATACATACATATTTTATTCTATGTGACTTTATTAATAGATAACTTTGTTTACATTATTGAGCATCAACTGATAGTCTGCAAATTCAGATCTCCAGCCCACAAAGTTAGAGATTCAAACCATGCTGACAGTCTTTCTGATGCAGTTTGAAGGTATAATGACATGGTGATGCTGGAATTGTTAGCCATTATTTTAATTATTTAGTTGTTGCATATAGTGCCTGCTCATTTACATTACCACCTAATTAAGGCCCAAGTTCTGCTGTGGCATATGGCCTAACGGAGCACATGCTGTATGTGGTGTGTTGACTTTGGCTGGCTACCAGACACATATCCAACCCAGTTGCTCTTTCACCACTCCTCCACGGAACAAGCAAAAAGAAAACAAGATAGAAATGCCCATAAGCTGAGATAAAGACAGGGTGACAGCTTGCTAATTACTATCATAAGCAAAACAGACTTGACTTGAGGAAGATTAATTTTCTGCCAGTTAAAAAGAGTTTGATGGTGAGAATCAAAGACACTTACCTACCCACTCCCTTTTCTTCCCACCTCAACTTCACTCCTTCATTCTCAACTGCCTTATCTCTTTCTGCCCAAGTTGTGCAGGCACTGCCAGTGCCTATATGATTATTGTGATAATGTAAGGCACATATGATTCTCAATCTTGAAAACTAAACACAATTTCAAAAATATTCTTTTTATTGGCCATTGTCCTGGTTCCGGCCAAGACAGGGTTAATTTTTTGCAGTAGCCAGGAAGGGGCATGGCTAGGACACACAGGTTCTTTATACCATCTCATGTCATTGACAGGGTGGGAAGAAGGGACTCTCTTCCAGCAAGAAGGGGTCCCATCTGGTAGAGAAAATATGGCAGGAAGACCCATGCAGTGTTGTTTATTGTCACAAGGTCTGTGGTGAGCATTTTTTGATGTGAATCACTCTCCCTTTTGTACACTTTTTTAATTAATATTGTTGCTGTCACTGCTCATTTTCTTATCTCATTGCTTTTTCCAGTAAATTTTTCTTATCTCAATCTGTGATCTTTGTCTTTTGTGTGTCCAGTTGGAGGTGGGGGAGAAGTGGTGTGTGTTTTGGTTTTTTTAGTGGGAGGACTAAAATACAGAATACCATCCCTAAGCCACAACTGCCATATATCTTTTAAAAAAATCCTTAAACATATAAGTTATTATCTGGATATCAGAGGCAAATGGATATCTGCTGGAACAGAGCAATTAGTAATGAAAGTGTAATTATTTCTGAAAGGAAAATGCTAATTGAGAAAGTAGCTACTGCCCACTGTATTTTTTTCCAGGTCAGAAGAGCAAAGCAAACCTAGAAATACAATTTACAAAACATATATAAAGTAAACAGCAGTAACAGCCTGATTTTTTATGAAAAAGTTTTTTGATAATGAGGTACATACTATTGCCATTACAGTTAAGAGCTTATCCTGCTAATGACTCAGTGCGTATTCCAAAGAGTATAATATGAGAATATCCTGCACAGAGTACTAAACAGAAGCTAGATGTTTCTCAAGTGATGGTGTCATTTAGAAAAGGAAAAAAAAAAGAAAATAAAAAAGAGAGAAAGCAAAGCTAAAGCTGTGAAAACGGATGTAGAGGTGTGCAATGATGCAATCCTGAGAAGAGTGGGAACGAGCAGTAAGGCAGGAATGAATCAAAGCACCTGAAAAGTGCTATGAATGAAATGGCTCTTGTCTTGAAGGCCTCTTTTGCTGTCCCAACATGTCATCATTGTGAATATTACAGTGATGCTCATTGATCCAAGATCAATTGTTCCCTGAGATCTTTCAAAAACTCCTGAGGAAACACAAGAGAAGGCATGCCATATTTGCTTAACAGTCTTCCATCATATTTCAGTCTTTCTTTACTGTTAGATTTTCTTTCTAACTTTAGGTTTTACTAATCAAGGCAATTGACAGACTATCACTTAATTTTTTTGAAAAACAAGAGCTATAACATTGAGAATGATGCTTATTTGTCAGGCAGGTAATAATAACTGTTCAACTTTCTTTTTTCCTCATGTCTGGTAATAAGAGATATTCCTTTTTTGACTCAAATTGATAAAAGTTATTATTCATGTTGATGATGCTACTGTGATTTACTACAAAACAAAAAAATGCCTTCCTGTACTACGAAAAAGGGAATGCAAACACTAATGAAATCAATGTGCTCAACTGTGTTCACGCATTTTCTTGAACAGGAGAAAGCTGCTGAATTGGGGACTTAGACAATATTTGACTAATATTGGACAGCTAATTCTATTGATCCAAGTAAATAATCTAGGTTCAAAGAAAACAAATACAAATTAAAAGTTATGATAAAAAACCTTAGAAATGGATTCAAAAGAATGCACTAGACAGGGACCTGGAGCAGAGAGTCCTGATGAAGTCCTGTGTCCCCCATGTGGTGAATAAATAGCCCATGAACAAACACATTTAGGCTGGAACAGCAAAAGAAGCCCCTCAACCATTCAAGCAGCCAGATACTGGAATCTGTTTCCAGCAGTGGGAGCAAAAATAATTTCTTATGAATTGGAGCTCCATGTGTTTATGAAAGGGGTTACAGTGATTCTCAACAGCAATAGGAGACTACACTGTGATGCAGTGAGTCATGATCCTGTGAAATAACCCCAATCTACATGGTGTGACACGTGCACTCCTATTGTTTAAGCTAACCAAACTTTGGTTTGGGCAGATTCTTAGCAGGTAGGTCTAAACAGATTTAATCCTATAGTGTAATGTTATCAGTGAAAATTCAGCACCAAACCCCCCAAAAATGGTTTGGCTGGAGACTGGGCTGATAAGCAGCCAAAACTGCATGAACATAGCAGAAAATCTGACTGTGAATCAGCCACTTTACAGTACAAATATATGCAACCATCAGGGCCTTTTGAGCTCTCCCTTCACAGCAGCTAGCTGTACAGTGGCCATCCCCGCTTGGGCAAGGATGCCTCTGAAGGTTACCCCTCAAAGCTGGGAGACCCCTTACCTGACACCTGAGGCAGTGGGTTGGCAAGTCGCATTTTTTGCATGCATGTAACATTTACGATATGTACAGCAGGTTTATGAAATAATCTTTCTTTCTATGTAGTAAATAGTATTGACTACCAATCCATCTGTAATTATCCAATATTTTATAATTTACTGACCATGGTTCTTTATATTTAGAATTATCCTAAGGAAAAAAGGTATTTTCAGATTGAGTGTGACTGTGTGCTTTTTCAACTATCCCACTGACATTTCTATATGTAGACTCCTTTTTTTTTTTCTACAGTACAGCTACCTTTCAGATCAGCAGTCAGGTATTGCAATTCTCCAATATTTAGACATAAGATAAACTGTTAGAAAGACAAGGCCTTTTCTGCCGACTTTTGGCTTTGCAGCCTGTACTTACTTAGCAAAACATCTCAAAAGATAATTTCACTTCTATTCTTGTGTGTAAATCTGTTTGTGTCAAGTGGAGTCTACAGCCAAGTGCTTTGCAATTACCACACTGTAGCTATGTTCTTATTTTTATGAAGATACACAAAAAAATTGAGTGAGATTAAGAATAGCAGCCTGTTGATGTATTACAGGCAGTAAAATACAATTTAAAAAATATTTAATTCATCAAACATATTTACATTTAATATTTAGAACCATCTTTGTACTGCCATTCATTGTTTATTGCTACCTTAGGAGTTAGATAGTCAGGATTGCTAAACAAATATTGATTAGACTTTGCTCTTAGTGGAAGAAAAAAACCACATTGACTGTATTAGTGTAGTTTATCAATTAAAGGCTGCATTTTTTTGGCTAGACAACATGTTATGAACATTTTTTAAAATCTGAAATATTAAAGTGTTCATGCTAGTACAGGTAACAGTCTATAAGAAAAACTATGTTTTTATAGCAAAGGTAAACCTTGATTTCAAATGTGTCTCTATGAATCTCTCTGAGGCTTTAATCAGAAAGTAATTCAGCACACTTGAATGCCTTTGTAATTCTGCTGAATTTTAACTCTAAATATCACAATGACTAATCAAAGCTTATAAAAATTCATCTGGTGGCATGTGGCCACAAAAGTCTATGTGTAAATGTAAACTAATCTTTACTGTAATTCTTCGATAACAGACTCAGATTGTTTCTAGAAGTGTTCCTATAAAATAGTCATCGTGGAGAATATTACACAGAACACGTCTACTGGGTATGCTCCTGCAAAGGAGAAAGCTTGTTGGAGGTTGTGAGGGTGATAGGTGCTAAAAGGTAACCCAAAAGCCAGAAGCAAAACAGATCCCAAATGTTGACTGAGGAAACAATGTCCTGAATCAAAACAGTTATATTTGCTTAGTAATAAGGAGCTACTAACTAATGGTGACCTTTTACTAATAGTGATGATGCATGTAACTGCTAAATGTGTAGTATTTAACTTATGTGTAGCATGGCTGATGTTTTCTGTGAACTGACTTCTGCTGTTGAGGGGGTCTACATGAGTGAAGAGAAGGCTTTGCCATGGCAAAGAGGAGACATACCTGCTGAAAGAACTCCTATTGTTGAAATACCTATATTAACACATAGGGCATTGCATATGTATTTCTCTTACAACTACTATCAATTAGGACTGGAATCTCAATGTTCTAGACACTAAATAGAGAAAAAAGGAAATGCTCTTCTAAACAGTTCAATGCTGTCTATCCACGTGTCTTACAAAGCAGATCTGGTACTAAAGCATGAAAATACACAACATGAACAAAGCAGTCAAATGGGACAATGGAGACAAAAAGGGAATGTAAAAGAGATTAAGCAAACAGTAGTAAATAGGATCTACATTTTATAACATAGAATACCAGTAACAAACAGTACTCTCAGCTCACTGCTAGAACTGGCTGTTCTCACTATGGTCAGCTGTTTCTAGTATTACATATGATGGAAGCCTCAACTTAGGACTTGATAAATCTTTTGCTATAACCTCCTTTCAGGTAGTTATAGGGAGTGATAAGGTCTCCCCTGAGCCTCTTTTTCTCCAGGCTAAACAGTCCCAGATCCCTCAGCTGCTCCTCATATGACTTACCCTCTAGACCCTTCACCAGCTTCATTGGCCTTCTCTGGACAACATAGGGGACAGAAGAATTGTGAATGATCTGAGGTTAAAAACAAATTAATCATGGAGCACTGTGTCTCTAATGAGATCAAAAAGTGAGACCAAAAATCAGCCATTTTGGTTTAGCTGGTTCATTTTATCATGAATTACCACAAATGCCTAAACGAGCAACATGACCACTTTGAAAAGAGTGGCAAGAAGATGCTGTATTGGAGCCTTGTGGAAGATATTAATCTTGAGCATTTGGTGAACGAGCTGTGTTTGCTCTATTGGAAGTTGCACTTGAGAAGCATTTATGTTATTAATATAATCTGTAAATTATAATATATATTTGGGAAAGGCAAACTGTATGTGGCTCAAGGGGTGAAATGCATTCATCCTGGCTGGGAGACACTGCAACTAACATGGGCAGGTGTTACAAGGCCAGCGTGGCCTTCAGGCTGTGCTGTCTCGCGCTGCGTCACACACCTCCCTCAGCCCCAGGACGGGCCCAGCCCACCCTGGTGCTGGAAGAGCCTGTGGGCAGGCCCTGCTCAGCACTGCCATGACACCTTCTCTGTGGCCTTGCCCTTAAACAGAATTGTTTTCTTGTAAGGAAGTTATACGTGACCTCAAATGACTGAAAGGGTGAGTTTTTCCCCCAAGATAGGATCTGCTCTGTGCATTGAGCCAAGGAAAAATCGATTGGTGCTCTGACCAATGCAGCATGCACATGGGGTGCCAGCACCTGAAATGTAAGATGTAAGATATAAGATGTATATTCCTCCTCTTAATCCGTCTTTTTGAAAGTTGTCTTATTAAGCCATTGTGGGGTGAAGTTGTAGCCCCACAATTAAAATTTGAGGTAGTGC